>NC_058407.1:52833636-52967258 GCF_002201575.2 Neomonachus schauinslandi | reverse complement strand
AAAACATCCTCTTCATATTCCTGATCTCAAAACATCAGGGTGTTGCCATGCGTAGTCCTTTAATTTCCTCTTTTCTTTGGTGATTTCCTTCGGTGCCCTAGCTTTTTGCTTTCTGCATATTGATATCTTTTGAATGAATTTATATCTCCTGCCCAGAATTCTCCCTTAATTCCAGTTTCAGTCATTCCATAGCTTCACTTCTGTCTGATAGGAATCTCAGGATATAACATGTATGAAACTAAAGTCTGTCCTTCCTCCTCCAGAAACCTGCTGCCTGTCATTCTTCCCCATCTGAGTGATCACCACTTGTATTGTTTCAATTGCTCAGGCTAAAAACCTTGGTATCATTCAGATTCTCTTTTGTTTCTCACCCTGTGTGTAATCTAGCAGCATATCTTCTAAGCAGTTCTTCAAAATCTGTTCTCAGTCTAACCACTTAACATTGCTTCTCCCTTAGTTTTGATCGCTGCAGAAGCCTAGTCTCCTACCCTTAACATCCTGCAGTTTTCCACTAGCAGCAAAAATGTGAGTTAAATCATTCCACTTCTCTCCACTTCTCAAAACTCAATTGCTTCTCTTATTACTCAGATAAACCAATACTTTCATAGCTCACAAGAGTCTATATAAAGGTCTCATTTCTACCTTGCTCATTTCACTTCAGCCACATTGGTGCACCATGCTGTTCTAAAACAGGCCAGATACATTCCCACCTCAGGGCCTTTTGCACTCCTTTCTTCTCCCTGTAATATTCTTCCCCAATATGTGAGTGGTTTACAAAACTCAATGAAGAGGAAATTCCCATGTCTGTATGTATTGTATTACATATGTAAATATCTGTGTATATTAATAGATAAGTGTCTGAAAGAAGAAATAAACAAATGTTAACAGTGGCTCTCTCTATAGACATTTATATTTTCTAAATTTTTGCAATGAGCAAGAATTATTTATGCAATCAGGGAAAAAGTACTCATTTTTATTAGAAAGACTAAAATGACCTCCCTTCCTCAGCTTCTTCCTCTAGCCTCCTTCCTACATAATGTTCTGTTTCTTGATCTGTGTGCTGGTTATGTGGGTGTGTCCACTTTGGAAATTTATCATTATATACTAATGACCTGTGCATTTACACTTCAATAAAAAGAACAAAAAAAATCCACCAAAATAGAAAGCAATACTGTTAGTATATTTTATGTAATTATTTAAATATTCTGGCTAATTTGCTCTTAAGTTTTCAGATCCACCTTAAGATTTCCTATTTATTTAATACCTTAATGAAAATCTCATTGACTATGACTATTAAAGAACTTCAGCTGCTAAATAGGGCATAAACAGTATTATTAGACTAAATTTAATGATGTAGGATTTCATGATGTAGGATTTCTTCAGAGAACATGTATTATTAGGTTTAGTATTTTAATGTTTCTTTCCAAAACTAACCAGGTGTTCTAAAATGTAGAAGTATTTTATAATTCTTCGTATGTCATTAGGTGTTTTACTGTTTTCTTGAGTCTAAAATAGGCAGGCAAGTTATTAACCAGAATTCAATAGATTTAATAATATTTTCTAATATCTCTTTTTCATGTTTTAAAGATTCATTTAACTTTGTGGCACTGAAACTTAATTACATCTCTACTCTCCAATATGTGGGTACTCCTGTGTCTTATTTTATAGCAAGTTAAGCTGCTCCAGTTTAAAAAAGGCTTTTCCACTCACATAAATGATTTAGAAATAAGGAAAATATATAGTTTTACTGTGAAAACAAATTTTTACCAATACAGACATCCCTTCAAAGAAGGCACTTTCCTTTGTGTCCATATATTCTATTTAATTTTAGTTAACTATTCAAACTGTAAATAACCTAAAATTGGTTGTATTACAGTTAAAAATATTTTCTATCTACAGCATCTCTGGCTCATACTTTTTCTAAATCATAAACATATCATCAGAAGATATATTGAATTTATAGTGTGTAAATAGTTAAAGGTCATCCTGTATAATATAAATTATACTGTGGTGTTATGTGATTGAACTCTTCTCCCTTGAGAGATCTTAGTTTCACCAAGTAATTATCTGTCAGAGTTATAATTACCATTTTGTTCCTAAAAAGCACACCGGGTTGTCTTTATTGTTCTTTATATATGTCCTACATATTTGTTCATCTATTCTTGCTATTATATCAGTATTTTAAATTTAGGATTTTTATGCTAGTGAGCACTTAGCTATGTGTGGTATATTTTAAAATATTTATTATATTTATATATCTTTCCTCAAATCTAGATACAATTGAAAAGGAAATAAGAAAAATCTTCAGTATTCCAGATGAAAAGGAGACCAGATTGTGGAACAAATACATGAGTAATACATTTGAACCACTGAATAAACCAGACAGCACCATTCAGGATGCTGGTTTATACCAAGGACAGGTATTGTTTAGCAGTACTGTTTATTTTAAGCATACTATACATGAAGCTTTTTGGAGTCACAAACTTTATTAATATCTTGACAATATAATGGGTTCTACTGTCTCTGGCTTTGTCTTTCTAACTCATCTCTTCCCTATTCCTGTTGATCACTAGCAGTAAATTTTGCTTCCCTCCTTGAGCTTGAGAATAACCTACTTTTTTTTTTTTTTTAAAGATTTTATTTATTTATTTGAGACAGAATGAGAGACAGAGAGCATGAGAGGGAGGAGGGTCAGAGGGAGAAGCAGACTCCCTGCCGAGCAGGGAGCCCAATGCGGGACTCGATCCCAGGACTCCAGGATCATGACCTGAGCCGAAGGCAGTCGCTTAACCAACTGAGCCACCCAGGCGCCCAGAGAATAACCTTTTTAAAAAGAAATTATTTTCCATCAATAAAACAGCTAATATAATAATATGGGTCTGCAAACTTTCTACAAGGAATCAAATAGTAAATATTTTTGGCTCTGTAGCCTGTATGGTCTCTGTTACAACTACAACTCTTCCATTGTAGTAACACAAAAGTCATGGACGATATGTAAACAACAGGCTTCATTTACAAAAGCAGTCAGTGAGCTAAGTGAACTGTAGTTTGCCAGGCCCTGGTAAGGTATCAACCTCCAATTTGGTCTTTCTTTATAATATAATCCAAAGAAATGAATGTGTTAAGAAATAAAGACATTTAGACATACTCAGCAAGTCCTACTGATTCTACCCTCTAAATATTTCTTGAATTAATCTATTCCATTCTCAGCCCTGTCTTTCAGTAGTGTCTTAACAGGTCCCTCTGTGTCTAGTCTTTTGTATGTCCATTCTCAGTCTTTCATATTTCTGTTAGAACACTCTTTCTAAAATGTAAACCTCGATGTTTCTTTATTGTAAACCTTTCCTGGTTCCCTAACAATTGTAGAATAAAGTCCAGGCACCTTAGCACAGCATGTAAGTCAAGGTTTGACCTTGTGGCTAGTCTTCCAGCATCTTTAGATTATCCTTGCCTCATGATTTATACAATGATTCATACAATACCAAACTGAACTGCTTATAGTTCCCTAAGCATACTATGCTATTCCCAACTCCTGTGCTTTCATCTGTGTTATTCCATCTGCCTGTTGTACCCTTCTTCCCAGTGCCTGCATCCTTCCAGCAAAAAGTCCTTTTAAACATCAAAATATTCAAATTAACCACTCCATTCTGTCATGTAGTCTAATCACATCAGATTGTTCATTCTTCATTCTTCAGATTCCAGCTCAAATGTCACCTCATCTCTTCAGCCTTTCCTGATCTGTTTTTCTCAATATGTATTTGAGGCATAAGGAGTTTTCTACTTTGGGGAAAAAATTACTCCCTTAACTTCATAATGATTTATGTATATGTCTTTTGTGACATTCATTATGTACTTTATTTATACGTTGAGCTTCTCCACTAGACTTTGAGTTCCTTGTTTTAGGACTTCATGTCTATTTATTTTTGTTTTTATTTTTAGTATCTAACACAGCCTGGTCCTCTGATATATGGAGATTTTTATTTTGTTCTGTTTTATTAAAAATAGTTATTGACAGGAGCACCTGGGTGGCCCAGTTAGTTAAGCATCTGACTTCAGCCCAGGTCATGATATCAGGGTCCGGTATCGAGCCCTGCATCTGGCTACCTGCTCAGTGGGGAGTCTGCTTGTCCTTCTTCCTCTGCCCCTTCCCCTGTCTCTTTCTCTCTCATTCTCTCTCTCTCTCTAATACATAAAATCTTTTAAAAAATTATTATTGACATCAGTATTATGATACAAGTTGTGAAAAAAACCCAGAACAACTGAGGAAATTAATTTTTAGTAAATGTCTGCCATATGTCATGTATCGTAATAGGCTATAAAAACAGTGATTTTCATGGGACACCTGGGTGGCTCAGTCGGTTAAGCGGCTGCCTTCGGCTCAGGTCATGATCCCAGGCTCCTGGGATCAAGTTCCGCATCGGGCTTCTTGCTCGGCGGGGAGCCTGCTTCTCTCTCTGCTGCTGTTCCCCCTGCTTGTGCTCTCGCTCTCTCTCTCTCTGATAAATAAATAAAATCTTTAAAAAAAAAATAAAAACAGTGATTTTCAGACTTATTTTAGCTATTATAGTCTTAAATGAAATCTTGCAAAAAGTACTATGTATTATAATCAAAATTTGAGCTAACCTGATTAAAGCTGGAGTAAGGAACTCGGAACTCTCATGGTTAGTTAACACCCCGCTCCTTAGCCAGCCAGTTCCCTCTTTCACTCCTTAGTTACCATCTGTAGGTCTTGAGATAGTTCCAGGAGTACAGTTTGGAATACATAGAATTATTTCTTTAAAACTTTTCAGTGATTGAGCCTATGAAATGGTTTTTATTCTATCCATCATGTGCATTAGAAAACTGAGGCTTAGAGAATTTAAGTAATTTGATGTTCTTGATAGGAATGCATTTATCAGATTACAGGTGACAGTATATTATTTTAATAAGAAGAAGGTTAAATATCCTTACTAACATTTGATCTTTCAAAATAAGAATGTTTCAAAGAACATGCTTTAAATTTTCCAGATTTTGCAAGTTATTTTCTGACTGATGATAAATGAACTAAACATTATCCTGAACTTTTTTTTTTTAAGATCTATTTATTTATTTTAGAGAGAGAGCAAGAGCGAGCAGGGGGAGGGGCAGAGGGAGAAAAAGAAAATCTCCAGCAGACTCCATACTGAGTGCAAAGCCCATCTCAGGGCTCAATCTCACAACCCTGAGATCATGACTTGAGCCTCAGTCAAAAGTCAGACTCTTAACCAACTGAGCTACCCAGGTGCCCCTGTCCTGGACTTTTTAAAATTTTTACTGAAATTAAAGTAAAATGAAACATCAGAAAATAAAACAAAGATACATTATTGAAGAGTTTCCCTCCCAAAATGGTGGTCTTTATCTCTTTCTCTTCCCTTAAGTGTGTGTGTGTGCACACACACACACATTTAATTTAATTTTGAAAACTTTCTAAGAAAATTCTCATCTTGGAGGTTTTAACCATGAGCAAAACTTCATTCAGAAAATAAAATATTGGGCGCCTGGGTGGCTCAGTTGGTTAAGCGACTGCCTTCAGCTCAGGTCATGATCTCAAGGTCCTGGGATCGAGCCCCACATCGGGCTCCCTGCTCAGAGGGGAGCCTGCTTCTCCCTCTCCCACTCCCCCTGCTTGTGTTCCCTCTCTCGCTGTCTCTCTCTCTGTCAAATAAAAGAAATAAAAATCTTAAAAAATAAATAAATAAATAAAATATTTGAGTAAAGGAGTGAATATTAGCATTTCTGATGGCCTTCAATATTAATATCTGTGATTGTAAAAACATGAAATTTTAACATATATACTATTAGGAATTAAATTGTTATGGTTCAACTTTATTTATTTATTTGATTTTTCAGTTTTAGGACCTTCTATTAAAAAGCACACTACAAACAATGATAACTAAATGCATAACTTTGAAATTCTTTGTAACTAAAGCCTTTCATTTTGTAACTGATTTGTCTTCCAAATGACTATGAAGTTTATATATATGCACATATATATGCATAGTATGAAGTATGTATATACACCCACACAAATTTATAATGCTTTAAATGTACTTCAAGGCATGTTTTCTCTCTCTATATATGTAGTTCATATCTAGTTATCTTAATAAGTTGCAGTAATGGAAAACTTCAGCAGTTAAAAATCACTTAATTCAATTTTACAAAAATACATAAATATATGATTATATCAGAATGATATCAGAAAATTGAGGAGAATGATTAATTGTGATAGGGATGAGGAATATGATTAGGGAGGGATTAGGGTAGTAAGTACACAGTGTTCTTATTCTTTATATGCTATGTATACTTCATACATGTTCTTTGAATGTAGGAAATAGTAATTTATTTTTCCTTTTTTATTTAAATTCAATTAACAAATAATGTATTATTTGTTTCAGGGGTACAGGTCTGTGATTCATCAGTCCTATGTAATACCCAGTGCTCATTACAACACACACCCTCCCCAATGTCCATCACCCACTTACCCCATCCCTCCACCCACCTCCCCTCCAGCAACCCTCAGTTTGTGTCCCTTGATTGAGAGTCTCTTATGGTTTGTCTCCCTTTCTGATAACTTTAATATTTTAATTAGTGTACTCTTTGAACAAGCTGGTTCCATGAATTTTTCTGTTGATCAGATCTTTATCATTTGTTGTATGTATTCTGAAACAGGTTTATATTTTACATGGTTAGGATCCAAATGCCAACTTATAAATGGCCTGAAACATTCAGTCCACAAAAGTATTTTACCAAGAGTATGTCGAGTAGGTTACAAAATTGAAACTTTAAGAAAAAGAGTTGAAAGTGAATATCTAGAATGTATTCAAATTTGTAATACCTTGAATTTATTTCAAGGCATGTTCTTATGTTATACTTCTCCCATGGAAATTTGGTTATTAACTTCTTATTGACATTATCATAACATAATTTCTTTTGCTTATTTAGTTATTTTTGCTTAGTTTCTTTGCACAGACTCACACATAGAAAAAACTGGAAAAAAGCCTTTTTTAAACAAGAAGATAAGAGGAAGGATTCTGTTATATTTTAGAATAAAGCATAGCTCTGCCTTGCCCTGTACTTTACATTTATTAGAGTTGCTTTCTGCCTTAACCATGCTGCAGTAAGGAACTTGAATCTGATTCTCACAAATGTGGCTCTATCATTTATACATTAAAAGATTCTATAATTTACATAGTAATAATGTAAATAAAGGCAAATTTTAAAGCCCCAAATAAATTATGTATAATCTGTAATTTGGAATTATCTGTGTCACTCTTTTTCAGGATTTGCGTAATAATAGCCAAGATTATACATCAGTATTTTTAACAACTGTGACCATTTATTGAACATCTGGGGTTTTTTGCATAGTACTATGTTACAGCCTGTGAATAGAAAAGAAGTAGAAAACATATTCCCTAAACTCAAGGAATTTATATTCTATTTATATTGCCCAGCTTTGGCATCAAAATGCAAATACCTCTTCACCTAGTCTACTCTGTCCTTTAAATAATTCCAGATTTACTTTAGTTTCTTAGTGTATCCAGCTAATCTTCTAAAGCTATTTTAACTTTAACTTTTTAAGGAAAAACACTCTTCTATTGTGTCATATTTACAGGTGTTAGTGATAGAACAGAAAAATGAAGATGGAACATGGCCAAGGGGTCCTTCTGCTCCTAAGTAAGTGCTCCCACTTTTTATGGTTGATTGCATGTTTTGAAGGCTTTGATTTCAGATAACAAAATCCAGAATGGTAGAAGATAGCCAATTGTATGTTGCAAGTATATATACCTACTTTATATTTTAATATTTTATTCTCAGTATAGAAGTTATGTGAATTTGTATTTAAATTAATATGCTATAATTTAAAGCCTTCCAAATCAAATCTCTTTTAGAATAAGGTACAGTGTACATATGTTGTAAATATTATGTTGCATTGTCTAATATGTCAAATCACTATTAAGCATTTTGTTTAATACTTTTCAAGCTTTTTGTGTTTTTTTAAAGTATCTGTTAAAGAATACTCTATGAAAATGAATTTGATATGAAAACAATATTTTTATTTATTTAAATGTTTTAGAATATAAAAGCACAAGTAGAGATAGAGGAGTGTAAGAATTGCTTCTGATGGGGGCGCCTGGGTGGCTCAGTTGGTTAAGCGACTGCCTTTGGCTCAGGTCATGATCCTGGAGTCCCTGGATCGAGTCCCGCATCAGGCTCCCTGCTCGGCAGGGAGTCTGCTTCTCCCTCTGGCCCTCCCCCCCTCATGTGCTCTCTCTCATTCTCTCTCTCTCAAATAAATAAATAAAATCTTTAAAAAAAAAAAAAAAGAATTGCTTCTGATGGTAAACAAGGGATGAAAGAATTAGAAATCTTTTAACTTTTTTTTTTTAACATGGTAAAAACCCTTAACTTGAGATCTACCCTCTTAACAAATTTTTAAGTGCACCATACAGTATTGTTAACTGTAAGCACATTGTTGTATAGTAGATCTCTAGAATCTATCCATCTTATGTAACTGAAACTTTATTCCCATTGCTCAGTAATTTCCCATTTTTCCCTTCCCCTAGCCCCTGGCAGCCATCATTGTAGTCTCTCTTTCTATGAGTATTTGACTAGTTTGGATATCTCATATGAGTGGAATCAGGTAGTTTTTGTCTTTCTATGATTGGCTTATTTTACCTAATATAATGTCCCCCAGGTTCATCCATGTTATCACATATGGCAAGATCTCCTTCCTTAAAAAAGACCTACTTCCTTAAAAAAAAAAAAAAAAAGTCCAGATAATATTTCGTTGCATGTATATATATTTTCTTTATCCATTCATCCATCAGTGGACATTTAGGTTGTTTCCCTATCTTGGTATCGTAAATTGTACTGCAGTGAACATGGGCATGTAGTATCTCTTTGAGATGATTCCATTTCCTTTGGATATATACCCAGAAGTGAGATTTCTGAATTGTATGGTACTTCTATTTTTAATTTTTTGAGGAACCCTCATACTGTTTTCCATAGAAGCCACATCATTATACATTTCTACCAACAGTATACAAGTAAGTGTTCCAGTTTCTGCACATCCTTGAGAGCACGTGTTATCTTTTGTTCTTTTGATAATAGCCAGCCTAACAGGTATGAGGTGATATCTCATTGTGGATTGATTTGCATTTCCCCAATAATTACTGAAGTTGAGCATCTGTACCTGTGGACCATTTGTATGCCACTTTTTAATCTGGTTATTTGGGTTTTTTGCCATTGAATTGTAGGAATTTCTTATATATTTTGGATATTAAACCTTTATCAAATACATAGCTTAAAGATTTAAAAATAAGACCTGAAACTAAAACTCTTAGAAGACATCTTAGTGAAAAAGCATCATCATGTCTGCCCAGGCAATGATTTCTTGAATATGACACCAAAACCCAAGCAACGAAAGCAGTAATAATAGACAAATGGGACTACATCAAACTAAAAAGTTTATGCACAGTAAGAGAAACAATAAACAGAGTGAAAACACAACATACAGAATGGGAGAAAATATTTTTAATGGTTTTAGAATGATCAGATCTACACTCCATTATCAAAAACACTTAGTGCTAGTTGTATTTCAATTTCAAACTTTTCAAACCTTTGAAAAGTAATATGGTGCATATGCCACCTATTATTTTAATATATCTGTGGGTTCCAGGGGGACTCTCTTAATCAAACGCATTAATATTCTGCAAATACTCACACTAAGTAGTTTAAAGGACTATAAATAGTTTCGTATCAGTTTAGGCTAGATTGCCCTCAAGTGAATTATAAAATAATTTTTAAATTTTCAGAGCTTTTGGAATTTCAGATTTTCTGATGAGGGATTGTAAACCTATATTTTGAAATCCTTAAAATAATGATTCTTGAATAAATTAAAAATAATTTTTTATTAATTGCTAACCTAGCAAATAAAAGAAAACTGATCTTTAAAACTGAAATGCATGGCCACGCTGAGCCAGCTTTGGGCACTCTGCACACCAGGTGTCCTCTTCTTCCTGTTCTGGTTAGCTGTGGAGGCCCTGAAGACCCTGAACCCCAAGGCCAAGGTGGCCCAAGCCCAGGCGGAACTGGAGATTAACATCAGTGTGGCCCAGGGGCTGCAGGACATGCTGAGCACCAACTTGGGGCTTAAGGACACCGTGAAGATGCTTGTTTCTGGTTCTGGAGACATCAAGCTTACTGAAGATGGCAATATGCTGCTTCATGAAATGCAAATTCAACACCCAACAGCCTCCTTAATAGCCAAAGTGGCAACAACCTAGGATGACATAACTGGTGATGGTACCACTTCCAATGTCTTAATCATTGGAGAGCTACTGAAACAGGTGGATCTCTACATTTCTGAAAGTCTTCATCCCAGAATAATAACAGAAGGACTTGAAGCTGCAAAGGAAAAGGCACTTCAGTTTTTGGAACAAGTGAAAGTAAGCAAAGAAATGGACTGGGAAACACTTACAAATGTGGCCAGAACATCTCTACCTCCTAAAGTACATGCTGAACTTCCTGATACCTTAATAGAAGCTGTAGTGAACTTCATTTTCGTCATTAAAAAACAAGGTGAACCTGTTGACCTTTTAATGTTTGAGATCATGGAAATGAAACAGAAATCTGAAACTGATACAAGCTTAATCAGAGGTCTTGTTTAGACCATGGGACACACATCCTGATGGGGGGAAAAAAAAGAAGAAGAAGATGCATACATCCTCACATGCACTGTGTCATTAGAATATGAAAAAACAGAAGTGAATTCTTTTTTTAAAGAGTTCAGAAGAAGAGGAACTTGTAAAAGCTGAAAGAAAATTCCTTGAAGATAGAGTTAAAAAATAATAGAACTGAAAAAGAAAGTCTGTGTGATTCAGATAAAAGATTCATTCAAAAGGGAATTGACCCCTTTTCTTCAGATGCTCTTGCATAGAGTTAAAAGGAGAAATATGGAAAGGCTGACTCTTGTTTGTGGCGGAGTAGCTCTAAGTTCTTTTGATGACCTAAATCCTGATTGTTTTGGACATGCAGGACTTGTCTGTGAGTATACGTTGGGAGAAGAGAAATTCACCTTTATTGAAAAATAACAATAACAATAATAAAATAAAATAAAAAATAAATAAAAATAACAATCCTCACTCCATCATGTTATTGGTCAAAGGACCAAATAAGCACACACTCACTCAAATCAAAGATGCAATAAGGGATGGTTTGAGGGCTGTTAAAAATGCTATTGATGATGGCTTTGTAGTTCTAGGTGCTGGGGCAGTGGAGGTGGCAATAACAAAAGCCTTGATTAAATATAAGCCCATTGTAAAGGGCAGGGCCCAGCTTGGAGTCCAAGCATTTGCTGATGCATTGCTCATTATTCCCAAGGTTCTTGCTCAGAACTCTGGTTTTGACCTTCAGGAAACACAAGTTCAAGCAGAACATTCAGAATCAGGTCAGTTTGTGGGTGTGGACTTGAATACAGGTGAGCCAGTGGTAGCAGCCGATGTAGACATATGGGATAACTATTGTGTAAAGAATAGCTTTACACAGTCCTGCATTGTGATTGCCACCAACATTCTCCTGGTTGGTGAGATCATGAGAGCCAGAATGTCTTCTTGAAAAGGCTGAATTGAAGCTTCCCTTGTGTCATCTGAATCATGAAGACTCTACAGAGTGGTCCTAAGAAAAGCTCTGGAATTTTTGTCCAAGTTTCAAATGATTTTCAAAAGCATTTTCTTTTCCCATATGAAAAAAAGAGAACACTGACGCTAAAATTCTGAAGTTCTGAAATTATAATTACAGTATTTTTTTAAATTGCACTTCAGTGTACACACATTAAGTAGGCCGTTTTTACCCAATGAACAGGATGTTTTGCTTTAGCTTCAGTGTTATAAAGGTACCAAGTTAGATAAGTATATGTTATCTACCTTGTTATTAAATGTTACTTGAAAAAAAACAACAAAAAAATGAAATTCACCTTTAATGAGTGGTTCTCTATCCTTTTTAACTTAGGTGAAGTTTTTTCATTTAAGTGTTTTATGAGTCTGTACTAAGTATATTAATTACATTTTATATTACTCCACTTAGGATTTAAGGGTAGAACTTAGTTTAAGAAGATATTGAAAGCACATGGTAGAATCATGTAAATTTCTTTACTGATGAAGTTTTAGAAGTTAGAAATGTTTTCTTTGTGAATATTTACTTTTAGTCTTTAGATTAGAACGACTCTTGTTTTTTTTTCTAGCTTATCTTTAGATTGTTAAGTACTTGTTATAGTTATATAGTTAGTACTTTGAAATTTCAAAGTTGCTTGTGCCTTGATAAGTACCTTGAGTTCTAAGGATTTAGAGATCTTTTCTACCTAAGATTATTGATTTTTCACTTGAAAGATAAAACATTATTTTCTTTTATTACCATATCACAATAAATGTTGGTGAATGAAAGCACTGCTAGAAATGTGCTGGAGTTCCATTCTTCACTGAATCACCCAGAGTAATAGGAAACCCAAATTTCAAAGCATGAAAAGTTAAGTATCTACTTACTATAAAATGTGCCTAATACCATGTAATAGAATGTCATAAATTGCCCAGTGATAGTTTATTAGAATACAAAAAAAAAAATTTTTTTTTTTTGAAATTAGCATCGGTGTATGAAAAGACTCTCTCTGTAAACTAAGAATAAAAGGAAATTCTCCTAACTCAATAAAGTCCATATACCCAAAGTCTATAGCAAACATTATATTGAGAAATTTTGAACACAAACCAAATAGGATTGGAAGTTAGAAAAAGAAAAAAAATTCACTACTTGCATATGATACAGTCATCTACGTAAAACCCAAAACCCATCAGCAGACTACTAAACCTGAGAAAATTCAGCAAGATTCTCTAAGACTAAATTTGTTAAATTAGGGGCGCCTGGATGGCTCAGTCGGTTAAGCATCTGCCTTTGGCTCAGGTCATGATCCCAGGGTCCTGGGATCAAGCCCTATGTCTAGCTCCCTGCTCAGTGGGGAGTCTGCTTCTCCATCTGCCCCTTCCCCCACTCATGCATGCTCTCTCTCTCAAATACAATCTTTTAAGAAATTATAAAAATTAATGTTTTTTTAATCTCATCTTTTTAATTATGCTAATCACCATACATTACATCATTAGTTTTTGATGTAGTGTTCCATGATTCATTGTTTGCGTATAACACCCAGTGCTCCATTCAGTACGTGCCCTCTTTAATACCCATCACCAGGCTAACCCATCCCCCCACCCCCCTCCCCTCTAGAACCCTCAGTTTGTTTCTCAGAGTCCATAGTCTCTCATGGTTCGTCTCCCGCTCCAATTTCCCCCCTTCATTTTTCCCTTCCTGATATCTTCTCTTTTTTTAATATATATTATAAAAAATTAATATGTTTTTATACCCAGAGGTCAGCAGCCTTTTTTATAAAGCACCAGATAATATTTTCAGCTTGTGGGCCATATGGTACCTGACTCAACTTAACTCTACCAATATAGCTGCTTTCAAACTATGACATTATGTCACCAAATGGGTGTGACTATGTTCCAGTAAACCTTTATTTACAAAAAAATATGGCAAACTGGAATTAGCTTGTGAGCCATAGATTTCTGACCCCTGCTATATACCATTAGTAACCCACTTAGAAAATAGCAGTGCTATGAATTGTGTAAGACTGTTGAATCACAGACCTGTACCTCTAAAACAAATAATACATTATATGTTTAAAAAAAAGAAGAAGAAGAAGATAGCAGGAAGGGAAGAATGAAGGGGGGGAAATTGGAGGGGGAGATGAACCATGAGAGACTATGGACTCTGAGAAACAAACTGAGGGTTCTAGAGGGGAAAGGGGTGGGGGGATGGGTTAGCCTGGTGATGGGTATTAAAGAGGGCACATACTGCATGGAGCAATGGGTGTTATACGCAAACAGTGAATCATGGAACACTACATCAAAAACTAATAATGGGGGCGGCCTGGGTGGCTCAGTTGGTTAAGCGACTGCCTTTGGCTCAGGTCATGATCCTGGAGTCCCGGGATCGAGTCCCGCATCAGGCTCCCTGCTCAGCAGGGAGTCTGCTTCTCCCTCTGACCCTCCTCCCTCTCATGCTCTCTGTCTCTCATTCTCTCTCTCTCTCTCAAATAAATAAATAAAATCTTTAAAAAAAAAAGAAGAAAAATATTTCATTAAAAAAAAACTAATGTATGGTGATTAACATATAATAAAAAAAATAGTATAACAAAGATTAACCTGATTAGGAATGCATAAAACCTTCATGGGAAATAACTAACTTTATAAAGACAAAAGATTATCATGTACAATATGCCTTAACCTAGTGATGCCTGTTTCTCTAAATGTATCATGTCACTGTCTCCTATTAAAAATTCTATCCTGGGGGCGCCTGGGTGGCTCAGTTGGTTAAGCGACTGCCTTCAGCTCAGGTCATGATCCTGGAGTCCCGGGATTGAGTCCCGCATCGGGCTCCCTGCTCGGCAGGGAGTCTGCTTCTCCCTCTGACCTTCCCCCCTCTCATGCTCTCTCTCTATCTCATTGTCTCTCAAATGAATAAATAAAATCTTTAAAAAAAAAAAATTCTATCCTGACTTTGTGTGTGTGTGTGAGAAACTTCACAAACTCATTCTAAAATTAACATTTACCAATAAAGGTCCAAGATTAAGTCACTTTCAATAAAGAAGAGGAAGGAAGTACTGGACCTATTAGACAGTGAGGATTACTACGAAGTTATAATAATGAAAACAGTATGATGCTAGCAAAAGAAAGACCAAATACACTGGAATAAATTAATGAGCTCAAAAAAAAAAAAAACCACCTCATGTATATATGAGAACTTGATTAAGTGGCACCCCTAAGGAGTAAGAAACAGATTGCTTAAAGCAGATGGATGCTTAGATTTTATTAGGAGAGCTAGCTATTTGTAGGAAAAAACAGGATCACTACATTACACATGATAAACTCAAAAAATATAAATTTGGGGGCACCTGGGTGGCTCATTCTGTTGAGCATCCACATCTAGGTTTCAGCTCAGGTCATGATCTTAGAGGATGAGCCCTGCATTGGGCTGCTTACTCAGCAGGGAGTCCGCTTGAGGATTCTCTCCCCCTGCTCCTCTCCCACTTGTGTGTGCTCTCCTGCACTCTAAAATAAATAGATAAATCTTTAAAAAAAAAAAAAAAAAGGAAACATAAAACGTCAAAGCTCATAAGAAATTTCAGAGAATATCTGTATTTTAGGAACAGAGAACATAATGTGAAAATTAGTGGGTTTGATTACATCAAAATTAAGTATTTCTGTTATAGGAACCATACATTGAAGTGAAAGGTCAAATGTCAGTTTTTTAATATCTAAAACCTACATGAGAATAATACCTATAATGTAGAAAGAACTGCTATACAGTAACAGAAACAAAGCAGAAATCTAAAAAATAAATGAAAGAGGGGCACCTGGCTGACTCAGTCCTTTAAGAGTCTGACTATTGGTTTTGGCTCAGGTCATGATCTCATGGTGGTGAGATTGAGCCCAGAATGAGGCTCCATGCTCAGTGTGGAGCCTGCTTAAGATTCTCACTGTCCCTCTCTCTCTGCCCCTCCCCCCCCCAAAAAAAGGAAAGAGAAAAATGAATGGTGGTATGCTGTAGAATACCAATGCAGCAAGTAGAAGTAACAATGGTGAGATCTTTAAAACTGGATATGGTTAAAATATACAGTTGAGAGAAAAGAAAAAACAAAGTGATATTTTTAATTCAGTACTATTTATGTAAATTTAAAACAACACATTACATGAAAATATATTTAAGAATGTAACGAAAGCACTTAGAGTAGAGAAAAATAGTACAGATTAGAAAAATAAAAGTTTAAAGAATTACCACTTTTATTTATATGTCTATAAGTAAAGTAAGCATTTTTTCTGGATGAAGGCCAGCTTTAAAAAGTGGAATTCTGTGTATTTATTGAAGTCACATTATAAGCACTTGTAACTTAGACAAATTTAACTCCAGCAGAGGGCTTGTAATCTTAGGCCCTCAAGAAAGAAATTTCAAGATATTAATATATAGAACATTCTGGGGGCGCCTAGGTGACTCAGTCATTAAGCGTCTGCCTTCGGCTCAGGTCATGATCCCAGGGTCCTGGGATTGAGCCCCGCATCAGGCTCCCTGCTCAGCGGGAGCCTGCTTCTCCCTCTCCCACTCCCCCTGCTTGTGTTCCCTCTCTTGCTGTGTCTCTCTCTGTCAAATAAATAAATAAAATTTTTTAAATTTTATATATATAGAGAGAGAATATTCTGTTTTATAAACTCAAAATTGCTATTTTATCTGTCAGGATATAACCCCTGGTCCTCAACATGGTGTGAAGATACTAGTAGTTCTAATAAACATCACTAACCTGGGATTTGTCCAGTGCTCATATTGCTTACTACATACCCAGTTCCTACATAGAGTATCAAAAGTTGAAGGAAAAACATTACAAGTTGTAATATGGTGATAGAAGAAAGAATCACTGTTGAGTTTGTTAAAAATGGTTTCCTAGGCCCCATCACCATCTAATTTGGTAGCACTGGGTGGAGTGGAGCTCCTGAATTAACGGTTCTAGTAAGTTCACAGGTGATTCTAATGCTTTTGGTCTTAGAATCACATTTTGAGACATTTTGTAGATAATGTTTCTTAATATTTACTGTGTGGACCACCATAGGATGAACAGAATATAAAGATAAATCTTTATGTTGGGCCCAGGAATCTGCATTTTTAGGTGCCGCTTATGAACAAGTAGGCATATGTTTCCTGAAACAGAAGAATGTCCTGGGCCCAGTTTTATCAGAATTGAGACCATATATCCTCAGCTAAAACTAAATTTTTGTGCTACTTGATTGAGAAGAAATGCTAAATATTAAAAAATGTTAAGGGTAAAATACAATTTTGTTTAAAACATGTAGTCCTGTAGTTACAAAAATGCACATACCCTGAAACAACTCAAAATCTGTATTAGAAATCTAAAGCTACCAAAAAAATATTCAAGAGTTTTCTGTCTGGATTTTTCTGCTAGATACCGTGTGATTTGAAATTTACGTCTTTATATTCATGTTATATTTTTAAAATACTCAAGTGCTTAGTTTTTTCAGAACTTGCATTTCTAGTCTAGTTTTTCTGATTTCTTACAACCTCTCAAAACATAGTGTTTTGCAGTAATACCTTAGAAAAGTCTTAACCTGAGGTTTTCTGTTTTGTTAAATTTGACATGTTGGCATCAGGTACATAGTGTAATTATTCAGTGAGAGATATATGCCTAGTTAAATCTTGTATTTCTAAAAAAATATTTTAAAGTAGAATAATTGTAAAAGCATAGCAGTTCCTAAAGAGACAAGAAACCTAATCAATAGATTATACTCCCTTACTTTCCAGAGTTTGTTGAATGTTAACAATTTATCCCTTAGCCATAGCTTCTGAGACACAACTCTATTAAATTTTGACTAAGTTGTACAATTAATTTTTTTCTGTATGGTTTTATTTAGGTATAGTTATTTCAAAGAATGGCTTTAGATTATTAATATTACAGAAAAAACCCTAAATTCCTCTTGTGGGAGTAAGCACATTCAGACATTTTCATTAATTCAAAAATATTGACAAAAGACATGTAATTAAGTATCTTGTGAATAAAAGTTAAGGGTCATCGATGATTGTGAAAAGGCAGTTTTCATGGGCTAGAAAACATCCAAAGAAGAATCCAAAATTAACTACATAAGGCATGAGAGGCCAAAAATAATCAAATGGAAAACTAAGCTAGTAGTTCTTACTCATACATTGTCTTTCTGCCATCTGTGTTGTTCCAATTAACAAAATACCAAATTGGTGACCAAAACACTAAGTATAAACTTAATCTGGTGCCATATTAGTTTTTTGTTATTTGAATATATACCTCCTTTCCTAGGTATTTGTCACCTAAAGATAGGCATCATAATAATGTTAAAAAGAAGTTCCTGTGTGCTATTTACCAAATAAACTGCTTTTTTCTGGTTATTTTAACTATCCAAACTCCAAATCCTTTTTAGAAATGCTTGTGCCTACACATAAACACACTCCCAATGACTGTACATTGAGGTTTCTCATTTTAATACTCATTAAGATCCTGAGTTTATATGCACACTCCTTTGAAATGCTTAAAATGCACATGGATTAAATAAATCTTTCCTTCTGCTAGACACTGTACCAACTTTCTGTTGTGGAAAGATAATTTCAATCTAGTTACCCGTACCACGTCTCCCAAGTTTTGCCAAAAGCATGGTCACAGTTGAGTTCAGTAACTAGTGTTAGATTTGAAATTTAAAAGCTGTATCCAGATTTAATTGAAGTTACGAAATTTAGACAGTATATTTTATGCATAAATGAATATAATTTAAGTTTATGAGTTTTATATAGATGCTTGATATGTACAGGTACTCACAAATAATTATTGAATATTTTCTTTTTTTTTTTTTGTTCCCTGGTTTGATCCAAAAAGGATTTGAGCAATTTGCAGTAATACACATGAGTCAAGGTTAACTATATGAATAGATACAGAAATCACTCAAATGTAAAATAAATTTGGTCACTGTAAGGTGAAACCAGAGAAGTTAGCTGGCAGGAGCAAGTAAGGGCTTTTGAAGTTATCAAAATTGATCTGCAAATGTATGGACTTGTTTTGGGTCCTGATTCAAATCAAACTGGGGAGAAAAGATACTTTTTTTTTTTACTTTTTTTATGGTTATATTAATCACCATACATTACATCATTAGTTTTTGATGTACCGTTCCATGATTTGTTGTTTGTGCATAACACCCAGTGCTCCATGCAGAACGTGCACTCATTAATACCCATCACCAGGCTAACCCATCCTCCCACCCCCCTCCCCTCTAGAACCCTCAATTTGTTTTTCAGAGTCCATCATCTCTCATGGTTCATCTCCCCCTCCAATTTCCCCCCCTTCATTCTTCCCCTCCTGCTATCTTCTTTTTTTTTTTTTCTTAACATATATTGCATTATTTGTTTCAGAGGTACAGATCTGTGATTCAACAGTCTTACACAATTCACAGCACTCACCATAGCACATACACTCCCCGGTGTCTATCACCCAGCCACCCCATCCCTCCCACCCCCACCACTCCAGCAACCCTCAGTTTGTTTCCTGAGATTAAGAATTCCTCATATCAGTGAGGTCATATGATACATGTCTTTCTCTGATTGACTTGTTTCGCTCAGCATAACACCCTCCAGTTCCATCCACGTCGTTGCAAATGGCAAGATCTCATTCCTTTTGATGGCTGCATAATATTCCATTGTGTGTGTGTGTGTGTGTGTGTGTGTGTGTGTGTGTGTGTGTGTGTCTATCACATCTTCTTTATCCATTCATCTGTCGATGGACATCTTGGCTCTTTCCACAGTTTGGCTATTGTGGACATTGCTGCTATAAACATCGGGGTGCGTGTACCCCTTTGGATCCCAACATTTGTATCTTTGGGGTAAATACCCAGTAGTGCAATTGCTGGACCATACGGTAGCTCTATTTTCAACTTTTTGAGGAACCTGCATACTGTTTTCCAGAGTGGCTGCACCAGCTTGCATTCCCACCAACAGTGTAGGAGGGTTCCCCTTTCTCCACATCCCTGCCAACATCTGTCGTTTCCTGACTTGTTAATTTTAGCCATTCTGACTTGTGTGAGGTGGTATCTCATTGAGGTTTTGATTTGGATTTCCCTGATGCCGAGCAATGTTGAGCACTTTTTCATGTGTCTGTTGGCCATTTGGATGTCTTCTTTGGAAAAAGGTCTCTTCATGTCTCCTGCCCATTTCTTGCTTGGATTCTTTGTTCTTTGGGTGTTGAGTTTGATAAGTTCTTTATAGATTTTGGATACTAGCCCTTTATCTGATATGTCATTTGCAAATATCTTCTCCCATTCTGTCGGTTGTCTTTTGGTTTTGTTGACTGTTTCCTTTGCTGTGCAAAGCTTTTTATCTTGATGAGGTCCCAATAGTTCATTTTTGCTCTTGCTTCCCTTGCCTTTGGCAATGTTTCTAGGAAGAAGTTGTTGCAGTGAGGTCGAAGAGATTGCTGCCTGTGTTCTCCTCTAGAATTTTGATGAACTCCTGTCTCACATTTTGTCTTTCCTCCATTTTGAGTCTATTTTTGTGTGTGGTGTAAGGAAATGGTCCAGTTTCATTCTTCTGCATGTGGCTGTCCAATTTTTCCAACATCTGTTGAAGAGACTGTCTTTTTTCCATGGGACATTCTTTCCTGCTTTGTCAAAGATGAGTTGACCATAGAGTTGAGGGTCCATTTCTGGGCTCTCTATTCTATTCCATTGATCTATGTGTCTGTTTTTGTGCCAGTACCATACTGTCTTGATGATGACAGCTTTGTAATAGAGCTGGAAGTCCGGAATTGTGATGCCGCCAGCTTTGCTTTTCTTTTTCAACATTCTTCTGGCTCTTCAGGGTCTTTTCTGGTTCCATACAAATTTTAGGATTATTTGTTCCATTTCTTTGAAAAAAGTGGATGGTATTTTGATGGGGATTGCATTGAATGTGTAGATTGCTCTAGGTAGCATTGACATCTTCACAATATTTGTTCTTCCAATCCATGAGCATGGAACATTTTTCCATTTCTTTGTGTCTTCCTCAATTTCTTTCATGAGTATTTTATAGTTTTCTGAGTACAGATCCTTTGCCTCTTTGGTTAGATTTATTCCTAGGTATCTTATGGTTTTGGGTGTAATTGTAAATGGGATCAACTCCTTAATTTGTCTTTCTTCTGTCTTGTTGTTGGTGTATAGGAATGCCACTGATTCTGTGCATTGATTTTATATCCTGCCACTTTACTGAACTCCTGTATGAGTTCTAGCAGTTTTGGGGTGGAGTCTTTTGGGTTTTCCACATAAAGTATCATATCATCTGCAAAAAGTGAGAGTTTCACTTCTTCTTTGCGGATTCGGATGCCTTTTATTTCCTTTTGTTGTCTGATTGCTGAGGCTAGGACTTCTAGTTCTATGTTGAACAGCAGTGGTGATAGTGGACATCCCTGCCACGTTCCTGACCTTAGGGGGAAAGCTCTCAGTTTTTCCCCATTGAGAATGATGTTCGCTGTAGGTTTTTCATAGATGGCTTTTATGATATTGAGGTATGTACCCTCTATCCCTATACTCTGAAGAGTTTTGATCAAGAAAGGATGTTGTACTTTGTCAGATGCTTTTTTTGCATCTATGGAGAGGATCATATGATTCTTGTTCTTTCATTTATTGTATCATGTTGATTGATTTGCGGATGTTGAACCAACCTTGCAGCCGAGGGATAAATCCCACTTGGTCGTGGTGAATAATCCTTTTAATGTACTCTTGGATCCTTTTGTCTAGTATTTTGGGGAGAATTTTTGCATCCATGTTCATCGGGGATATTGGTCTGTAATTCTCCTTTTTGATGGTGTCTTTGTCTGGTTTGGGGATCAAGGTAGTGGTGGCCTCATAAAACGAGTTTGGAAGTTTTCCTTCCATTTCTGTTTTTTGGAACAGTTTCAGAAGAATAGGTATTAATTCTTCTTGAAATGTTTGGTAGAATTCCCCTGGGAAGCCATCTGGCCCTGGGCTTTTGTTTGTTGGGAGATTTTTGATGACTACTTCAATTTCCTTAGTGGTTATAGGTCTGTTCAGGTTTTCTATTTCTTCCTGGTTCAGTTTTGGTAGTTGATACATCTCTAGGAATGCATCCATTCCTTCCAGATTATCTAATTTGCTGGCATAGAGTTGCTCATAATATGTTCTTATAATTGTTTGTATTTCTTTGGTGTTGGTTGTGATCTCTCCTCTTTCATTCATGATTTTGTTGCTTTGGGTCATTTCTCTTTTCTTTTTGATAAGTAGGATGCTCTTTAGCCTCCATGTATTTGAGTTCTTTCTGACTTTCCTCTTGTGATTGAGTTCTAGTTTCAAAGCATTGTGGTCTGAAAATAGGCAGGGAATGATCCCAATCTTTTGGTACCGGTTGAGACCTGATTTATGACCTAGGATGTGATCTATTCTGGAGAATAGAGAAGAATGTGTATTCCGTTGCTTTGGGATGGAATGTTTTGAATATGTCTGTGAAGTCCATTTGGTCCAGTGTGTCATTTAAAGTCTTTATTTCCTTGTTGATCTTTTGCTTAGATGATCTGTCCATTTCAGTGAGGGGGGTGCTAAAGTCCCCCACTTTATTGTATTGTTGTCAATGTGTTTCTTTGCTTTTGTTATTAATTGCCTTATATAATTGGCTGCTCCCATGTTAGGG
Organism: Neomonachus schauinslandi; assembly: GCF_002201575.2. Lineage (NCBI taxonomy): Eukaryota > Metazoa > Chordata > Mammalia > Carnivora > Phocidae > Neomonachus > Neomonachus schauinslandi. The sequence continues at coordinate 52,944,941 of NC_058407.1, read as the reverse complement.
GCATAGGTATTTACAATTGTTAGATCTTCTTGTTGGATAGACCCTTTAAGTAGGTTATAGTGTCCTTCCTCATCTCTTATTACAGTCTTTGGTTTAAAATCTAATTTGTCTGATATAAGGATTGTCACCCCAGCTTTCTTTTGGTGTCCATTAGCATGGTAAATGCTTTTCCACCCCCTCACTTTCAATCTGGGGGTGTCTTTGGGTCTATAATGAGTCTCTTGCAGACAGCATATCGATGGGTCTTGTTTTTTAATCCAATCTGATAGCCTGTGTCTTTTGATTGGGGCATTTAGCCCATTTACATTCAGGGTAACTATTGAAAGATATGAATTTAGTGCCATTGTATTGCCTGTAAGGTGACTGTTACTGTATATTGTCTGTGTTCCTTTCTGGTCTATGTTGCTTTTAGGGTCTCTCTTTGCTTAGAGGACCCTTTTCAGTATTTCTTGTAGGGCTGGTTTCGTGTTTGCAAATTCCTTTAGTTTTTGTTTGTCCTGGAAGCTTTTTATCTCTCCTTCAATTTTCAATGACAGCCTAGCTGGATATAGTATTCTTGGCTGCATATTTTTCTCATTTAGTGCTCTGAAGATATCCTGCCAGTCCTTTCTGGCCTGCCAGGTCTCTGTGGATAGGTCTTTTGCCAATCTAATGTTTCTACCATTGTAGGTTACATATCTCTTTTCCCGAGCTGCTTTCAGGATTTTCTCTTTGTCTCTGAGACTCGTAAGTTTTACTATTAGGTGTTGACCTATTTTTATTGATTTTGAGAGGGGTTCTCTGTGCATCCTGGACTTTGAGGCCTGTTTCCTTCCCAAATTAGGGAAGTTCTCTGCTGTGATTTGCTCCAATATCCCTTCTGGCCCTCTCTCTCTCTTTCTTCTTCTTCTGGGATCCCAATTATTCTAATACTGTTTCATCTTATGGTATCACTTATCTCTCGAATTCTGCCCTCGTGATCCAGTAGTTGTTTATCTCTCTTTTTCTCAGCTTCTTTATTTTCCATCATTTGGTCTTCTATATCACTGATTCTCTCTTCTGCCTCATTTACCCTAGCAGTTAGCACCCCCATTTTTGATTGCACCTCACTAATAGCCTTTTTGATTTCGACTTGGTTAGATTTTAGTTCTTTTATTTCTCCAGAAAGTGTTTCTCTAATAATTTCCATGCTTTTTTCAAGCCCAGCTAGTATCTTTAAAGTGATGATTCTGAACTCTACATCCGACATCATACTAATGTCCGTATTGAGTAGGTCCCTGGCAGTCGGTACTACCTCTTGTTCTTTTTGTTGAGTGATTTTTTCCGTCTTGTCATTTTGTCCAGAGGAGAATAGATTAATGAATGAGAGAACAAAATGCTAACAGGGAATGACGTCCCCAGAAAATATACTCTAAACAAATCAGAAAAGACCTGAAGCCGGGGAAAATAAAGGGAAAGAAAGAAAAAAGAAAAAGAAAAAGATAAAAACAAACAAAAACAGAACAACAACAAAAAAAACACAATATGATCAAATATGATCAGGCTGGTGCATAGACCAGTGCCACATACTAGATTTTGGGTATATTTTGGTCTGTTATTTTAGTCTGTTAGAAGAAGTGCCTCCCAGAATTTTAAAGAAAGAAAAACTTATATATGTACAAAAATAAGGGTTGATATGATGAAGGGATGGAATATGACTGTAAAGATGAAAATTATAAAAAATTTTATAAAAGGAATTGATAAGAAGTTGTTTGAAAAAAGAAAGAAGAGGATTTAAAAAAAGAAAAGAAAGGGGGAGAATGTGATCAGGCAGGAGAGTAGAACAAAACCATACACTAGAGATTTAGGGTATTTTTGATCTGTTAGAAGAAACTATCTCAAAATTGTAAAGAGAGAACAACTTATATATATATGCCAAAAATAAGGGTAACTACTATGAAGGGATAGAATATGACTCTAAAAATGAAAAATAAAAATTTTTTTCAGAAAAGGGATTGATAAAATGTTGGTTGAGAAAGGGAAAAAGATGGGGCGCCTGGGTGGCTCAGTCGTTAAGCGTCTGCCTTCGGCTCAGGTCATGATCCCAGGGTCCTGGGATCGAGCCCCGCTTCGGGCTCCCTGCTCCGCGGGAAGCCTGCTTCTCCCTCTCCCACTCCCCCTGCTTGTGTTCCCTCTCTCGCTGTGTCTCTCTCTGTCAAATAAATAAAATCTTTAAAAAAAGAAAAAGGGAAAAAGAAAAATTCAAAAAAAAAGAGTTAAAGAAAAAATTAACGTTGAAAGACTAAAGGATCATGGTAAAAAAGCCATGGATTCTATGTGCATTATTCCCCTAGCGCTGGAGTTCTGCTGTTCTCATTGATTGGTAAACTTGGTCTTGGCTGGCTATTCTCCCTGATCTTCTGGGAGAGGGGCCTGTTGCCGTGGTTCCCAAATGTCTTTGCCGGAGGCGAAATTGCCCCTCCCTTGCCCGATCTGGGCTAAGTAATCTGCTCGGGTTTGCTCTCGGGAGCTTTTGTTCCCTGCAAGCTTTCCATGCAGTTTTGGATGCCGAGAGTGAAAATGGCGGCCTCCCAATCTCCACCCCGGAGGAGCCGAGAACTCGGGGCCCCGCTCCTCAGTGCATCCCCAGAGAAAAGCAGTCGATCAATCCTGTCTCCCTGCTCTGGCCGCACTCCATGCTCACCCAGCCTGTGACCCGAGCGTTTCTATCTCTGACACCCAACTCGGTGTGGAGTCTCCAAACCCAGCAGATCCCTGCAGTGCACTCCCGCGCTGCTCCTCCCGGGGGAGGAAGGGGAGTCTCCCCGGATCTGCCGCTCATTGGGTCCTTGCTGGAGGAGCAGTGGCCCGACTGTGCCGCGGATCACAGTTTATGGCAACCCCGAGCTGAGAGCCCGCTCCTCGGCTCCGTCTCTGCAGCCGGCTTCCCCACTCTGATACCTGGGAGCTCTGCCACACTCAGGCACCCCCGGTCTTCCTGTGACCCCGAGGGTCCTGAGACCAGTGTCCCACGAGGGTTCCACCCCCTGCTTAGCCACTGGAGCGACGTCCCTCAGCAGAGCCGACTTCTAAAAGTTCCGATTTTGTGCTCCACAGCTCTATCACTTGCCAGAAGCGCCCAACGGAGGCCCCCTCCCCCGCCGTCTATCCTCCCGAATATCGCCTCAGATTCACTTCTCCGCACGTCCTACCTTCCAGAAAGTGGTCGCTTTTCTGTTCAGAGAGTTGTTGCTATTCTTTTCTTCGACCTCCTGTTGAATTCGTAGTTGTTCAGAATGGTTTGATCCCTATCCAGCTGAATTCCTGAGACCAGACGAAATCCAGGTCTCTTACTCCTCCGCCATCTTGCTCCACCGAGAAAAGATACTTTTAAGACAATTGGTGAAAAAAGTGAACATGAACAGAGTATTCAGTTGGATCTGACAGTGGTATCAGAAAGGATCTCTTACCTGTTAGGGATATATACTGTAATTTTTTGTTTGTTTCAAGTTTTTATTTAAATTCCAGTTATCATAAAGTGTAATATTAGTTTCAGGAGTAGGAATCAGAGATTAATCACTTACATATAACACCCAGTGCTCATCACAACAAGTGCCCTGCTTAATACCCATCACCCATTTAGCCCATCCTGCCGCTCACCTTCCCTCCAGCAACCCTGTTTGTTCTCTATCGTTAAGTCTGTTTTATGGGTTGCTTCTCTTTTATTTCCCCTATGTTCATCTGTTTGGTTTCTTAAATTCCACATATGAGTGAAGTCATATGGTATTTGTCATTCCCTGACTGACTTACTTCACTTAGCATAATACCCTCTAGCTCCATCCATGTCATTGGAAATGACAAGATTTCATTCTTTTTTATGGCTGAGTAATATTCCACTGTGTGTGTGTGTGTGTGTGTGTGTGCGTGCGCGCGTATAAATACAGGTGAAATAAATGTCTGGGATTTGCTTTAAAATAGTCCAGCAAAAACATGGGGCGGGGGAGATCAAGCGGATAAAGATAAAACAAAAGTGGCAGGTTGTTAATAATTTTTGAAACAGAGTGTACACTCTGGTACTGGGTACTTGAGGACTTGTGTGTGTTTGGAAATTTCTATAATAAGTTGAAAATAAAATGGGTTGCAATTTTGGTACTGGGATTCATAATGGCTGAAGAAAAGTAACTAATTTTATTTTCTTAAAATGGAGTGTTTTATGTTATAAATACTACTGATAACAGTCAAAATAAGGAACAAATAAAGTTATGAGAAGCAATTTATATATAAATTCTCTTAAACTCTTTTTCATTTATCTTTAAATACCTAACATACTGCCTGGCATAGGAGAGGCACACAGCAAAGGGCTTGTTGAACTGTAATCTCACCACAGTAAAAGTGTTTAATTTTTAGAGAGATTTAAATTTTTCTTTTTCTCTAAGAATTTATCTGTTAGAAATGGGTAGGTTTAAGGTTGGTCTCATTTTTCTGAATAAGATAATTCTTATTTTATAATGTTAGATCTTAGAACACTGGGTTGTTTTATGCCAGATTTGAAAATACCTATACAAATCTTTAATTGTTTTGCTATGTCAGCATTCAGACTTAACATCTCTGTATTTTGGTTGCTCAATATGGTATTAGGTTTTCATGTAAGTTAATTATTAGTTAATTTATCAAGAATATTCAATTAGTTTATCAAGTTGTATTTTTCTCTTGAAGTAAAAAGTTCAACTTACAGCCTTGAATTGCATGCTTTTAGTTGAAACATTGGAAATAGGACAATTCAAATATTGCATTTGTCCGGCATGAAGTTTGATTTTCTGTCTTCAGGAAATAATATCAGCCACATTGATGTTTTACTGTTTTCTGTCTTGTTTAAGAAATGGATCCCTTCCTTACACCTAGCCCAAACTAGCCAAAATCAGTTTAACGCCTGATAACTGGCTTAGTATCTAGTCTGTGTATAATATCCTGCGTAATTTTTTTCTCCCCTCTCCTTAAAAAGCCACTAGAGCAGAGTTGCTGAGGAACAGTGTAATTTCCAAATTACATCAAAGAAGTAGAGCTAAAGGTCTCAGATTATAATCCACAGACTGACTAGTCAACCCCTAAATTAACTCCACAAATGTTAGCTAGATTGGGCTATGTGTAATCTAGTCAGAAGTTGGAATCAGAATAGATAAGTGATCTGTAACATTCATCCATAATGTCTGTAACAGCACTTAAAAAGCATTGATATACTTCAGCTTCACCCGTGGACCATATCCATCCTTCTCTTTTGGATCATTATGCTATAAAGGACAGTTTCTCTACCAATGTTACTTATCCCAGTGCTTCCTAGAACTGCTTTTTCTTTCATTATCTCCTCCCTTCTACATATATATAAATGCCTACCTTGCACACATATAGTAGACACTCACTTTAACAGTTCATTCTTTTTCTTTCTTTTCCAGTGTCATCTTCCCCAAATCTGTCCTGTTTTTAAAAACAAAAAAACCCCATAAACTTCCTCCAAATACCATACTTTGGGTTTTTTTTTTCCTTTGACAGCCAACTTTAAAAAGGCCATACTTACTATTCCTTACCACCCATTCGGGATTTAACAGTTTTTTTTTTACCTTTCTTTAATACTTTTTGTTAACTGTCTCCTGAAGAACTTCTCTTAATTTGAATCCATGATTCAAGAACTGTTTACACTTCTCTAGCCAATTCTCTGTCTGGCTGGTGCTCTTCCTCTTTGGGAGTGCCATGTTTGCTTGTGCGGGTAGTGTGCTGCACAGCTCTTGGGCATCTTCCCCGTTGTAATCTATGTGAGAGGCCCTCCTTGGTACTGTGCAGTGTACAGCTTCACTGTCTATATGCAACAGCTTTGCTCACAACTTAAATGCATTGATAATTTCACAGATTTCCATCTGATGACCTCTCCTTTCATACCATAATAGGTTCTCAAAGTCAGTGGATGGACTGTGTGCTAATTCTGTTCCTCAGCTCAAACTGACAGAAATAGGCCATTCTATTTTTCTAGCCCAGAACGCTCTTCTGAATTCCAGATTTTTTCTAAATGTCATGTAGGATTTGCCATTAAGATTCAACTAAAATCTTTTTTATCTTACCTTCTCCCATTCCCTCAACCTAATATGTATCCATATCCTGTATACCCTATTTCAGGTACCAACTCAGAGCCATCTTGAGTTCCTCCTTCAACCTCATTCTTTTTTCACCTAATTAGTTAGCAGTCTTGCAGATGCTACCTCCTAAACCTGAAGTTTTAAAATATGTTGATCTTGGGGGCGCCTGGGTGGCTCAGTTGGTTAAGCGACTGCCTTCGGCTCAGGTCATGATCCTGGAGTCCCGGGATCGAGTCCCGCCATCGGGCTCCCTGCTCGGCAGGGAGTCTGCTTCGTCCTCTGACCCTATCCCCTCTCATGTGTTCTCTCTCTCTCATTCTCTCTCTCTCAAATAAATAAATAAAATCTTTGAAGAAAAAAAATAAATAAAATATGTTGATCTTGGTACCCCTTTACATTCATAAAAATTATTTTTTTAAAGATTTACTTATTTGAGACATGGAGAGAGAGACATTCTTAAAAATTATTAAGGACCCAAAGAACTTCTTTTATGTGGATTAGAAGTCAAAAATAAATTTTTAAATATTTATAATAATACTAAAACCATTATATTTTGACATGAATAATATTTTAATGAAAAATAACCTTCAAAAACAAAAATTGTTTTACATTTTTGAAGTTTCTTTACTATCTGACTAAACAGAAGACAGCTAAATTCTCATATGTGCTTCTGCATTCAGTTTGTTGTGATATATTGTTTGGATTGAAGTGCTTAAAGAAAACTCAGTTTCACACAGATATGTAGTTAGAACACAGAGAGGTATTTTCAGGTAATTGATACCACTCAGAACTTGACCAGTGGTGGTTTAATGATGAAAATTTAATTGCAATGTGGAATCTGAAACCACATCAATGAACTTTTAATACTATTATGTTAAAATCTATCATGTGTAACTTGATGCAGTTGGAAAATATTGATTCACTGAGTTATGCAGATATTCCAAATATTGACATATTTCATCATACAATATTTTTTAATCACATTTGTTAAAACATCACCAATCTTATGAGGAAAGTCTTTAAGTAGTGGGAAGCTATCGAGCCTCACAGTGGCAAAGTCAAGTTTTCGAGAATTCTGGTTTTTGCTTGATCACGTGAATGTTATCATTGGCAACAAATACTTTCAGTGTTTTTCCTTGAAGTTACAGCTCCCTTCATTGATTTCTGAGGCGATGTCTGCCAGACAGCCTTTCATGTGGAAGAGTGCTGCAGTGAGAAGAGGAGCTAGTTCTGCTTGAAATTTGAATAATTACACAAGTCTTCTTCCTCAGGACAATCATGTTACTTCAGTATAGAACGGATGTGCTTTATGCACACTTCCCAATTTGTCACTATTAAAATTAAATATTTTAATAGTGACAACTATTACTATTACTATTAAAAAGAAGTGTATTTAAGGGTCAAGATTTAATAAAATCAATATTTTTTATCTTTTCAACGTGGATATTCTTACGTGAAACTGTTTTCCACTGCAAGGAGGCAGTGAAGAATACACTGACTCTAGTATATAATTTGGTGCTGCTGCTTTAACCCATGCTAAGGTGTCCGCATTGTTACCCACCATTGTTTTTGCAATGTCATTGCAAATATCCACCCAGTGAAAAAGGCCAAATAACACTTAAATAACACCTTTATATTATTATGAAAATGGTTTTGACCTCATAGATGGGTATGTTGAAAGAATCGTGGGGCCCTCTCAGGGTCCATTGACTGTTCCTTGAGAACCACTCCCTAAACATCCAAGACATGTTGCCCTTGCCTACCCTGTCTATGGTCTTTGCCCCAACCTTTATTAATTTTATTAATCTGGTCTCCTAAATGATCTCTCCGTCTCCTTTCTCTTTCTCAAGAATTACCTTTCTAGAACACAAATCTGATTATGTAGATACCCTTTTAAAGTCTTTCAGCCGGGGTGCCTGGGTGGCTCAGTCGTTAAGTGTCTGCCTTCGGCTCAGGTCATGATCACAGGGTCCTGGGGTTGGGCCCGCATCGGGCTCCCTGCTCAGCGGGAAGCCTGCTACTCCCTCTCCACTCCCCTTGCTTGTGTTCCCTCTCTTGCCGTGTCTCTCGCTGTGTCTCTGTCAAATAAATAAATAAAACCTTAAAAAAAAAAATAAACTCAGCATGCCCAGCACAATGGAATAAGATCTAATAAATTCCTTTATAGAACATAAAAGCTTCTTTATTATCATGCCTACCTTATTAACTTCTGTTCCTGTCACTATATACTTCTACTCTTTAAGCCGAACTCAATTTATTGATAATTCCCTAAACACATCATTGTTTCTACAGTCCCATACATTTGCATGTGCCACATGTTCTTTCCACCTGGAATACCCTCACTTTTAGTTTCCACCTATCCCTCCAACTCTGCACATCATTTTAAATCACCTCATGTTACTACCCACAAAATTTTATATTTTGTTAGAGTTTTAAAATTTCTATAGGACTTACACTGCTTTATAGTTATTTTGCTTATGTCTTATTTTCTCCGGTTAGATTGTGAGCTGTTTGATGTCAGGAACTGTGTCTGTCCTTGTATTCCTAGTACTTACCAAGGGCAAGGCATATAGTAGTCATTTAATAAATGTTTGAGTATTTCAATGAATTTCATAGAAACTTCTAATACTATCCTTGGATAGAGTTGCTAATGAATAATAAAAAGGCCACACATGGGCAGAAAAAGGAAAAATATGTATATATGTGCCTCAGCCACTTTATTGGATAAAGTAATGAATCTTTATTTCTATAAATTTGACTAATTAAGATTCAGGAGAACATTTCAGTTTATTTCTGTTTCTGAAAAGTTGAAGTGGTTTACATTGAAAAATTAACCTTAATTCATTATAACTCCATCTCTAATAAATTTGGGGGGGGTTTTCCTTTGATAATTTAGCATTCTTAACATGAATGCAAAAATGCCAGGATACTTCTGTATTTCTATTAATATTTAAAAACTAGTACCTTTTAAAATATTAAGATAACCTTTTAAATATGTCCTCTACGTTGTTTTATATTAAAACTTGGTTGATTATGTCTTATGTTTTGAATTTAGTACACTAAAATAATATAAGGTCTCCTATCAGAAAGGCATCTAAATAGAGGTCTTACTTAGTGTAATCTACCTATATACAACCTGTATCAACAAAAAGAAACTCCTTTAAAATAAAAATTGGGGGGCGCCTGGGTGGCTCAGTCAGTTGAGCGTCTGCCTTCAGCTCAGGTCATGATCCCAGGGTCCTGGGATCGAGCCCCACATCGGGCTCCCTGCTCAGTGGGAAGCCTACTTCTCCCTCCTCCACTCTCCCTGATTGTGTTCCCTCTCTCGCTGTGCCTCTCTCTGTCAAATAAATAAAAATTTTAAAAATCTTAAAAAAAAATTTTTTACCAATATTTCATAATGTATAAAACTTTCAAAAGTTAAGTAAAAATTTTTATATGTAAGAAATGTTATTGCCCACCATGTATTCTGCATAATGCATTGTAAGTATATAGATATGGTGAAATCTAAATCACCTAAAATTTGTAGACTTCAAGCAGATTTTGTAGATTATACTTTCATGCCCATTGACCATTTATTTCACTGTTCATTGGCACCTGATTAAAGGAAATAACATAATTTTTTAAAACCAATCACTTTGGGCCTCACTAATTTAGAATTTATGATGAATGAGATACTAGACTGGCAGCTTTTTATAGCCCATGGGCTAGATATTGCCTAGTAAATTAAAATTGTTTACAAAATTAAATCTTTAAGAGAGCTGATAAGTATTTTAAAGTAATCATTCCTATGTAATGAGTTTGTTGATTATAAATTGTGCACATAAAGCATATTGACTGATTAAAAGCCATTAGTAATTGAAATTTCTCCAAAAAGATTCTGAATTAGTGAGGTGAGTAATATAGGTCAGATGTATGTCTTTTCAGTTTTTGCAGCGATAATTTGGCCAAAAATTACTTCTTGGGATTACGTTTGAATTCTTTTATGCTATTGTATCCCTATTGCTTTACATTTTAAAGAATTGGTAAATCTGCGGATCTCTGTGTCAGTGTTGTGTATAAGTAGAATGTGATGGTACCTACTGAGATACAAATTGGATTTCCTTTACATGCTTTCTTAAAAAATTGATATTTTAATTCCACCGATTTAAGGAAATTATTGTTTGTAAAACATTGAAAATGGTTACCTGAACTCAGAAATGGGTGTATTGAGTCCGAAGATTTATAGGAATAATAAATACCAAGTTGTATATTTAATTTGATAAATTTCTTTTGAAAATAGTTCCCTTTTGTACCATTATTTTTTATATGAAAAAATACATAGGAAATAGAAAAAAAAAGGATATATAGTGATTTTGCTCATGAATCTGTTTTCCAGCATTCATTTACTACATACATTGTCATCTGTTCTTTTCTTTATTTCATAATTAATTTCAAAATTCAGCATTTTTTATCTAATTTAACATTTTCATATTTTTAAAGGTCCCCAGGTGCATCCAATTTTTCAGCTTTACCAAAGATCTCTCCTTCATCTCTATCAAATAATTATAACAACATCAACAACAGAAAGTAAGCACTGAATCTTAAAAACTCTTTGTTTAATTGATCGCCCTATTGTGGTTTCAAAAATCTCTTGTATCTAAAACATAGGATAAAAGTCTTAATGCATTAAAATTGAATTTTCTTTTAAATTACTGATCAGTTCTTCTAGGAGTAACTTTACCAGAAAGAAAGCACAGTTATAAACTTCTTGATTTAATACATATACTACAATAATCCACTAAAAGAAAAATAAAGTACTTTCAGAATTTTACTTTTTAAACACTATTGAAAATATATACAGAAGTCTATTAGAACTCAGTTTTTTAGTAAGAGTGTAAATTTCAGATGTCATTTGAGAACTAGATATATAATCACCTACAGTCTGTAGTATTTTTTTTTTAGAGTATATATCAGTGATTCTCACCTGGAAAGCATACACAAATTTTTATGTTTATCAAAAACGCATTCACTTTTTCTTTAAAAAGTTTAGAGAAACAATTCCCTTACCCCATCATGAATCAGAATCTCAGAATTTAAAAAAGTTACATGAAAGTGTATGCTGTATTGCCATAAGAAAAAAGTTTAAAAATCACTTGGGCTTCACTATAATGTCTGACATGGGTATATTACCTTGAAGGTACATTACCTTGTCACGGTTTTTGTTTTTTTTTTATAGAAAAGGATAAAAAGAAAGCTTTTATTATTTGTGATTAGTCCAGTCAAATTAGGGGAAGAACTTTAATCTAGAGATGATTACCCTTTTATTATTTCTTGAATAGATACATTGTTGTTTATTTTTTAGGTTAACTGTATGTAGTTAAATATTTGCACTACTTGTCCAGTTCATAAGTGGCATCTGATTTCCCAAAGAGTAAATTTGGACTAAGGCTATTTGTGAAATAATTTTTAAAATAACATCATTAATTGAATTTGTAAGTTTAATTAATTTTCCCTTAAAATTCATTTCTGGGGTGGAGAGAGGGCTTGACAAAATGATTTTTAATGTACATCTAGGTTATAAATATGTAAGAACAGCCAAAATCATTTTGGAAAGGAAAATGAGAAGGATTAATCCTACCAAATATCACAACCTGTTGTAAAGATAATAAGAATTCAAACTGCATAGTAGTGACCCAAGAATACATCTACAGATCAGTGAAATGGAAAAGACAGTCCAGAAACAGCCCTTTATACATAAAATCAGAAAACACTGTAGACTAATGGAGAATGAGCGGATTATCCAGGAACTTTTGTTGGGAAATTGGATTACTATTGAGAATTTCTCTTTAAAACTTTATATTAAATTGACTTTTTAATTGTTAGGCATATAAAAATGAAAAGGCAAATAAATGGAAAAAAATACTTGCTACAAATAACAAAGGATAAATATTCCTAATATATCAAAGTCATAAAGATCAGTGAGAAATTTTCTAAGACAAGTAGACAAATGGGCAAATGATACAGCAGGCAATAAAAGCAAAATAATTAAAATATGTAAACATTTTAAATACTAAAATTCACAACTAACTACAGATGTGTAAATTAAAACCATAAAAACTCCATCCACTTCTCTGCACTTCAGTCTCACTGGTAATGATACTTATTCTTGCAAGGATTTCGTTTGAGTGTTGGAGTATTAGTCCAACTTTTTAGAAAAGAATTTACCATGTGTGTCAAGAAGATTTAAAACATTAATTCCCTTATTTTAATAATTTATAAAAAGACGTGTATCATAGTGTAATTACATTATAGTGTAATAGTGAAATATTGAAGATGCTATGAATATCCAAACTTGCAATGTAGTATGTTCTTTACTACTTAAAAATGTATGTCCACAGGCAAAAAAGTGAAAGGAAATACCCTTGTAATCTGGTTTGTATTTTATATGGTATCTTTTAATTAAATTCATGAAAAATAATTTTTTTATGGGAGATAAAATACTTCTTGTGTTTCTACCAATTGCAGATGCTCCCACATTTACTATAAAAGAATTCAGTTCCATGTATACATATTTATAGTTATTCTTTGGAGAAATTTTTAACATTGTAGACTGCATTGAACATAGACTGTATTGGGACCTTTTGACTGGAGTCGTCATACTACTATATGTGGTCTGGTGTGTTTCTGTTTTTGTCTTATTTCCCTCCCATAGTAAAAATATGATGGTATAATCGGATCTTAAAACCTCTGGCTGCAGAAGATACTGGGAAAGGAATTGGAGTATTTTCTTAAGTTTGAAATATGTTTAATGATTCTACTTCTATGGCTAGATTATATTTTTAGCTATTTATATTTGTTTATTTTAGGCACTAAAATAGTCCTTTCATAATAGGAAATTTTTATAGCAAATAGCTACTGAAGTACCACCATGCTTAAAAGTAAAGCTTTAAAAGTAAAGCTTACTTTATTATAAAATGCTCCTAGAAGTCTTAACTGTGTTTATTTAAAAAAAAAAAAAAAAAACCTGTAATGTTAGACTTGTGTGCATGGAAGTAATTAAGGTACATCATTATTGTAGTTTAAAAGTTGTACATGATAAGACATATTTTGTTTTTACTGTATGTTTTTACTGAATGATCTGTTCCCCATCCCATGGCAAGTATGAATAAAATTAGGTTAAATGTAAATAAAGAAAGAAAGAAAGAAATAAATGTAAAGCTTAACTTTCTTAGTAAAGAACAAATAAACATTTGTAAAACGGGAAGTTTTTTAATTTTAATTTGACTTAACACTTTATTTTGAATTTGAATTAATCTGAATTTGAATTAATATTTGGATTAATATTATAATAATTATCTAAATTATTTCACATAAAATTTATTTCTTTCCATTCAACTTGTAGAAATAAGTAGGAGTTTGAGACTTATTGTGGAAGTAGCATAGTTTCTTTAAAAGTATGTAAAATGGGTAATGACCTTTTTTAGATTAAGTGCATTTTTGAAACGTCATGTATATGGAAATATTCTACAAGTGCCAAAGTATATACTAAAATCAGTAGTTATGACTTACAAGTTTATATGAAATTATCTACAAATTCAAGACTTGAATTAAACTGATACATTACTAAGATAAAAAGTTTTCACTTCCAGAAATAAGGATATTAGTCATAAAGATAATAACAACGTATACTTGGAATTATTTCATATAAATTTAATAAAGCTTTTATTAAAGACTAATATTATGAAGAATCAGTTGTTTACTCTGATGTAGTAATTTTACCTGCTAGTCTATACAGTATTTGTTTTTGACTCAAATTATAATTTAAGTTCATTTTTAATATGCACCAGTTTCTTTCTCTTTTTGTTCCCTGCATTTTTCTGTCTTGCTACATTTGCTTTGATATAACACTGCCTTTAAAACATCTTTTTAATGTATGTGTTGTCGCAACTCTTGGCATTCCACATCAGAGCACATTTCTATTTTTATGTTAATTAATTTAAAGCTCTTCTATTTGAAATGGAAATGACTCCCTGTAAGAGATTAAACTATGAAAAGAATTTGATTTTGGAGACTGACAGAGCTAGCCAGCCATATGGCTCTTTGCAAGTTACTTGCTGAAAGCATCATTCATTAACTGCGAAATGAGCATAATTATAGTTATGAGGATTAAATTATAGATTTATAATACTTATAATGTCAAATATAAGTGCTAATTGAAAAGTCAATCTGAAATTTACCAAAAAATAAGTTACTTTGATTTTCAGTGTATCTTCATTTAGGGTGATAGATTTATAATACAGAATTAATGTAGTATAATACTAAAATTCCCATTAAGGTTACAGGCATACTAATTTATTTTTGCAAAATAGCACAGCCGTAGAGGATAAGGACTAGCTTGCCATCTTTAGGGAAAAAATAGTCATAGGCCTAGGTTTCCATGTACCTTGTTGAAGCGTTTTAAGAACTCCTGGTTTTGGTATTTTCCATTACTTATTTTAATATTTAAATTAGGAAACACTCCTGGTTTTGGTATTTTCCATTACTTATTTTAATATTTGAATTAGGAAGCACATTGAGTTACAAGTGGCCAATCAATATAGTATTAAAATATTTTAAATTTATCAGTTTTTATTATCATTGAGCATCTAGACTGTCTCAATCTTTGGGCAAGGCTTATATTTACTTTGTCACTTAAACTAAATGTAGATATCCTCTAAGATTCAAATTTTAAAAGACAAACTGCTTTTGCAAGTAAGTTTTTGTTCATTTCTCAGTAAATAAAAATCCCTATCCCAGCAAATTCCATCCTGTTGCCACTAAGAAGAGAAGAGCTTCCAGCATCCATTTGTGTTACTTGTGGCAGAGACAGATATCTGAATATATACTTAAGGAATAAGCATGTAAATGTGCTTTTTTAGTCTTTTCACTTTGTGTGTGTGTGTGTGTGTCTAGGCATGAGCATGCATTTGAACATAGTGTACTCTGTTCAAATTTTATTATAATTTTATATCTGGAATATGTGTGGGGTTTTTTTTTATTGTGGAGAATAGGTAGAAAATGCAGGCCTTTAATTTTTGTATATAGAGACTTTGATTTTTAGCACTTACAGGAATAAAAGAAAAACAGGATTTAGCTTTTTGTTACATGTCCTCGAAGTTAGATTCAAAAATCCAGTCATCAATCACTGAGTGAACATATATTGAATTGCTAATAGGTGTCTTGCATTTTAGTCGTTACTGGGAATATAAAATATGAATCATAAAGTTAATGATCTGCATCATATACTGCTTATAAGAACTATGATTATTCAGAACCTGGCAGAAACAATGAACAGCCAGGCTTCTGTGGCCTAAGTAACTTGGGAAATACGTGTTTCATGAACTCAGCTATTCAGGTAGGTCTTTCCAAAGTGAAACTCACATGTTTCATGGAAATCAGCAATAAAAGAAGAGTAGAGTTTTACATATCAGAACAAAACAAAACAAAAGATGCTTGAGTCTATTTTTTGTTTTATACTTTTTTTTTTTTTAAGTATCAGGAGGTTTTGCTTCTTTGAGTCTGGGAACTGGTCTTTTTGTTTATGTTGGGGGTATGTTCTTAAAAATGTAAAAATATTATTAGGTTAGCATTGTATGTGTAGTTTTGGATTATGGTAGTTTTGTTTTATCTGTGTAGCTTGTTGAGGGGTGTGTGTGTGTGTGTGTGTGTGTTTACTAAAGGCTTTGCTATAACTGGCAGTAGTACAGTTCTCTTAAACTGTTAAAATAATAAAGTGAAAGTATAGAAGATACAATAGAAAGTATTTGAAATTATAAGTAAAAAATATTTTTAAAAAAGAATACCAGGAATAAATGTAGCCAGTTGAGATTATCAGGGTTACTAATTAATCATGTTTATTTGTAACACTGTATTCCTTTATTTGAATCCTGATTTGCTTTTAGCATGACCTTGATTCTCATTCAGGTTTGTTCTCATGAATTAAAAAAATGATGATTGAAAATATGGTTTTGAATTATATCTGAAGTGTCCATTGTAAATATTTTATAAGATAACCTATTAAAAATTAAGGGAGAATCGATCCTTTTCCACAAAAGTATTTTTTTATTACATGTAGAAAGAAAGAGGGACAATTTAACTTATTGATTGACTAAAATTACTCTGATCTCTAAAGTTGAAAATTATATAGCTTTTTTTAAGATTAATATTTATAATGCTGATAGTCCAGATTATCCTAAGGTTATAATCATCTAGGTAAAAAAACTACATTTTCTAACAAACTGGAAGAAAGATAAGGCAAATACTGGAATATACTTGCTTAGAATCATTTCATTTTTGCAGCCCTGATCACCCCAGACTTTTTTCTGCATTTGAATACTAGATTTTGCTGGTCTAGCATAGAAACTATAAATAGAATCTTCAGTGCATCAGACCAGTGATGTCACAGAGGCCTTGGAAGTCTCTGCTCTCACCTGTAACTAAAGTACAACTCCTCCTGTTTCTACTGTTCTCATTCTGTTACAGTAGCAGGATGTAAAAGGGACATAAATGAGATGATTTATTGCTGCGGGTGGTGTTTAAAATCTGAATGTTTTAAATTTGATGGAGCAATGAAGAACGGAGCGAGCTGTGGAGCTGCTCCAGCTAATCAAGGGTAGAAAGATATAATAGTGGTTTTGTATTGGTTGGTGTGGCATATGTATGCAGTGATTTTGTTGATTGGATGAGAAATATCTTAATTAAAGGGGTTATTTTGATTTAGGTTCATGTCTTTAAAAGTACATGTTAATTTTTTTAATAAAATTTAATGACTGACCACCTATCTCAAATCGGTTTGAAGTACTCTGCTCATATAACTACATTGTAATAATCGGCTGCATTATGAAATATATTCTTTGTTTTCTTCCAGTGTGAAAAACTCAAATTATTGTCTCCCATCATATACTGCTTATAAGAACTATGATTATTCAGAACCTGGCAGAAACAATGAACAGCCAGGCCTCTGTGGCCTGAGTAACTTGGGAAATACGTGTTTCATGAACTCAGCTATTCAGGTAGGTCTTTCCAAAGTGAAACTCATATGTTTCATGGAAATTAGCAATAAAAGAAGAGTAGAGTTTTACATATTAGAACATGAGTATTATATATGTTTTGAGAGTTTCTATTTTCATGGAAGATTTAAACATGCATGTTTGAGTCATTCATTCTAGTGCTAGTAGAATATCATTATCAAGTTCCTCAATTAGGTGGCATATGATTGATTACCACATGGTAGAAGATTAACTATCACTTTATGCAAAAATATAATCTCAAACAGAAAACCTAGGCTCTCTGAAAAGAAAAAGAAACCGAGTGAGATCACTCCTTTATATTTTCAGTAGAACTGTCATGGTTTTTTGGACATTGGTGGGAATGTTAGAGAATAAATCTTTTATGGTCACCAGTTCTGTAACTCTAAATAAATTTATTTTTACACTTGATCTTAGTTTTTTTGAACCTTAATGTGAAATTAAGATTTTTTTTAATGAGAAAATTGTATGAACTTCCTTTTGCTTACATATTTTAACAAATCACTTTCCCTTAAAGATCTTTTTAATTTGGGGATAATTGATCACTGCCCCTTTTTTCCTTTTGTCTCTCCATGGAGCGCCCTTTTCTTCCTGCTCTGTCTATACCCTCTTGAAGCTTGTTGAATATTTATGTCTTTGATCGACTTTGAAATAATGAGATCTATATGTTTTTTTAATATCGCTGTCACTAATTATAAAATTAGAGATGGTTATTTCATTTCCCTTTTACAAATAAAATTCTGCGTTTCAAAAAGCCCCAAATAATGGTATACTATTTTTGATATTTCAATTTTAACCTTTTGGGGTGGTGTCCTTTTTTGGGGGGGGTTGGGTTTTTTGCAAATTCTGAAATTTTATTTTTAAATCTGTAATTTTCTTTTCTCAATTCATATTTTAATACTGAATCTCTGATGCCCAGGCAGCATCCTCCAAAGATAATAGATTAAATACAGAGTATAGATTAATTAAGAACATTATTACAACTCTTTTTCACTATCTGAGAGTAGTATAGGACTCTAACCATCCAAAATCCAAAATTCTAAATAATGCCTTTTGTACATTGGCATTAATACATTTGTCTCCTAAATTAACCATTGTCTTTACAGTATTCTTGGAAAATTAGAATTTAATTGTCAAAATTGTATATTGGCAATCTTTTAGAAATGCATAGGGGATATAATTACTTAATTTCTGATTTCTTGGTTTAGAGTTGATCCACTCAGAAAATAGCCTTTCTGCTCAAGCAGATACTGTGTAGGGTTAATAAACTCTTCCTTTAAACCTTTGATGATTAATATTATTCATGCTTTAATGTGAATTGCTTTATTCAAAATTATTTTTCTAGGATCCTAGTGCTAGTTAAATAAACAATTTTTAAAAATTTTTATCTTTATTTTTCTGGGAGAGGAGAAAAGGAACTCATTTGAGAAGAGCAAGCCAAAACTTATACTATGATTCTGGCAGCTATTTAGATATCAAAGTAAAGTGTGTGGGTGCTGAGCTTTCAGAGATAGAATCAGTCCATACAGATGTAATTTTATTTGGATGTCTGTGGGACTCTTCTACCTGACCACTGAAAATCATCTGTAGTACCATCTCTGGAAAATGTTTTATATAATGGTGGTTACATCAGTACCAGAAAACTCTTCTTATATCACCAAGTCATATTAATTTTTGGGTAACTCCTATCCTGGCACTGCCAAAATTATTTTGGTTCTAGACACTTGATAAAGCTTGCGAGGTTTTGTTTTGTTCTGTTCTGTTTTGTTTTTAATCTAAAATCAATCTTGGTGCTTTCTTACAAGGATTGAGAAAATACTTTAACAGCCTAGGCATTAAAAATTTGAGCCGGTCAGAAGAGAACAAGAGTTAATGTTCATGCTAATCATTCAGAAACGGCTCTGGCTTTCATTCAAACTGAATTCCTTCTAAGGGATTATTACGTTCTAGTTTCCTGTGCCTTTAATACAGTCTTATTTAGTGTTTTGTCTCCAGATGGTTAACTATAATTTCTTAAAAATGAGTATTAAAATTAAATCTTCTAATCACTTCTGTTGAGCTAGATTTGGCATTTGTTGAACTTTCTTGTATATGTTTAAGGTATCAGAAACTTCATTCTATTAGTTATTGCCTCACTTCAAAACAGTTTTATTACAATAAATTTGTAAATCTAATGCTGACCCTCTCTTAATATATATCGCCTTCACATGTTCCATTTCAACTGAAATTAAAGCCTAAGAGTGAGGTTTGTTAGCCAGGAGGGTGATAGTTTGTTACTTTCTGGTAATAATCATAAAGTAAGAAAAATTTTAGATGAAAACTTCAGGGGTTTTTTAAGCAGTGAATATTATTTCATGTCTGTGTCTTGGCTGGAAACTGTACTTTCGCTAAAATCTCCAATCACTTTGAGCAAGAGAAAAAAACTGAGTTTTTATTTTTGCTACTTTTGACTTTTATTTCAAATCCACGATTAAAAAAGCTAATACTTCAGTTTTATTTTCTTAAAGCTTCTATGCTTTTTGATTGATTTAGATGTTCACTCTGAAGCTGAAAACTCACCATTAAAGGGAATGCAAAATGATGTGGGTAGCCTTTATCCCTGTTTCATGAACATGTATGTAAGTTGTTAGGCCCACAGATCAAAGGGGTTAAAGATAACTAATAGAGTAGATTTTTTCAAAATAATTTTTTTAGATAGTTTCCTCAATTTTCCTTTTTTTTTTAAGTTTCCTTGTAACTTCTGTGAAACTGAAGACAATTCATGAACTTCAGAAAATATTTCTACTGATAACTTGAATTTCAGTGTAATTTCTTGTATTCAATAATCCTAAAAAAATACATAGACATTTTAGTACCTCGGGCAGTATGATTATTGATATATCTAAAAAAATATGTGTGGGAGGCATACCTACTTTTTGTATGGGAGAATGGATTATGCTTTTATGCTTATTAACCCATCAGTAGCCTTGAGGTAATGAAATCTTTTGATTGCTTATGGTTAAAAACTAAGTGGCACCAATCTGAGTGTGATTTTAATATTATTAGTGTTATTAATTTAATTATATTTGTATTCAAGGTTCTCTCTGATGTAATGGTATAAATGAATATTAATTTTTTTATGAGAATAGTACTGCCATATAGATTTAATTTATTAATTTAATATTTATTGAATATGAAACATATGAGAAACTTTTGGACATAGATCCTGACCTCATGAAGATTATAGTCTAGATAACTGTGATTTTCACACTTTTTGCCTTTTAGTATGAGAATCTTTTTTTTTTTAATTATTACTATGAAAAGTTTAATTTTATCCTCAATATTTAAACAGATGTAGTGAAGTGGCTTTGGTTGGGTAAAGGATGTAGAGTCCCATCTGCTTTCTCTTACTTTTCCTTAATGGCCCCAGAAGCATTCTCATGGGATCCCAGGACTCTAAGGAACAGTCTAAAAACTATAGTATAGGAAGAAAAAAGAAAAGAACACATTAAAAATTAATAATACAGATTAGGAGCACTGGTTATGGAGTTACACTGCTTGGATTGAAAACATGTCTCTCTTATTTATTATCTGTGTTACCCTATATAAGTTATTTCCACAATTCATTTTTGTCACCAGATGAGGAAAATATTAGGACCCATATCTTAGGAATTTATTGGGAATTAAATGAGTTGAAGACTATAAAGCTCTTAGGATAGTAACTAACACATCATAAATGAATAGGGAGTAGGTTGGTATTTTGTCTTGTTGTATTTCAATTCAACAAGCTAAGCAGAGTAACTGGAAAAAGTCTACTTTTGATAACCCCTCTATTTGTTCTCCTTTCCTACAAGTCTCACTTCACCTAGTGAATGAAGAAAGAATTAATTGTATTTTTAATTCTTTTTCACTTAGTGTTATTGCAATAATGGTATTTATCATCTCCATTTTTGAACAGTGTTAGTTTAACTCTCCCTAGGCAAACTAGTAGGCAAGTGTTTGTGCATATTCAGTCTTCAGAGAACTCAGAATTCATGATTTCAGGTTATCCCTGGCCTCAATCATTGCAGGCATACACCACCATGTCCCAGTGGTACAAATAAGTTAACAAAATAGTTTTCTAATGCCCTAAATCTTTGAGAGAATGTCTAGTTTTAAAATTTTGCATTATTGGAGGTAATTTTAATTAGCATCAGTTGAGTAGATTGAGGAGCACTCCAACCCTTGTCTTTTTCATTGTCAAGGCCTAGGAGGCTCATGATTGGCTTCCTGGAAGAAGCAACTCTGCAGATGGATTTGAAGCAGGGGAGTGATATGGTCTTTTCCACTGGAAAGCAGCATGGCGTAAGATGGTTGTTTTCAAACTCTTTATTTGGAAGTAATAGGGCTTCTTACTCTAGGAAGTTGTTGAAAAAAATGATAATAATCAAGAATCTGTTCATTATTCCTGTCATACATTGTACAATCAGTTGGGATTCCAAGCATTTTTAAAGTCAGCTTTTTTTTAATGATCTGTTGGGTTAGGAAAAAATCTATTCAATCTATTCAGTAAATTCAGAAGAATGCTAAAGCTTAAAGCTTTTTTAAAAAACTTAAAGAGAATGACTAATACTAATGACTAATACTACGCAGAAATAACTTTTTTTAAGAAACTAGATTCTTATTATATTGTAAAACAGTGGAAAAGTCATTACTGAAGCTATTATTTCTATGTTGTAGTACTTTATAGCTTTGCATATGATTAAAATAATGCTGTTCTGCTGTCACCCTGAGACATTCTTTTTGCATTTATTGGAGCACCAATTCCAGATTAACATGAAGCTTTCTAATTTTATTCAAATAACCAAATTTATAGTTAATAAATGAAAATCGTTTTCATCAGAAAAAGAATCATTTGACCCGAGACATAAGAATTTTAAAAAATAGTTTAGGATCTTGAAGAAAATGATTTCTTCTGATAAACTGAGAATATAGCTAAAAATTCAAATACTTCTTCCTAGGGCAGACTTTTTAAAAATTATAAATGACATACAATATGATATTAGTTTCATATATACCACATAGTGATTTGATATTTTTATATATTACAGAATGATAACCATGATAGATGTAGTCACCATCTGTCACCATACAAAGTTATTACAAAATTATTAACTATATTCCCTGTGCTGTACTTGACACTAATCCAGGAAATTAAACTCACTTATTTCAGTTCCTATATTTGCCAAAAATTACATGGCACTATCATCAAAAATGTGTTTAATCATCTATCAAATGACAACTCAGTTGGGTCTTCTTTCCATTTTGATAAAAGTAAAGAAATGGAAACGACCTTTCTTGTATTAGAACCATTCACTTTCTCAACACAGATACCAATTTTTTTACTTTTCCCTTTGTTTGAACTAGGGTAAGAGAGAAGTATTCCTTCTTTAGAAAGAGAAAGGGGGCTGGGAAAGGAGAACCTGAATTCTCAGGCATATTATTTTGGGGAAGAGTATATACAGCATAGTTCTCTAAGAATATGGTTTTCATAACCGGGGGAGACATGGTATCTCTAAAAGCATGACTTTTGCACCTATGTAACTTGGCTAATTGTGATTTCTTGTCATGAAAACATGCCTTTCTTAACATCAGATACTGAAGGGAATCTTATTTTGGCATTCTTCACATTTTCTGAATTAACATACAAATATCTCTAGGATTAATGCCTCTATTTCTGAATTAGTATAGACTTAAATGTTTTATCTGCCCCTAATTCTGTATTAGGGAATGACGTAAGTATAGATTAGAGAAAAATACAGGGATTTCAAGGAGTTATAAATAATTACACCTGATTCTAATGCAGATTTACATTACTCTGGCAGATCAACACCAATTTACATATACTCACTAGACAGGATTACTTACATATACTCACTGGATAGGATTACATCTTACGACAGCAGTTAACATAATCAGACTGAAGTATCTTGTATTGATTTAAGATTTTTTTTTTTTTAATTTTTAAGTAATCTCTGCACCCAACATGGAGCTCAAACTCACAGCCCTGAAATCAAGAGTCGCATGCTTTACTGACTGAGCCAGCCAGGAGCCCCTCTTGTATTGATTTTAATAACTGTTGAAAGGATATTTATTTGTAGTTAAAGGAAAATGTAAGAAATGTCAGTCTGTAATTTATAATGATAACTACAAATTGCTCACCTCCAAAAAAAACAAAGGGAATGTGGTTCCACATTTACTTCTATCACCCAAAAATCAAACAGTTTATTTTCTTGCGGTCAAAATGCTTTCTAAGATCTATTTTCTCCTTTATTAAATATACACTAATATCATTCAATACTTTATAATTAGAAGATTCTAAAATGTATCATGCTAATATTCTAAATTATAAATTGCTATTACTGAATAGTGTCACTAGGATATAGAGGATATTGGACTGATAGAGCCTTAAAAAAAGGGAAGGCATGCTAAATCCCTCTGACGGGCTTGTTTTGTTGTCTTTTTGTCTATTTGTTTTAATGTATACATTTAAATTCTGGTCAACTGAGGCTGTGCTGTATTTATTACTAAAAAGTCCCTAATCTACTGGACTTTTTTTCTTTTTTTTTTTTTTTAAGATTTTATTTATCTATTTGACAGAGAGAGATATAGCGAGAGAGGGAACACAAGCAGGGGGAGTGGGAGAGGGAGAAGCAGGCTTCCCACTGAGCAGGGAGCCCGATGCGGGGCTCGATCCCAGGACCCCGGGATCATGACCTGAGCCGAAGGCAGACGCTTAATGACTGAGCCACCCAGGCACCCCTGGACTTTTTTTCTTTTAATATCATTTATCTTAAAATCACCTTTCTATTTTAGTTCGTGAGTAGAAATAGTTTGTGATTATGCTTATTGCTCATGAACAACTTCATTAATGTTGTCAGTTTGCAAATAATTGCTTAGTTCAATATTCTTTTAATACTGTACTTATGGAATCCAGTTGCTAAGTATTACCAGTCAGCCCTTTAGAGTGATTGTAAACTATGCTATACTGGGTAGGGAGAGGGTCAGTGAGTTGGTACTGAAAACCATTGCTTAATTAATAATAATATTTAAAATAAATTACTGATTCTCATAAACTCATATTAAAAAATTAACAGCCCAGTAACGAACCTGCAGCCTCTGAGAACAACAGTACCCTTCTTTGCATAGTGCAAGTTTTTCATATCATTGTCACTTTCTTAATTTCCTCTTCACAGAGGTCTGTCATTTAAGGCATAAGGTATCCTTACTTCACTGATGAGAAAATTGAGGCAAGGAAAGTTTAAGTGACTTGTCATTTACTAGGACAAGTTAATAAGTGAATTAAAATTGAGTTATTATTCAAAGCATTCTGAGATGTATCTTTCAAAATGACACTAATCAACTTGTAAGAAATGCATAAAAATGTTTTATTGTGGTCAAATAACAAAATTTACTATTTTAATCATTTTTAAGTGTACAATTCAGTGGCATTAAGTATATGCAGATTGTACAACCATTAACAGTGTTTTTATGTTTATGTCAAATATATGGCCCCCTTAATACAAGATGCTCCCATGAAGTAATGTAACTGTTGTATATATCAAAACAGTTTCCTAGGAGGTTATATACATACTTACTCATTTGATAGTAAGAGTGTTCAAAGCATTTTAAGAACTCCTTTTGGAATTACGTTCCCTTTTCTTAGCTTTGATGATGAAATTGATTTTCAAAAACCTGAAGTTATTCAGAGCATCGTCCTCAGAATATTATAGGCCGGTCAAGCTGGGTAATTTTTTTTAATCAAATATACTTATGAAGTCATCCATTCATTTACTCAGCACATAGTTATTGAGGGCCTGCTAAGTTCCTTTCACTCTCATAAGCACTAATTACACCATTGTGAGCAAAACAGTATCTGTTTCCATGGAGCATAGTCTAGTAGAGAAGATGAACATTAAATCGTGAATTATGATAAGCATCATGAAGAGGAAAAATGGGGTGCCGTGAGTAAATAACAAGAACTTGGAGAGTACCTACTTTATACTGGGTGTCATACTCTCCAGAAGTAACATTTGAACTCTGACCAAAGAATGGGTATGAGTTAGGCAGGTGAGAGTTGAAGCTAGATGGAGCAGCAACATGTGCAATGCCTCTAGGACAGGCAAGTATGAGGAACCAAAAGGTGAGGAACCTGTGTAATAACATTTGAAAGGGAGTGATATAAAATCAGTCAGAACCTTGCCTACTCTATATACAGTAGTAACTGCCCTCCCACATTCCATACATGAATCATAACCACCTCACATGCTCTCTCTATATATTTAGGTTTTTGCTGTTGTTGTTGTTGTTTGGTGGGCAGCAAAGCAAAGTTTATTGAACGACAGTAAAGTAACAGTAGAAAGGTCCCGAAGAGGAAGGGGACCCAAGAGGGTTGCCCTGTATTTGGTGTTTTTTGTCTGTCTGCCTTTGCCTACTCCAAACGCACCCACAGACACATGCTCACACACACACACATTCCATGAGCTCAAGGCCTTTGTTTTAGTCACTGCTATATCCCCATTTATCTGTCTGCCCCCGCCCCACCTCTCTCACACATGCTCACACTCACACATGCTCACACTTACACATGCTCTGTGAGCATAGGGGCTTTGTTTTAGTCACTGCTCTAGCCCTATTACCTAAAACAGTGTTTGACGTGTAGAAGGCACTCAAATTAATGAAAAGTAAGGGAAATCACATTTGTCTCTAGTGTCTGGCTTGTGCATCATAGTTATAACCATTTAATGAAACTGGAGTGATGGTAGGAGGGGCACAGTTGCAGGAGTGGACTTGGGGTAGGGAAAAGAATATGAGTTAATTTTAGGCATGTTCAGTTTGTGATGCCCATGAAACATCCAAGTTAGATACATCATAGGCAGATGGATATTCTGATATAGAATTCAGACCAGAGGCTTAGGTTAGTAATAGAAATATGGTTGCTTGTAGATGATACTTAAAATCAGGGATGATTGCATCTAAATTAGGGCATCTTTGAAAAATAGGTCCCAGGACTAAGCCTTACAGTACAGCGTTCAAGTGGAGGAAAGACACTACTGTTGCAATGGGAGAAAAGAAGATTGTTTGCAAGTAGTTTCTAGATTTTGTAATGACTTCTATTATCCTAAAAATACAAGACCAGGTTATTTGCTAAGAATTAAAGAGTAAGATTGCTTGGCAGTACTGAGATCTCATTTGAGGCTGAAGATCATCAATTCAGAATGGTGGAAATGTATTCACTTGAAATTTTCTCTAGCAGTGTTCAGCTACGTAGTGCATAGAATAGATGACTGGGTTCATATAGTAAGTAATTGGGTTCATTTAGGTTTGGAGAGAGAAAAGGGCGAAGGAATTAAGAGCTACTAAACTAAATTTTCTTGTTTTCATTGGGCTAATTTATTTAGCTAATCCAACAAGCAACCATTGAGTCTCCACTGTGTGCCAAGCATTGTTCTAGCCATTAGTAATAGAGTTGAAAAAGACAGTGCCCATACTTTAGAAGTTCATGGTGTAGTGAATGAAAAAAGACATAAATAAATATGATACACTATGTGATAGGATAGAAAGCATGATCAGCCAAATGTTGTGGAAGCAAAGAAAAGAGGGCCCTTGGGAAATAAGTGAGGCTTCACCAAGGAGGTGACTTCTGAGTCAGGCCTTGATTTTGTTTGGTAGAGTATGTTATTGGTAATGGCTTATGTTTTGTTCATTTGGTCATAAAAATAGCAATGAATTACCAGAGGTACAAATATACCATCATAGCTCATACTTATTCCATATTTTTCCACCACAGAAATCCCTACATTTGAAATCTATTTTACCATAGCAAAAAATACATTGTTTATACATAAACACATATTGGCACCCCTTGTATGCTATATATTGATGCTTTTTCACATGTATGCCAGCTCTAAAGAGAAGTACCTAAAATATTTTGAGAATGACAATATCAAGAGAATAAACATATAGCCTTCTAAAGTAATTACATCAAAGATGATGTTCATTTGAATTTGAAGGGTTTACTAGAAAATCACAGCTTTATAACCATGTCATGTATAATTAAAAATAAAAACTCTGTGGCCTTCATTTAGAGAGATTTTGCTTTGAATATAAACTGAATCATTGACACATATATATTAATATACATACACATGTCTATATTCATTATGTATATATGAATGTATTTTTTTTTTTTACAGATTTGTTATATAATTGAGGTATTAATGATTCTTCAATAATTGCCCAAGGCCATTCTAAGTATTAAATACTTTGACAGAAAAAGCTTTCAGTAACTGTTTTGTTTGTTTGTTTTGTTTTGTTTTTATTTTTAAAGATTTTATTTATTTATTTGAGAGAGAGAGAATGAGAGAGAGCACATGAGAAGGGTTAGGGTCAGAGGGAGAAGCAGACTCCCTGCCGAGCAGGGAGCCCCATGCGGGACTCGATCCAGGGACTCCAGGATCATGACCTGAGCCGAAGGCAGTCGCTTAACCAACTGAGCCACCCAGGCGCCCTTCAGTAACTGTTTTTAAAAGAAATTACAAATTTTTTACCAAAATGTTCCTAATTGTTTATAAGGAATTTCTTAATAGTAAGATATAACGTATCTTAAGAGTCCTCTTATACTGGGGCGCCTGGGTGGCTCAGTCGTTAAGCGTCTGCCTTCGGCTCAGGTCATGATCCCAGGGTCCTGGGATCGAGCCCCGCATCGGGCTCCCTGCTCGGCGGGAAGCCTGCTTCTCCCTCTCCCACTCCCCCTGCTTGTGTTCCCTCTCTCACTGTCTCTCTGTCAAATAAATAAAATCTTTAAAAAAAAAAAAAAAAGAGTCCTCTTATACTCACTGAGTACCATACCTAAAGTGTCTCTGTCATCACGATTATACCACCATCTTCCTGGGAACCTCTGCTGTCTTCTCTGAGACTTGTTCCATTAATCATCATATCATTGTTACAGACTTTTAAATCTACCTCTTCACTGTGTTTCTTTAAGCATATATACATGGTCAAGTCTTTTTTTCTTTAATTGGGGGGGGTGGGAAGGAATAGAGTGAAGAGGACTCAACCTTGAAAATTGAAAATAATGGTCTGTGCTTTCTCCCTATTTTTTCATCTCGCATTCAGTAGTCCTCTGAATCATAGCAATAGTAGTTACAAGTATGGATTTTGGAACCTGACTGCTTGGATTCAAATCCTAGTTCTGCTACTTAGTTGTATGATCTTGGATAAGAAACTTCTTAGTTTCTTCATCAGTTAAATGAAGATAAATTGCTTAAGAAGTGCTTGGTAACTAGAAAGCAATATGTCAGTATCAACTGCTGTTACATCATTGCTGTGACCATCATACCACCCCATAGAAATTGCTTTTGAAAAGGTCATTCTTGTTGCAAGGTTCTTTGTAGCCTCTTTACCTTTGAGAAATTGACACCCACTTTAATTGACAAATCCCAGCCTGTCTCAACCATAATTTTCCCTCCTGAGTTTCCCTTCAGTATGTAACTATTAGATGGACATTTCTGCCTAGATAATACTACACTTAAACTAAATGTGTCTACTAAGACCAAACATATTCCCCCAAGAAATCTGATCTTTTTCTCTCTTATACTCCCTTATAGTTGCAACTATCCACCCACTAACCCAAGTCAAAAACTTGAGACTTATTACCCCAAATCCACATTCCACTACCTCTTAATGTCATTTATATCCATCTTCTCTTCTACTGTCAGTACACTATTTCAATACTTGAGCATCTTTTATATGAACTATTGAAATATATCTCTAACTCATATCTTTTTTCCTTTGTTTATCCTCTTCCACTCCATTTAGTACACTAATTCCAGAGTCACCTAGAGGATAAAACCCAAATGGGACCCTACCTACCTCTTTAGCCAAAACTAGAGGTTCTTGGAATTTGTTAAGTTTCAAACTTCTTTGTGTATACTGTTTTCTCTTCCCTGGTTGCTTTTCCCACACCTCCACCTCTCTCCCCTTTCCTCTGTCTCTTTCTTCTGGATAAATACCTATTACACAGTGAGAATCATGAAAGTAGAGATTGTGTTTCGTTTTCTTTTATATCCCCAATGTTTAATATAATGCCAGATAATAATACATTAGAACAGTGTTTCTCACAGTGTGTCTGTGGATGAGATAGCATGGTCAGCAATAAAATAAGCATAGAAATTAAGCATAAGTGATCGAAAACTTTTCTAGCTGTTTGTCAGAGTAATTTTATATATATTAAATCTCATAATAAAAAAATGGGGCTTTGTTTTTTATATGTCATTTTTTATTTCATTTTTCTAGTGGTTCATTTTTTATTTTATGAAAGTATCAGTCTGTGATGATTTGGAAATTAAAAAAAAAAAAATTTAGTTCTTTCACACAAATGGTTAGAGAAGAACTGCATTAGAAAAGATACCAGAAATGTTTAGAACTTGACCTGTCACAGATTGATATTTCTGAAACTGTCTAAACTCCAAAAGAGCACATTAATTTTAAAAAGAATTATAGCACATAGTATCTGTCTTTACTTCTTGAAACTGAAGAGTCAGAAACCTACCAATATATATAATAAAGTCCAAGAAATACTGTAGCTTTATGTTCCAGCAATGTAACCAATCTGATAGCTCTCAGATTGGGCTGCCATGTTAATCACAGCTCGGCAGAGAAACCCCTAGTACCATGCAAATAGTTTCCTTGAATGATTTCATGGTGAATGATAGGAAAAAGGCCTTTTAGAACATTATTTTCATACTTCTAGAGACTCTTGAAATAATTATCTTCTTAATAAATATTTGGTGAGTGATTAGATAAATTTAAGGTTCTTTTTGATTATGAAAATAATCAGAAAATATAATTCATGCTGTTACATGGTATTTAAACTTCTGTTTCAACTCACCTGAAGTATTTATTGTCCGTTATGGGCCTAACGTAATGAAATGATGCAGAGAAGTACATGACATGGTGGTTTCCCTTAAAGAATGTAAAAAAACAGTTAAACTTTTTAGAAATTTTCTGCTATCCTTTCCTGTATGCCTTCACAGGAGAACTAAAAGATCAATGAATCACACAATTTGTAATACCCATTTATTAAAAAATGTTTCTTTACGGAATATTATGTGCAAGGTACTAAACCACACATAAAATTTTAAAGAACCACTGTTTTTTCTTAAATCCTTTGTCTTGATTGACTAAAATAGTGGCATTCATTTCATTGTGAGCCAGTTTTGTATTATTAAGGGGTAGAGCAGATACAATACTAAATATTAAAATTGAATTCGTACACTTTAGTTCTTTAAAATAAATATAACTTACATTAAAGTTTATTGTTATTAGAACCATTTGTTTTTAGTTTCCTTCCTATAAACTGAATATTGAACATAAAATCACTCATTAAATAGCCTGTTACTAAAAAAAAAAAAAAATTTTAGACAATTGCTGTTATATTCTAGTAGTTTGAAAACCTCAAATACATCTGCCTGAAAGTTATAGTATTGTTGTTGGTGTAATCATTATCACAGAAGCTTTCAAATTTATTTATATTGCAAGTAGATCTTCTAATTTCTACTTGTAACATTTAATATGAAAATTAATGGTCTTTACATAATCATAGCTTTTTTAACATTGTAAGATTTACTCACTGTCAGTAACAGGGTAGTCTTTTTGAGAAATTTAGAATTCTCCCTCAGTCCTATAGATGAGAGAGAAAAATAAAAGCATATTTCTTTCCTAGCCAACAAAATGTTTCCCATTAGTTCTCGTCCTTCCCAGAGCTTTCATAATTCTTCATTGAATTTAAGTAGTGTATGATGAAACATCATAGAATTTGAAGGAAAGGGTAACAGCAGGAACTTTAAATGAAATTTAATTTTATTTAGGTCTTAAGCGTAGTGCCCAGATTAATGACAGACATTCAAATGTTAGAACAATATCCTTGTCCAATTCAAAATTGCTGCCTTTAGGGGCGCCTGGGTGGCTCAGTCACTAAGCATCTGCCTTCCGCTTGGGTCATGATCCCAGGGTCCTGGGATCAAGCCCCGCAACGGGCTCCCTGCTGGGCGGGAAGCCTGCTTTTCCCTCTCCCACTCCCCTTGCTTGTGTTCCCTCTCTCACTATGTCTCTGTCAAATAAAAAAAAACAAAACAAAAAACAAAAACTGCTGCCTTTGAAACTATTTTATGTAAAATTCCAATATTTTAAATTGAGTGTATGCCAGTGATCTCTTCTCTGACTAGTTGAAAGGGGAAAAAAACAGTTAAAAGTTTTTTAAGAATAAATGAATTAAAGTTATATCCACTTATTTTTATTATTTTTGTTTTTTAAGATTTTATTTATTTATTTGATAGAGACACAGCGAGAGAGGGAACACAAGCAGGGGGAGTGGGAGAGGGAGAAGCAGGCTTTCCGCCGAACAAGGAGCCCGATGTGGATCTCGGTCCCAGGATCCTGGGATCATGACCCAAGCCGAAGGCAGACACTTAACAACTGAGCCACCCAGGCTCCCCAAAGTTATATCCACTTGTATTTTACTTACCTAAATTTATTTTTTAAAGAAAGCTTGAAAAGAGATTGGAAATGAAACGCAAAATAGAACAATTATATTTGCTTTCCCAAAATATGTGGAGAAGCTTTAGAATTGATCTCTCACATGTAATGAGATTTGCCTTTCCTAGGGGAAAAAGTAACAAAAAACAAAATACCGAGTGTCTTAAAAATATCTCATTTTTAAAATTTACTTGATGAAGGGCGGCCTTATATTTATACTTCTTCATTGTAAAAGTCTACATCACACTTTTCCTTTCTCGTCCACTATTTTTTACAGAACTAGAGCCAGTATCCCAGTATTAACAGAAATCTTCAGAATTATACAGTACCTTTTCAGAATGTTTATACTGTTGTCATGACAAACTGAAAAACAATAGTGTGGCAAATCTGAAAATTCTTATTCCATCTAATCTTAAAATCCAGGAAAAAAGAATATTGGGTTATTCTAAGGTTACTTTAACCATGGATTACTTCAGGTTTTATTTTTAAATCATAAGAAAATAAAATGGTTTCCTCATTTTAGATTGGGTTTTTATTTTTAGTATTGGTTAGTTTGAAGGTTTAGCTACTTTTTTTAAAGGGTTGTGAGTGGCATTACATTTTGATCAGTTACAGAATGAGTTACACAACTCAAAGCTTTAGGTAATCAAAAATTAAGTTTGTTTTCTTTCCTGTTCTAGTTACCGGTTTACTAAAATAGTGAGCATACATGATCACTTGAAAATTGGGCTTCTGGAGCACCTGAACAGAAAGGGAGTGGTTCATATTCAGCATTACAAAAGACAACTTTCTCTTTTTGAAGGGGATTACTTTGGCTATTTTCCAGGTACTGGGGAAATTCCAGATTCATTACAAGTTATTGGGATGGCTATTAATTATTCATTTCCTAAAATATGTTGATTACAGACGAGATTTGGTTATATAGTAGAACTTTATTTCACTTCATCAATTAAAAAAATGATGTATAAATTTATAGTGAAATACAAAATTGAGATGGGTCACATATTTTTTCAGAGAACTCTAGAAACATCACTCTTACTGATCACAACATTTAATGGTAGAACTTTTTGAAAATAATGTAAGAGCAATAGGATCTGTACGTGTATATAAGGAAAAGTTATGTGCAGAGCATTGTAGCTTTTCCAGCTAATTAAATAATGAAAGAAAATCTTAACCTCACATAATAGTACAATTTTAGATGTATGGAAATTTACAACTAGAGAATTTTTCATAGAGAATTATTACTTTATAAAATAGTTGAATGGTATATGCATTCTTTTTAAAAATAGTTCTTCATGGAGGCAGTGGTTAAAGTTCTATATACATCGACCCATATAGCAGAATGTCCACTCAAGACATTTGATTATTTAGAAGAATTCTCTTTGGAATTTTTTTTTTTAAAGGTTTTATTTATTTATTTGAGAGAGAGAGAATGAGAGAGAACACATGAGAGGGGATAGAGTCGGAGGGCAAAGCAGACTCCCTGCCGAGCAGGGAGCCCGATGCGGGACTCGATCCAGGGACTCCAGGATCATGACCTGAGCCGAAGGCAGTCGCTTAACCAACTGAGCCACCCAGGCGCCCCTCTCTTTGGAATTTTTATGTCTGGCTCTAGGTTGAAGATTTGGGGAAGAGTCTATAAAAATCTATTTCCAAATATTTTTTCTCTACATATCTTTCACTTATAAGGATTTATCTTGATAGTTTGGGGCATTCACAATAGCTGTTTTCCTTCATCAGGAATGCTTGCCTAGGCATTATTTGGACTTCTATTTTTGAACTTATAGAACTTTCAGATAGGTTATAGTTCTCTAACAGGGTGCAATTCAGATCTCTTTAGTGTTTTCCTACTGCTCTCAATTTCTCTAAGGACTGCTTCTGGTCTTTCTGCCATATAAGTTTTCATTCATTCAACACACCTTTAAGGTATGTGTCAGGCATTGTGCTATAGACCCTGAGGTACAAAAGTGAATTAGACATGGACACTGCTCTCAAGATAAGTGCAGTATAAGTGAGTTCAAGGTATAGAATTAGCTCAGAGGAAGGAATATTATTCTCCCTTGAGGTGCTGAGGGAGATGTAAGAGATGGTGTTTGTAAGAGATGCTGAGATGAGTGTTAAAGAATGAGTAGGAATTTCTTAGAGGGGAAGAATATTCTAAGAAAGGGAGAAGGAGTACATGCTAAGGTTCAATCTTAATACCTTAAACTAAGGGCTAAATATGTCTTAAGACTCCTAATTCAAATTCACATTCAAGAATATTCTTTATTATTTGGAGTTTCCATTTTAAATGCATATGTAAGCACAAGTAGAGAACCACAGAGCCACTTTCAGGAACAGATGCTTAGCAAAGTCACGTCTGCTTACAAAATAATTAACTTGCACATACCCAGGCATTCTCATTCCTCATGGATCAACAATTTTTCATACTTGCTTATATCCTGAACCTTCCAGTTAACCAACTGGTCATTTTATCACGAAGGCTAATAAACTAATAAATGCCAAAACTAATATATACTAAATATGAAATTTAGTATTTTAATCCTTAGATCTTCAATTGCTCTTGTCAGTTTCACACATTATTAACTTGCCTAGGAATCATAAAAAATATTTAAGTATAGAAATATTTAGCCTCGTTAACAAGTGCATTTTTGCTTGTTCATTATTATATATTTTTACTTACTCTCTTTTACATTAAGAACTGAAACTACTGGTACAGAATCCTTTTCTTCATTCTGATTATTGCTTTACTTTTAACATGGTATTTCACAAAATTCTATCCAGTTTTAGGAAAAACTATAGGCACCATTATGATATAAACAAAATGTGGCTTAAGATACGTGGTGCATATCTTATGATCAGTTACATTACCTCATATTTGGACTTCATTTTTTTTTTTTTTTTGGTGATAGTTGTAAGAGGTAGTTCTCCTTGAAATACTGAAGTGTTGGTGTTTGTCAATGGCAGGGGGTTAAAATCTGAATTAACAAAGGTGAAGCTCAAAATGGCATGTGACTGGTAGAATGTCACAAAACTCATAAGTAGCCACAGAAATAACATACTAATACTGTTTATATAATCCCTTTTGTTTTTCTGATAGACTTTTATCTATGTTCTCAGATTTTACTAGGAAAAGCCATGTATGTTAGGATGAGTTTTGTTCTGTTTTACAGTTCAAGAATCATTGAGAGTGAGAAATACATCCACGTAGGCACACAACAAATGTTGTGTGATTTCAGGTCCATATTATGTCACTCCGTAGTAAAGTATCTTACAGGCTGAAAAGGAAATTCCCTAGGTCTACATATGTAAGGCTTTTATTATATATATGTCTTAAGAAAAGAATTGTTTCGGGACAGCCCCAATCAGATAGAAAAGTGATGTTTGTTATAGTAGAGGAATCTTTGAGAGAGATGTTTCAGAACTATGGTTATGGTTGTTTTTATTATTGAACCAGTCAAAATATTTGTTCTTTAAAACATTGTACTTAATGGCAACCAGTCCAAGTGCCCAGTTTTCTTGTAGTTGTCAAAGATGTTCATGTTTCTAAGATAGCCTCATGTTAAAAGATAGAATGAGTTGCATATATTATAACTCAAACTGCATTATGACCAATTTTAAGAAATCCTTCTGCCACAGTGATGGCATTGAATACTGGTAACACTTGAGGCATGGAAATATTTTGGTTGTTTGACCTGTATTCTAATTATACCTTGAAATTTGTACTAAAAATTATAAGAAAACTTTTATTTTTTTAAGTGGTCTTTATAGTATTTCAAGAATAATATTTTCAAGGTCAGGGAGAAAAGATATTTTCAGTATGAGAAAGAAAATTCTGACATCAGTGTCAGTTTTTAAACTCTTATGATACGTGCATTAGTAGAACACTTAAGCTGTCTATTGAATTTCTGTATTTATATGTGTTTGTATAAATTTTTTTAAAAATGCAGCTTCTGAGTTTCTTAAAACATTATGTTCTGGTGTACACCTGAAACTAATGTAACATTGTATGTCAACTATACTTACGTTTTTAAAAAATTGTGTTTAACAAATAGAATGCTTTTTTGGGCCATTTAGGACTCAGTGGTTTAAATTTAAATATAAGGGTTATCTCAAAATATATTGGTTATGATACCTTGACTCGTAATATAAGCACTTATCATTAAAACTATTTGTGTATTTTTGTTATTTAGTTTGTAATGTTGAATTATAGTCAACTTGAAAATCACATGTGTCACTTTGAAAATAATCACTGGTCTCTGTGTCAAGGACTTAAAACAAATCCAAGCAGAGACGCACTACAAAGCAGGTAGTGGATTGAATGAAAGTTAAACAAAAGCATGGGAAGGTTGTGGGGTTTTTTTTTAAGTTACTTATTTATTTTAAGCAAACTCTACACCCAATGTGGGGCTCAAACTCAGGACTCTGAGATTAAGAGTTGCACAAAAGCATGGGAAAGTTTTTAATAGGTTCTGTCCTTCTTTGGCTTAGTATTCAAGTAAAAGTGCTTAAAGAAACTTTTGAGATTATTCATTACCAGCTAATATATTTTTGCCTCATTTAGTAATAATTCATTCAAGAAAAATTTAAGTACTCTGTGCCAAACATTTGAAGGATAAGAGTAAAAAAACCAAGAGGATAAAAACATTGTTAATATAGGCAAAAACATGTTTTATTAATCATGCGTACATGCTGCGTGCTGAAGATATATATATAATTGATTTTATGGTTCCTGCTCTCATGAAAGTCTCAGTCCATTTAGCAAGACAGACAAACTAAAATTAAAGTTACACTATATTATAAAATAAGTGCTGTAATAAAAGTGAACATTATGCAATATGGAAACATACAGGAGGAAACACTATAAGGAAATCTAGGAATCCTGAATCTTGATGGTTTAGTAGAAGTTAGTAGGACAAAGAAGGTATGTTTCACATAGATGGAGTGATACTGAAAATTTACAGAGTGAGAGATTGCATGGAGGTCAAGGAACCACAAGTAATTAAATGAGGCTAGGATGGAGTCAAATAAAGGTATTAGCAAAACATAGGCTACCTAGGTAGCAAAAGACAGATTCTTTCAAAAATTTGAGATTTTAATCTGAAATTGCTATTAAAGGATTTATAGCAAGGAAGTGACATAATTAGATAAAAATTTTACAAAGATCACTCTGGATGCTACTGGAAAAGGATTTTCAGTTATATTTGGAAGCTCTGCAAGATAAGGATACATGTAAACAATTGAGTGAAAACTTTCAAAAATTATTTGTGTTTGTACAACTTCATTCTTAGTTTGGTAAAACCATAAATTAGGTTCTTTGTATAATGCTGTTACAGACAGTAGTGGAATATCATATTCTTAGTATAACCCTGAACTGATCAAATACAGGGATTTGAAAAAAAAATACAAGGATTTGAAAACTAATTGTTGGAAATGCTGTCAGACCGCCTCCTCTTTGCCTCATTGACTATATAGTGTTGATCCTATTTGTACTAAATCAGATGATACTGCTAAGTGATGGCATTTAATGTAGCTATGGTGTGTTCTGGGTTGCCTGGCCCTACCTCTAGTCCTGCGTTTATAACTAAAAGAACATATAATGCAAAAGGAAAAGAGAATGAATCTCAAAAGGTGTATAAGATTATGAAAGGTTGAGGTATAAAAGAAGTTCAGAAGTAGGAAAGTATCCTTTCCCAAATTGCCTCCTACACTGTAACTTACCTCTGTCTTCTTGCTCACGTAAAATTTGTTACTGCTGAAAATGGCTTGAAAATTATACTAAGGTCTATGTAGTCTAACCAAACACTTTTAGCTGTTTTTATATTGTTTTCGTTGCCTAAGAATTACATAATAACAAATTCCATGATATTATAAATAGTTCTCCCTTTTTGCCTTATGATTGGGGCCAGATTACCAATATGAGCTGTATTGTTTTTATTCCATTGAAAATATCAAAATAGATATTATAGTTACTTGAGTAAACATATTTGAAACCACAAAATAGAACTTTATAATTTATTTCAAAAAATTGAACATGCCTAATTTTGAAATTTTAGCCAAACAGTACATGGTGTATAGACATAGTTTATGGTACCCAACTTAGTGGCATGAACCCAGCAGGCTGAACTTTTCATAGCTACCAAGACTTTAATCCCAGACTATTAATCCAAATGAGTGGTAAGCAAGCTTTGAAAAACCTTGATTTCCATTCATATAAATCCGAGCTCTCATAAGAATGAGTTTTGAATCCTTTACATGCAAGCAACTACCTTCATTTAAGTACTTTGCCAGTTGACTCCCAAGACAAACGTCTTCCTGCAGCAAAAGAAAGTGACCTATATGACCATATGTCTGTCAGTCATTACATATTCTATTTGACGATTCTAGACATCTAACTGATAAAGTAATACTGGATTTATAATTAAGTCAAATTGTATGGTATTATCAACTTAAAATTATTCATCTTGAGATAAAATATTGTGGAAAAACTATATTTCTGCCATCTGTTTTATTTTAAATCCTAAATTATTTAATTCTAAATGGAAAAAGAGATGGACAGTGAACTTATTCATAGTTTTAATCTTGCCATAAAAGAAAATTGGATTGTTATGGTATTGAAAACTTGATTTAAGAACACACTTACCAGAGTTCACATAACAAAAGTTGGTTTCCTGAGGCTCAGCTAATCTGTACTGTCCCTTCTAAAAATGGTTGACCAAATGGAAAACATAAAGGCTGCTCTTTCATGATAAGGAATTGACAATGGAAGCACTAAATACCTCTTTAAAGTTAATTTCTTGCTTGCACTCTATCTCAGTTTTTACCTACTCAGGCTAATTTGCAGGTGCCTGGGATGAGTAGACAATCCATAATTTCTACCAATCAAGTAAAAGAAGGAAAGAAAACTCTGAGCTTCTCTCCCAGTTAACAGGTAGTTTGCTGTGGTTAAAATTAATGCAGATTTTACAGCAACAAATATTAGCATTTTCATTTATTATAAGTAATTGATTTGAAATTTGGGAAATGAATAGTTGAGTGCATCATTTGAGTGTTTATTTGACCAGTTATTTATTAGTTCAAGAGCCCATCATTTAAAATTTTCTCTGTATATTATGGCAAGTCAGTTTGTTTCTTCATTTTAACATGTTTAATGTGTGGTTACTTTTACTTGAAAATGTGTTTTATTCTTTGCAGTGTTTGAGCAACACACCTCCACTTACTGAATATTTCCTCAATGATAAGTATCAAGAAGAACTGAATTTTGACAATCCCTTAGGAATGAGAGGTGAAATAGCTAAATCTTATGCTGAATTGATCAAACAAATGTGGTCTGGAAAATTTAGCTATGTCACGCCAAGAGCCTTTAAGGTTAGTACAGTAAGTACATTTTCAATAAGGGCTATATCATCCCCAAGAGGACAAAAGTAGGTTCTTTGGGGAAGGAGTGAAAAAAATCATAGCTGTTAAATTGATTTGTGGCCCTCCATAGGGACTCAACACAAATAGATACACAGTACTGTGCTGTTAAATTTCCTGGGTGGGGGATGGGACAGATAATTACTTTAAAATGTCCAAAAAGGTTCTGGGGGATGGGGAGGGAAATAATGAAATATTGGAAAACACTGATATGGTACAAATGACAAGAGATAGCAGAGCATATTCAGGTTGCTTTAGAATACAGTACATATCTGAGAAACCTACATAAATTTTTATTACAACTGTAGAGGCTGGGGCGCCTGGGTGGCTCAGTCGTTAAGCGTCTGACTTCGGCTCAGGTCGTAATCCCAGGGTCCTGGGATCGAGCCCCGCATCGGGCTCCCTGCTCGGTGGGAGGCCTGCTTCTCCCTCTCCCACTCTCCCTGCTTGTGTTCCTTCTCTCGCTGTCTTTCTGTCAAATAAATAAATAAAATCTTTAAAAAAAAAAAATGTAAAGGCTAAATTTGGGCATGTCATTGAAGTCTAAGAAACTCAGTTTATTTTGAGAGTCGTAAGTTTGAAAAGTTATTGAAATGAAACTAGTCTGCAAAACCAGCACTACATATTAATTATTTTCAATATAATCCTTAAGCTTTTAAGTTTATTTTTATTCTTACTATTCTATCATTGTGAATAAACTTATTTGTTT
This sequence comes from Neomonachus schauinslandi, assembly GCF_002201575.2. Taxonomy (NCBI): domain Eukaryota; kingdom Metazoa; phylum Chordata; class Mammalia; order Carnivora; family Phocidae; genus Neomonachus; species Neomonachus schauinslandi. The sequence goes on along the minus strand of NC_058407.1, from coordinate 52,905,129 downwards.
ATTCTTATTCTTATATGGTTACCTCTTAGGACCAATAAAACCTCAAGTAATTTAGTTTGTCATTCAAATAAGAATTGAGCTGAAATTTAGTTTTATATAGTTAAAAAAGTTTTCCTATTTTTTAGAAGATTTTTATTTATTTGACACTGAGAGAGAGCAGGGGGATAAAGTTTTCCTATTTATTACAGGTGAGTTCTGTTTTAAAGAAAAGCAGTTTTCAGCTATTTTTTAACACAGACAACTTAAATGATACTCATATAGGACATCTGGGCAACATTTTATTAACTATATACTAGTTCTTAAATAAAAAACAAATCAAAACACGACTGCATTTATCTTCTTTAAGTTTCTAAGCTTTGGACAAGCTAATTTAGACAAACTATTTCTCAACCCTTACCCATGATTCCAATTAGTTTTATTTTACTAGATACTATATTAAGATTATATGTAAACAGGCTCTTGATATCTGACTTTTTCTTTCACATTTCTTTTCAGTTTTATAAAAAATAAATAGTACTGCAAAGACTAGGAAAATTATATATGAACACAAACATTCCTGTTATCTCTGAGATTTATCTTCTTTTTACACACACAAACTAAATGAGAGCTTTGTAATTTTTTCTAGTGACCCAGAAGTATTATTGAATTTTATATTTCCAAATCCTTTGTACAAAACTTTACCATATTTTCTCCTTGTTCTTTCCTCAGGTCTTTTCTATATTACAGATCAGTTATTTAAAAAATGTTTTTAGATATGTAATTATCTATTTGTATTTATGTATATGTAATTACCGTATCTGCAAATGACTGCAGAAGTGCCACAAGTTGATTTGGGGGGTTACAAATAAATGTTAGCAGTTGGTGAATTCACAAAATATGAAATCCGTGAATAATGAGAATCAGTTTTTTTTTTAATCAGTCTTGTCCCTATAACTGATTTTATAGTTTTGCTTTTCTTACAGACACAAGTAGGACGTTTTGCACCTCAGTTCTCTGGATACCAGCAGCAGGACTGTCAAGAGCTATTAGCTTTCCTGTTAGATGGATTACATGAGGATTTGAATAGAATTAGGAAAAAACCATATATACAATTAAAAGATGCGGATGGAAGGCCAGATAAGGTAAATTTAATGATATTATTGTCACCACTGTTACAATAATGTGATATCTCTGTGTAATATGTGTCTGTTTTTCTTACAGATAGTTGCTGAAGAAGCCTGGGAAAACCATTTAAAAAGAAATGATTCTATCATAGTAGATATATTTCACGGCCTTTTCAAATCAACTTTAGTTTGTCCTGAATGTGCTAAGATTTCTGTAACATTTGATCCTTTTTGTTACTTGACACTTCCATTGCCCATGAAAAAAGAACGCACCTTGGAAGTGTATTTAGTTAGAATGGATCCACTTACCAAACCTATGCAGGTAGGTCATGATTATTTTCTTTGCATTTGTTTCTTTTATAAAAACTTAGTATTGAGACCTTGTGTCTCAAGCACAATTCAGTAGTAAGTTTATTTGTGTAGGAGATTTTCTAAACTAAATACTTTGGAAATTAGTACAAATTTTTAGGGTCTTGAAAAGGTGAGGGATGTGTAAAGTATCATTATTTGTAAAAACAAAATTCTCAAAGGCTTTTTCTTATGAAAGAAAAATGAGAGGTTGTTCAATTTTACAATGTTAGGATAAATATCAGCTTAACAAAGATTAATAACATTATTTTTCCTATTTTCCAACTTGAACTTTAATGTTAATTATAATTTTTCTAGTGGCTGTTGGAAGGAAAACTAATACCATACATTTTGATTCATGATTTGATAATGGTATACTTAAATACCTATAATTTTTAGGCATCTTAAGAACTTGGAAGAGAAATAGAAATTTAGTTCAGCTATAGATACTTGCTTCACTAATGTTCTAAGCAAAGCACTGTATTTTCTCCCTTCATTTGTCAATTAATCCTTTTCTGACACTTGAACCACCCTAATAAAAGTAGTTCTTCCTCTTCTACCTTCAGTTCAATTCTGTTATCGCATTTATTAAATTTTATTATGACCTTTGGTTTACTTACCTTCTCTCCACTAGAGCATGAGTTCTTTGAGGATAGGGACTTTGTAAATCTTTGTATTTCCAACCCCCATGACTTGTAGTACTACTAATGCAGAAATATTCAAAAATTATATTCATTGAAATATGTGTTGGGCACCTCGTGAGAGTATAAAGCTGTTTGGCAAACAGAGCAGACATGGTTCCTGCTTTAGAGCACTGTTTACTGAAGATCTTTAGCTTAGAGTTCCAGCCAGATAGTGCAGTTTCTTAGAGCATAGTAGTTATATTAGTCCGCTCAGGCCTGGCATAACAAAATGCCATAAACTGAGTGGCTTTAAACGACAGAAATTTATTTTATTACAATTCTGGAGGCTGGAAGTCTAAGATCAAGAGCACCAGGATGGTTGGTATCTAGTGCAGACTCTCTTCCTGGTTTACAGACAACCTTGTCCTCACTGTGTTTAGAGACAGAGCAGAGTGAGAGAGAGCACCTGTATGCACATAAGCTCTCTGGCATCTCCTTATAAGGGCACTAATCTCATCATGAGGACCCCACCTTTTTGATCTCATCTAAACCACCCTAAAGCCCCCTCCAAATACCATTACATTGGTGGTTAGAGCTTCAACACATAAATTTTAAGGGGACACAATTCAACCAATAGCAATATCATGAGATCTGTAAGAAAGGTCTGCTTTTGATAATCTTAACATTAATTTAGTGGAAGTGTCTGGGTTTACTGTCAACAAGGACACCATAAATGAAGTGTTCATAATAAAAGTATAGTCCTTTCATTCAAAGTAATTAAAGTCTAGTAAAGCCTAGTCATGCACTTAGTAATGCAGATTTTCCCTATTTCTTTTGCTCCTTCTTTATATGTTTCCTTCACGAACGCATTGAACTTGATACCCTCATGTCCGTGTTTCATTCAGTAGTACTAAGAATATTGAGCAGGGCCAGGAAAGGCCTGCTTTTATTTTTGGCTGGGGAATATATGTTCACATTTCTAAAATCACACCCTTTAATAAGCATAGACTTGTTAACGTTCTTTTCAATGGAGGGAAACTATAGCAATGCTAAACTACACTCTTACCTGTCTAGTTTGTAAGTTTGTAAATATATGCCAATGAATATAATGGAATGAGAGAGAAGCATAAAACAATAAGTAAAAATTTGTCACAACAAAAAAATACACTGTTTTTCTACAGTACATTTGTTAAAGACAGTACTTTCCCATGCTAGTAATACAAAGTAATCTTTATTACATAGGGACAGATTGCATTCAAATTTCCCATTAGCCTATAAGGCATGTATTGAATGTTCTCCCATAATTTGGGTTTTAAATTGTTTTTCCAGTAATATCAATTTCATTAGTATACCTCTTTTCTCACTTGGTGGCCAAAACTACCAATTTGTGGAGATTGGAGCCATGGTCAGCACAGAGGAATTGGGCATTTTTTTCCTACTTGGAGGCAGTAACAATTCAAATACAAAATAATAGACTCATTAACAGTGTGCTTTAACCAGCTGGAGAGGAAAGGGAAATTAGCTGAGTTAACCTACTTGATGAGTTTCCCCATCAATGGAGTTGATAGTTTATTAGTCATAGTTTATTAGTAATTGTACTGAACACATATTATGTATTGGACTCTCATACCCTGCAAAGTGCTGGAAATACAAAGGTGTTCCTGGTTCTTGTTCCCAAGAAGCTTTTCATACAGTGTGAAAAATGCTGTGACAGGACACTATAGGAGTATACAGAAGGAGTGACATACCCAAACTGCCAGTAATGCCCATGTTGAATCCTGAAGGATGATTAGGTTTTAAGCATGTGAAAGCTGGAAATAAAGGCATTGTAGACCAAGAGAGTGGCATATACAAAGAGCTAAAGGCAAAAGAGGACATGGCCCACTTCTGGAAATTATAAGTAGATAATATGGTAAGCAGGAGTGAGCTCATAAAGAAGTTTGCTGCCATGATAGGAAGTTTGGACTTCATCCTAAAAATTAGAGGAGCTATTAAAGGTTATTAAATGAGAGATTATGTGACCAGATTTGTATTCGAGAGAGAAGACCCAGGCTAGTGCAAAGACTGGATTGGAAAAGCTTAGGTCAGATGTACTAAGACCATGTAAGAGAGTTTTGTAGTGATCAGATAACAAATGAAAAGGGCTTGAACTCTTAAGATTAGTGTCAGGATGGCAATTAGAAGAACTAGTTGAATACAAGAAGTAAAAATGTTTAAGAATATTCAAAGATGATGCCAAGCTTATTGGGTTGCAAAACTGAGGAGACGGAGGTGCTCTTTGTTTTAATGGGATATATAGGAAGAAAGGTTTAAGAAGAAACCTTTTTAATATTGGATATGTTGACCTAACATGACCTAAATCTGTGTTTCGTACTGGACATGTTGAGGTGCATGAGGAAAATTTAGGTAGATAGAACTATCAGTAGGTGTTGAGTTTATGTATCTAGACCGGAGGAGAGATGTCTGTGCTTGAGACAGAAATTGGGCAGTGAGCTCTATTAAAATGATAGTGTATGTCTTAGAAGGATGAGATTCCCTAAGGCTAGGGTGACCCTGTGATGTATCATCTAAACCAGAATTCTTTTAAAAATAAAAGGGGCCATTATTAATCATTATACCAGGACTGCAGGCTCATCCAGGACTGACCAGAGCAAACTGGGATATATTGTCACCTGCTGTAAAGAGAGCCTATACAATCAAGAGGAGGGCAGGCTAAGGGGGTTTGGCGGGGGTGGCACCTGGGTGGCTCAGTCGGTTAAGCCGTTAATCATCTGCCTTCTGTTCAGGTCGTGATCCCAGGGTCCTGAGATCGAGTCCTGCATTGGGCTCCTTGCTCAACAAGGAGCCTGCTTTTCCCTCTGTCTGCTGCTCCCCTTGCTTGTGCTCTCTCTCTCTCTGACAAATAAATAAAATCTTAAAAAAAAAAAAGAAAGGAAGAAAGAAAAGGTCAAGGGTAAAATTCTAAAGGAATTTGACAATCTTGGTAAATGGTTAAATAAAGAGATGAGGACAAAAGCTAGGGGTGAATGGGAAGTGAGGAAGTTAAGATAATGTGGACATTACTTTTAACAAGGTTATTTATAAAGCAGGAGAAAGGGAGATAGAGGGAAAGCAATGAAGGACTGGTTTCTTTCTTTTTTTTTTGAGAGACTTGTAAATTATTCCATTGCTTATGTAAGAATCAGGACAAAATGGAATAAAGGATGATTGCTGGTTCCCGAGGAAATAGAACAGGATAGGATTCAGAGCAGAGATGCTAGGGTTAGCCTTAGATGGGAAGGGTGACAACTGATTCTCTTTCCATGTGTAGAAAGAGCTGGAGAAAAGGATCTTTTAGAAGGTTGTTAGAGGACACAGAGTTGGAGATTTTCCTATCCAGTAGCCCCCCCCCCCCCCCCCCGTATTCTGCGGATAGTGAAGGGAGAGGTGGTGAAATAGGAAACCTAAGGAATGGTGAAGATTTTATATAGTTACTGAGACAGAAATGAAGGAAGAAGCAAATAAGGGATGCACAGAATTTCTGGCTAGTTTTGAATAATTGGTTAAGACTTGGGCATTGTGAATTTGTAGCAAACCAATTTCTAAAGTTGGTCAATTTTCTCCAGCATATCTGAACAGCTCTAAGAAAGTATAGCAAGAATAAAATTGAATAACAAAATAGTTAAAGATTTTGCAGTGCAGTAGTTGAAGTGATGAATCATGTGGGTTCTGGAGGGAAGGCCATGAAGACGGTAGGAAGTTGGTAAACCACGAAAAAATTGAAAATTAAAAAGACTAGAGCTCTAAAGGTAAGCCAAGAATGGGAAAGAATGAGATCCCAAGAAAAGTAATTAGTGGTTAGTCAGTAGCCTGATAAGAGTTTAAGGTATCAGAGGTGGAGCAAGTTTATGACAAGGTGCAAGAAGTGAACTACAGTTGAATGTAAGTGTGGGTCTTTGAGGGGCGCCTGGGTGGCTCAGTTGGTTAAGCGACTGCCTTCAGCTCAGGTCATGATCCCGGGGTCCTGGGATCGAGTCCCGCATCGGGCTCCCTGCTCTGCGGGGAGCCTGCTTCTCCCTCTCCCACTCCCCCTGCTTGTGTTCCCTCTCTCGCTGTGTCTCTCTGTGTCAAAATAAATAAATAAAATCTAAAAAAAAAAAAAAGTGTGGGTCTTTGAATCAAAGAGCTAAGGAACAATTAGTCTGAGATAAATTATCCATATAGACATTGTCAGCCAGGATGATAGTAGGATTGGAGAAAGACACTGTAAACCAAATACCAAGTGAATGTGAGGAAGCAACCAAGAGTTCAGTTTCATCTACCGAGTGTTTTTTCCAAAGTAATAAATGCATTATAATTTTTTTGTTTTTTAGTACAAAGTGGTTGTTCCCAAAATTGGAAACATACTTGATCTTTGTACAGCATTGTCTGCTTTGTCAGGAGTACCTGCAGATAAGGTAAGGTGTTTCTGGGTTTGAAGTATGTAAGTTGGGAGTTTAGTTTTTCAGTGATGTAAAACCAGCTTAATAGAAATTTATTTCCTTTTAGATGATAGTTACTGATATATACAATCATAGATTTCACAGAATATTCGCTATGGATGAAAACCTTAGTAGTATTATGGAACGGGATGATATTTATGTGTAAGTATAAAATTCATTGTGCAAAATAATACTTGGGAAAAATTTCAGAAGAAATAACATAAAAGTTTTCAGAGTTTATGGTCAGTTTTGTCCTTACAGGTTTGAAATTAACATCAATAGGACAGAAGATACAGAGCATGTGATTATTCCTGTTTGCCTAAGAGAAAAATTTAGACACTCAAGTTATACCCACCATACTGGTTCTTCACTTTTTGGTCAACCTTTTCTTATGGCTGTACCACGAAATAATACTGAAGATAAACTCTATAATCTCCTGCTTTTGAGAATGTGGTAAGTGTCAGACAATTCTACATTAACAAAAGGAATGATAGAATAGTTAATAAAAATAAATGTGCAGTATACTATCAGAGTATGATAAGCTTGTATTATCTCAACTTTGTTTAAACAGATAGCAATTTACAAAATCAAATTATAGTTTAATTCATTTTCTTGATCATGTTAAACACATTACTGAGGTAATTGCAAACCCAGAACGCATGAATTCTTTTAGCTGTTTTAAACCAGAAGTTTACGATTGGAAGAAAATAGGAATTTGTCATGTATGCACTCTGAAATTACAACAAATTTCAGGTGCTTCATTTATTTACACACCTTGCTAGCAAGTTCAAGAACTCCTCCTATAATGGTTTTATTTAAAAGGATAAACTTTCATGGTTGATAGTATTTTAAGCCAACCCCTTTTTTGTCATCCTAAAACCTTGATTTGAATTATAATATAATCAAAACTGCCATTTGATCCCTTTTATTTTATCCTTTGTAACTGACATATTTAGTATTCTTTCTTGCATACGTATTTTAATCATTATAGTCCCATAGCCTATACATAAAGATCCCATTATACAGTGATAAGTGATCTTAGTAATAATACATATATCATCTAAATGAGAATATGTAATAATTTTAAGTCAAATTATTTGCCACAAACTTTTAACATAGAAAGATGTTAAAACCCTAGAAGTAACAGATCACCTTCTTTCTTTTTATAAAGACAACCAAAACAGAAATGATTAGTCACTTGCACTTATGGTACTATTTCGAGTTTAATTTATCCTTCAACTAAATGACCACTATTACTCCATTAAAAAGTTTTTTTTACTGAAAGAATGGAAAACTTTTTTTTTTTAAGTTTTTACCTTCATAAAACTAAATTTGTTTGATTTCTGATTTTATTTAAGCCGATATGTCAAAATATCTACTGAAACTGAAGAAACTGAAGGATCCCTACACTGCTGTAAGGACCAAAATATTAATGGGAATGGCCCAAATGGCATACATGAAGAAGGCTCACCAAGTAAGACTTTCCTTTTAAATTATAAAGCCTTTCACTTGGATTATTGCCTCAAAAAAAAAAGAAGATGGGGATTAAGGAACTAAAAAATCTCTTCAAGCCTGGGAAAAATAATGTTAATATTAATAACTTTTAAATGTAATATTGGGTTTATTTAAAAGACTTCTAATATCTAAAATTAGGTGAAATGGAAACAGATGAGCCAGATGATGAATCCAGCCAGGATCAAGAACTTCCCTCCGAGAATGAAAACAGTCAGTCTGAAGATTCGGTTGGAGGAGATAATGATTCTGAAAATGGATTATGTACTGAGGAAACTTGTAAAGGTCAACTCACGGGACACAAAAAAAGATTGTTTACATTCCAGTTCAACAATTTAGGCAATACTGATATCAACTACATCAAAGATGATACCAGGCATATAAGATTTGATGAGAGGCAGCTTAGGCTAGATGGTAAGTGCGAAAACTGGCTTGAACACTGAACTTGAGCAAAGCATGTTATTATTTTAGGTGAAAACTGAAATTCAGGGGCGCCTGGGTGGCTCGGTCGTTAAGTGTCTGCCTTCGGCTCAGGTCATGGTCCCAGGGTCCTGGGATCGAGCCCTGCATTGGGCTCTGTGCTCAGCCGGGAGCCTGCTTCTCCCTCTCCCACTACCCCCTGCTTGTGTTCCCTCTGTCGCTGTCTCTCTCTGTCAAATAAATAAATAAAAAATCTTTAAAACAAAACAAACAAATTCAGCAGTCATGAAAAATAACATTCACTTACCTATATAAAATCTATATTTATATCTTAAATGAAAAGTCTTAATTTCTAAGTATACTAAAACACATCACTGCTTATTAAATGGAGGTTAGACTTATGCTTAAGTTACTATCTTTTTTTTTTAACTCCTTAAATTTTTAATGGCTTGGAAACAGCAATTTACCCTGATTACCTAGTGCAAGTAGAAAAGATTGTTTATTCTAGTATATATTTTAACATTAAAATATACTCATTTTAATGAAGGCATATTAAATTTTAAAGAAAAAATATGTTTTCCATCTTAGAAAGATCTTTTCTTGCTTTGGATTGGGATCCTGATTTGAAAAAAAGATATTTTGATGAAAATGCCGCTGAGGTAGGTCATCACTCATTCCGTATCTTTCCCATGTTGATCACAATTTTGTTACACTCTTTTGCTTCTCTACCAAATATGTTTATTTTGCTAGTAAAAAAATGGTTATGTACTAGAAAAGGCTTGTTGGTTTACAAACATGCTTTCTGTTAACAGTTTTAATCATCCATGTAGGTGTGTATATAGAAGTTTTTTTAAAGTGTGGTGTAAATCTCAGCTGAAATAAGCTTTATAATTCTTTTGAGAAAGTTTAGGAGTTTTTCATTACTATTCATAGTAAGATGGTATCACTAAAATGAGTTTTGTTTCATTTGTTCTCTTAACTCAAGAAATACTTCTCTTTAGGATTTTGAAAAACATGAAAGTGTGGAATATAAACCTCCTAAAAAACCCTTTGTGAAATTAAAAGATTGCATTGAGCTTTTTACCACAAAAGAAAAGCTAGGTGCTGAAGATCCCTGGTAAGAGACAAAGTTAAAAAATTACTTCTAATTATTTTTTAAGGATTTATACTGAGGTATGTGATACATCAAGTTTAAAAAGCAGTAACTAAATTCCTTTTGATATTTTAAATAATAAGCATTTCTTTAAGTGATAATAGTCTGTTAAAAGTGATTCAAGGGGCACCTGGGTGGTCAGTGGGTTAAGCGTCTGCCTTTGGCCCAGCTCACAGTCCCAGGGTCTTGGGATGGAGCCCTGCATCAGGCTCCCTGCTTGTGCTCTTATCTCTGTTGCTATCTCTGTCTCTCTCTCTCAAAGAAATAAATAAAATCTTTAAAAAGAAAAGTGATTCAAATTGTTTAAAAGTATTATTACAATGTTAAGCTTTAATCTCATTACTGTATTCTCTATAGTAGCCATTTTACTATGGATAATTTTAGTTACTTTTCCCAAGAATTTTTTGCTGTGCAGCCGTTTTGATAGAAACATTTTTAGGAAAATCATGTTTTGTGGTGTTATTAATTCCATTAGAGCCCAGAAGTTTTGAGATTTTCTAATATTTATATCTCAACGTAGTTTTGTGTTCTTTTATCTTACTAAAATGTAAATAATCTAGCCTTCATCATTTCTTTGAATACATATTTACATATTAATTTATAATATTCTAAATCAGTTTGATTTACTGAAGAGAGATATTTATATATATGTCTGGTATATATTAGGCACATAGTAATTGCCCACTGAATAAATGTAAAACTTGCCAAGCATTTTTTTATCTATTATTTTCATTACCTCTAGCAAGCTTTAAATATTTCCCTTTATTTTTAGGTATTGTCCAAATTGTAAAGAACATCAGCAAGCCACAAAGAAACTGGATTTATGGTCCCTGCCTCCAGTACTTGTGGTACATCTCAAGCGATTTTCTTACAGTCGGTACATGAGAGACAAACTGGATACTTTAGTTGATTTTCCCATAAAGTAAGTTTTGATTATGCTTTATAAACATTGGGCAACTGTAGGTTCTTATAAACATCAGGTAGCATTGGATCCAACTTCAGTTTTTGAGTGTACTTGTGAGTAGTTCTAAAAAATTGTAAGGACCAGTAAGAATTTTTATGCCTTTTTAGATATTTTTCAGAGAGCAATGAGAAGATACACCTTTTTAAACAACAGAATAAAAGTAATTCTGTATTACATTATTATATGGGTTCATTGGCACGGTTTATAAATCTAGATATTCTGTGGGATCATAGTGATTTTATTTTTCCTAGGAATTATTTCATCATTAATCATCAATTATTCCTAAGTATGCTTTTTAAAAAAGACTGAAGTTATATGAAACAGAATAATGTAATTGCTTAAAAGAATGACACAGTGATCAGTCATCCCTGTTGTGTCATACTTCCGTTTATTGCATTGTTCAGAGTACCACATCATTTTTGTAAAAAGTCTGGAGACAGCATCTTTGTAGTCTTTTTTTTTTTTTTATAAAGCTTTCAAATTTGGGAGCCTGGGTGGCTCAGATGGTTAAGCATCTGCCTTCAGCTCAGGTCATGATCCCGGGATCCTGGGATCAAGTCCCGCATCGGGCTCCCTGCTCCTTGGGGAGCCTGCTTCTCCCTCTGCCCCTCTCGCTCTCTTTCTGTCTGTCTCTCATGAATAAATAAAATCTTTAAAAGAAAAAAAAACTTTCACTAAATTTAATTGAGAATTCGTAAGGACAGAATTGAAATTGTATATTCTCGTTCACATGGTCCAGGAAGGACTTCATCACACAACATTTTGCATCGCACAATAACTTGCTACTCTCCCATTTTGCTAAAAGAACATTGATAGTATTCTTTTATATTTTATATTTGTGTATGAAGTGTTTGATACATTTAATAAGTAGACAACTGCCATAGGCAGGTGTGTGGGATTAGAAGGAAATGGATGTAATATTGAAAACATTCTTTGTATTTCTTATTTCTGATTAGTGTTTACAAAATTAAAAACATTTTGCAGTTTTTTACCAGAAAAAAATGGTAATTTTCTCCTTAACAAAATTATGAGCCATCAAAGTTTTCTCAAGAATATAGCATTAAAAAAAAAGAGGAAGAATATTAACATTTTGATAGTTTAAGTACAAGAAGAACCAGAAGTAATGATAAGCTGGAATCTGTGAGAGATATATTTGAGATTTAGAATCATTATTGCTCTTTAATGATGCAAGTCCAAAAAAAAACAAATAATGATAAGCTAGAAAATGGTCATGTTCCAGTTTCATGCATGACAGATTACAAACATTTGGTTGCATTTCAAAGAATGTTGCCCACTTGGGGGTATATAGATCGTCAGAACCAGGAAAATGTAGAATAAATGTTGGGTTTAGATATATCTCTTTATTATAAGATTTCTGTGAAAGCTGTTTTTCACCATCATTTATTCTTCCTTAAATACATAATTACTCAAAATGACTTCAAAAATATGAAAAATTAAAAGGGTCCCAATGGCAAATGGTGATGACTCTTTTACTATATACTGAGAGTTAAATGTATTAGCATAAAAACATTAATCTGAATAAACAGCAGTCAGTAGATAATTTTAAAATTTCCAACCCCTAAGAAAAATTTTGCCAAAATACTCAAATCTCAGAGGTGTGTGTGTATGTTTGTGTGCGTGTGCATGTGTGTGCATGTGTGTATATATATATCACATATATATGTGTGTGTTTTACAGTTATTTGTATATATATGTTTTATATATATATATGTTTTACAGTTATTTGACTCTTAGTGATTTCTTCAGTGAGAGAGATATTTTTTATATAAATGAGAGTCAAGCAACATTGACAGAAGATAGTAGAATTCATGACATTTAGGGAAAAGGTAAAACTAACTTGATCTCTCTGTTAAAACAGTGACCTGGATATGTCGGAATTCCTAATTAATCCAAATGCAGGTCCTTGTCGCTATAATTTGATTGCTGTTTCCAACCACTATGGAGGGATGGGAGGAGGACACTGTAAGTTGACAGTTTACCATTTTGCTAAAATCATGATGTTTGATAACTGCAGACTTTTTCCTTAAGATAGTATTACTTAAAGGGAAAATGTAGGGTGCCTGGCTGGCTCGGTTGGTAACATGTGACTCTTGATCTTGGGGTTATGAGTTCGAGCCCCACATTGGGTGTGGAGCCTACTAAAAAAAGAAAAAGGGAAAATGTGAAATGTGTTTTACATATAGTAATTATCAGTAAGTGTTAATTAATGAATAAGCTTTTGAACCTTTTTTTTTTTTAACATCAGGAATAGAGAATTGACTTGATCATACTTCTCAGTTTAATGCATGGGACATCACTCATCAGGACTCCTGTCCTTTTCCATTCTCCTTCCCCTTTCCCTTCCTAAAGTACTTGATGTATGTGTTGTTATAAATCATGCATCGTTATTAATTTTTACATAATAGGTATACTGTGTTATAGATCGTACATTTTTCTCATAACGCATAAGACTTATCCATGTTACTTTGTGTCTGTTTAGTTCATTGCTTCTAATCACTCAGGACTTACATCTACCATATTTTAGCTCTGTACTCACTTCATGGTGGACATCCAAATTGCCTTTAACTTTCTACCACCATAAGACTGATAAACACCATTGTTTATGGTCCCCTCTCTGAGAATTTCTTTGAGCAACATACCCAGAAGTGAGATTGCTGGGTTATAGAGTAAGTACTGCCAGATGGCTCTTCAGGACAGTTAACACCAGTCTACACTCTCCAGCTGATAGATTTTTCTGTTGAACTATCTTTGCATTCCTGGGATAAACCCAACTTACCTTTTAAGGTGTTTTTTTTTTTAATGTATAATTTTGTATATTAAAAAAAAATTCTTTTTTTATTTTTTTAAAAGATTTTATTTATTTATTTGAGAGAGAGAATGAGAGAGAGAGAGAGAGCACATGAGAGGGGGGAGGGTCAGAGGGAGAAGCAGACTCCCCGCTGAGCAGGGAGCCCGATGTGGGACTCGATCCCGGGACTCCAGGATCATGACCTGAGCCGAAGGCAGTCGCTCAACCAACTGAGCCACCCAGGCACCCCTAAAAAAATTATTTTTTAATTCCCAGTTGAATTTGGTTAATTTTAGTGAGGGTTAAAATTTCATTCATAAGTGAAATGATCTTCTAATTTTTTATATTGTTCTTTCTTTGGAATCAAGATTACAGTCTAATAATAAACAGGCTGGGATACTTTATTCTTTTTCTGTATCCTAAAGCAGGTAGCATAGTATAGGAATTAACTATTCATGAAAGGCTAGTAGAATTCACTTGTAAAATTATCTGGGCTTCACACCCACAAATTTTTCTCTTTATCTCATGCTTATTGAAATCTATTCAGTTTTATTTTTCTCAAGATGTATGCATTATGGCATTTTCTATTTTTCTAAAAATGTATCTGTGTTTTCCACTTTAAGAATAGTTACATTTAATACCATTATGCTATATCTTTGTCCCTTTTTTGTTCTTCTGTTTTCTTCTTAGTCTTTTCCCAGAGATCTATCTTACTAATCTGTTCAAAGAATTAGGTTCCACTTTATTAAATTTTTCTTTTTGTTATTACATATGTATTCTCTCTCATTGATTTCTTCTCTTCCCTTTGTTATGTTTTTCTTTTTGTTACTTTGAGGTTGCTCTGTTGCTCTATTTAACTTTTGATTTGAATGCTTTATTAGCTTTTGCTTTACATTTTTACATTTCTTTCTGTTGAAGGCTATAATTAAAGCTATAAATTTCCCTCTAAATACTGCTTTATCTTAGTTACATAAACTTTTTAATGTAGTATTTTCATCTACTTTTAATTCTGTATGTGTTTTTAATTTCCTTTATGATTTTCTAATTAGTCCAGGGCACTTAATCATATACTTTTCCAAACGTATGTTTTTTTTAAAGCTCTCCTTTGGGGCACCTGGGTGGCTCAGTCGTTAAGCCTCTGCCTTTGGCTCCGGTCATGATCCCAGGGTCCTGGAATCGAGCCCCACATCGGGCTCCCTGCTCAGCAGGAAGCCTGCTTCTCCCTCTCCCACTCACCCTGCTTGTGTTCCCTCTCCCACTGTGTCTTTCTCTGTCAAATAAATAGATAAAATCTTTTAAAAATTTTTAAAAAATAAAGCTCTCCTTTTACTTTTATTACATAACAGTTGGAGATATTGCCTATATTGTATTAATCCTTAGTTTATTAAAGTGTCCATGTATTGTCTGTTTCTTAAATGTTTACGTGCTTGAAAAACATACATAGTCCCCATCCAGACATAGAATTCTATTTTTCTCTTATATTTGAAGCTTATCAGTTATATTCAGATATTTGCTATCTCTGGTTAATTTTATATTTTGTTATATTTCTGAGAATTTTGAGGATTCTTATTCAAGTGTTGAATTATCTGTTTCTACTAACAGTTTTATTAGTTGTTTTGCATTATTGCATTTATGTTTAAAATGGTAGCTCTTCTTTCTCGTATTATTCCTTTTACCAGTATTTGATATATTTTTTCTTTTGGTATCACTTGGTTCACAAACTCTGGGTGCCTCTTTGTTAGATTTGTCTCTTATAAACCGTTTTATTGCTAGATCTTGTCCTTTTATTCAATGTTTAATTGTGGGTACAGCGGTCTTCAGTTCAACTGACAAACTTACAACCCACAATAGGCTCCACCCAGAAGAGCAATAATTTTGTTTTGTGAGAGGTAGAACATTTAGAAGCTATGACAGCAGATAATTATTTTGCAGACATTTTGCAACTCTGTTTCCTCAGTTATTGGATAGTTCAGAGGAAGCATGGAATATGTAAAGGGGGCATTTTTAACTTTTAAAGATAAAGCAAATCTTTAAAAATTGTACAGATAAATTACTTTTTATTTTTCCCTTGCTCAATACTTTTGTTAAAGACTGAAAAAAAATTTGGTGTAAAAACTACAAATTAATGGGATAGTATTATTGAAAAAATATTTGTTGTACAAAATTTAAATTATTAAAATGTCAAACTCTAGAGTCAGAGACAGACCTGGGTTTAAATGCTAACTCAGCCACTTAACAGCTTTACTGTTACATATTAAACTTCTCTTGATGCCTCGGTTTCCCCATTTCTAAAGTTAGAGGCATAATAATACCTTCTCTATGAGATAGTACATGTAAAGTATATAGCACTATACCTGGTCCACAATAAGCACTACATAAATATTAATTCCCATTTATTGTCATTAGTATTATTCTGTGAACTGAAAAATAATAAATCTATTCTGTTTGTCCTTGGGAAGAAGAAGTCAGATTTCGACGTATTTGAAAAGTATCTTAGGCATTTAGATTGTAGGAAATACATTAAAACCTTTAATCAATGGAATCAGTTGAATGTATAATAGATAGGCCTTATGTATATGATTGTCATGTAATTTTAATATGTATTCCTTATATAGATGATTGTAAAGTTTTACGGGTTCCCCCCAGGAAACCATAGACTTTTCAGTCACAGAAGTGATTATATTTTTTCATTAGATACTGCTTTCGCAAAAAATAAAGATGATGGAAAATGGTACTACTTTGATGACAGTAGTGTCTCAACTGCGTCTGAAGACCAGATTGTGGTAAGTGTGTCTTTATTTCCTGAAAATCACAGGATCCACTTTTTTAAAAGCGCCCATGGAACACTACAGTCTATATTTTAGCAATTTCTAATAGTTAAGAGACACTTTCCCTGATTTAAAGAAATGTAAAGTTGTCCTCTAAGTGGAAATTTGTCTCCAGACTTGCCCACTAACAGAAGCATAAATTGCATCATGAAAATTTTTCTGGTAGTTTTCAACATGAAAAATGGAGTTTTCTAATGAAAATAATAAAATTTTCCTTTGGAAGATAGGTTCAGACATTTTGGGACATTGACTACTTAAAATTAGAGTACTAAAATAGAAAAAAAAATTCTTTAAGGGCCTCCTTACCATACCTATGATTTTTAAAATAAAGTCTTATCCTTTGTGACACTTAAACATTTAAACTCAAAATTACATGATTAGATTAAACAAATTAGAGGATTTTTTAAAAAAAATTAACCTTGAGTATCTGTTTCTTTGATATTTTCTGAATAGTTTATCAGCCATAGCTGGAGCCAAAATATTGGCATTTGTTTTGCTTCCCCGCAGAGCATATTTTTATTATCAAATATTGATTGGTGAGAGGATGACAAGTTTATTCTAAGAAAAAAGCTAAGACTTGGCTTAATAAGGGTTTATTTTTCTATTAAAGTTTGCCTTTCTAAAATTTTACTGTTTGATCACAATAGTACAAAGAGTGAGAAATGTAGTATTTGCTCCTGTAAGTATGCAGCTCATATTTCCCATTTAAATTTTATATTCTTTGAGGACAGAAACTAGCTTTTTCTTTAGTTTGTAATGCCTTAAGAGTCTTCAACTTATATTGTTCAGTTTAATAAATTAATAAACTTCTGAACCCAATTATTGGCATCGTTTTAATCCATCATTGGGTGAACAGATATGAAATAATTTTGAGTTGTTTCTCTACAGATATTTTATATATTTATCTACGGGTGTATATGTATTATGTACTGTTCCTTAGCTCCCTATAGCTATAACACAAAACAAAGAGACTTGAATGCTAATATTTTTAAATTATGTATGTACCTAAGTTAATTACATTTCCAGTTTATAGTTAGACTTCTAATTTCAAGTCTCAGCCATCACTTTTCAATTCTGTTCTTCTCTCTAAATCTCCCAGCCAAAACATCCTGAAATTGCCTACAGTGATGATACTTGATTTAGTCAACAAGTATTTGAGTACCTTCTTTATATAGGACTCAATTCTAAACAGGATTAAAAGACAGCTATCTCTGACTTCAAGAGGCTTAACCCCAAAGATGACAGAGAAGTAAATTAACAGTTATATCATAAATACTATTAAACATCTTGACTACATGGAAACAGGACAGCCATCTCTCCACTGATTTAGGGTTTAAGGAGATAGGACCAGTGAGGGAAGTTTGCATGAGAAAGTGGTGTTTGACCTGAGTCTGCAACTTTACAAATGGAAGTAAATTAAACAAAAGAAGTAAAGGTGTTCTAAGCAGAGAAAACAGTACCTACAAAAGCAAGGAGGCATGACAGAACATGATATTTAGGAAAAGAGCAAATAATTTGGTATTACTGAAAGGACATAATTGTTAGGAATATGGGGCAGAAATTAGGCTAAAGGTAAACTTGGCAATCAGATCAACATTCTTCACAGTTTAGAGCTTTTCTTAAAGACTACGAGAAGCATCGGTGATTTTTAAGCAATAGAACATTATTAAATTTGGAAGGCACTGAGAAAAGAAGCAAAAAGAAGGCTCATGTCATTTCTGCAATACAAGCTTCTAAATTTAAAGTTGTGGTAGTAATGTATAGACAAGGGGAAATGGATTTATAAGATATTTCCTGGATGGAATTAACAGAACTTGATCAAGATTGGATATAAATGAAGACGTAGAAATGCAAAGAGGGAGAAGTTGAAGATGACTTACTTCAGCATTTACCACGATAGGAAATATAGGAAGAAAATTTGCTGTTGAAATTTGAGCTACCTATATGATAACTCTGGGGAATCTCCACTAGGGAGTGGGACTAACAGGACTAGAGTTCAGGAGTGAGAACTAGCTTAAGTGATAAATTTGCATTATTATTCTTAGGTAGCAGTTGAAGCCATAGGTTTGAATGAGTCACCTGGTGAGTAAATACAGATAGAGAAAGAGTGGTGGGCAGAGGACAGAACATGATTTTTTTTTTAAGGTTAGGATTTAATGAGCCCACAGAAAAGTCAGAAGCAACCATGGAGATAGAAGATCTAAGGAAAAGTAGTGTCACAAAAGCCAAAAATTATTTGATGCAGGAAAGAGGAGTAAAGCATTAAATGCTACAGAGAGATTGACTAAAAGAACTTTAAAAAGCACCCATTTAATTTGTCTGTAGCAGGTTATTGCCCCTAGTGAAAGGGATTTCATTAGAATGATTGGAGCAGCAGATCATACTGAATTGAGGAGTGTGCATGAGAGTGAAAAATGACTATTCGACGACTGCCAGCCTGGCAGCTAGAGGAAGGTGGTAGAATGAGGAGGGATTTAGGATGGGAAAAGACTTGAGTATTTATTAGGCCAAGAAGTCCAGTAGATAAGAACTTACTAAAGATACATGGTGATGATGAATGGAGCAATATCCTTAAGACAGTAGGAAAAGCTGGACTCTAAAGCAAACTTAGAGTGAAGCGATTAGTATTAGAAACAAGCTTACCTTTTCCTTAGAGACGGGAGGGAAGAAGGCATAGAATTGTTTCATGTTAGAGTAACTAGGTTAATCTATGATATAGTTGCATTTACTTACCTGTTCAACGTAATAGAGAATAAAAATGTTAATTCTAGTGACTATTCTTCCTTTATATATAGAAGTCATCTTATATTTAAACCAATTTTAGTAACTTCCATTTGACCATGTGTGGTTTTTCTATTTAATTTATGCCCTGTCACCAAAATCAGTTACATAGCTGAAAAGTTCATAGTATGCTTAATGTGATCTTTGAGAATCATGACCATTTTAACATGCTTTGTTTATTTCAACAGTCCAAAGCGGCA
The DNA here is from genome assembly GCF_002201575.2 of Neomonachus schauinslandi. NCBI lineage: Eukaryota > Metazoa > Chordata > Mammalia > Carnivora > Phocidae > Neomonachus > Neomonachus schauinslandi. The sequence continues at coordinate 52,885,928 of NC_058407.1, read as the reverse complement.
TATGTACTCTTCTACCAGAGACAGGACACTTTCAGTGGAACTGGCTTTTTTCCTCTTGACCGAGAAACTAAAGGTGCTTCAGCTGCCACAGGCATCCCGTTAGAAAGTGATGAAGATAGCAATGATAATGACAATGATATAGAAAATGAAAACTGTATGCACACTAACTAATGAAAGTCCTAGAAGCCATAAAAGAGAGACTTTCCTGCTGGTGGTATCTATTGAAATGATGAAGTTACCCACCACATTAAACAAAAGTCTGAGATGGGGAGTTTCAGATAACCGAATGTAAATCCTTTATCAGATTTTAACTTGTGCAGTACTTGAAGTGAAACACAATGAAAACTTTAACAGAAATTGTCTCTTAATACATTTGCAGTCTTGTAATTACAAGCTAAATATATATAGGAAATCACAAATAAACCCCTTTTAAGTTTGCTGCTGTTTTGATGAATTACGTTTTCTTTAATTTTTTGGATGTGAATTAATTGATGACAAATGTTAAATTTGTGGATGTTGGTCATTTATTTTGCTCTAATAATACTGCAAGAAAACTATGGCTGAACTTAGTTTTTGGATTATCTAGTTCATGTGCATTAGGCTGCCACATGTATTACTATGATATTTAGCTGCGGTATCAATGTGGCATAAATACTGCAGGAGTATTCTTGGAAAACCAAATTTTAAAATCTATTCCTGGTAATCAACATGGGCCTATTAAAAAACCAAATCATGATATAAGAAACAATCTTGGAAAAGTTATTTTCTTTTGTAGTATCATTAAAAGTCCAGAATATTATGTTCATCTTCTGCTGTGGAAACAGGTTCTAGATATCACACTCCATCTAAAATCATTTTTCAGTTGAATGTAAGTATTTTTTACTGCTATTGGGATCTATTCCTTAGATATTAAAAAATTTTTTGACTTGCTTTAAAAATGCATATCTTTAATCTGGTGTTGGTCCAAAATTAAAATTTTTGCTGTCTGTTTTTCTCTACCCCATTTTTTTGGTAATTTGGCAACTTTTAGCTCTTCCAATTATTGTAATATAAGGACAGACTTAATAGTATTCTGTATCCATAGTAATAATTACATCAAGCTTAAATGAGAAATTTTTTTCATATACTGGCCTTTAAATCATTAATGGACAATTGGCTTTAAAGGTAGGTCTGTTAACTTTCTTTGTGTGTTCCTGATGGAATTCACCATAGCCTTACAGCTTTTCTCAGAAGGTAACTTGTTATAAGAAAATTGGCATTTGCATGTTCTAGAGTCAGAACCTGTATAGTATATAAAGCATACAAACCTTGAATTTGATTTTAATTCACCACATTCAAGGATCCAGGATGCCAAAAATATGTGTGAACATTTGAAACATTTTTCATTTGCTGCTTTTTCCCTTTAATCTAGTTGAAAGAATGTATTGTCGATTGGCATACAATACTGCCTTTAATAGAAAATCTAAATGCTGGGGCACATTTCACATATCGACTACCTGAGAAATTGCTTTGTGTCCCACTGTTATTAAAGCAAAAAGTATAATGTTCTTCACTTGAACTAATCAAATACAATAGATTATAAATTGTGTATTGTAAATAAAAGTTCACTCTGTGAGTGCACATTTTGGTAAATTATTTATTTATGTTAGCATTTAAAAGTAAAAAGAAAAAAATGCATTTGACCAGGATAAATGAGGTATGTTGATCATGGCTTTGCTTTATACCTTGATATTAAAGCTGGTTTTTTCATCCTGGTATTTTAAAAGCTGCTTTGGTTTTTTTTTTTTTTTTTCCTTTCTTTTCTTTCTTTTTCTTTTCTTTCTTTTCTTCTTTTTTTTTAATGTAAACTAACCTCTTGCATGACAGAGGTTAAAATTTTGTCTGCACTTGAGTTCACTTGAGTTTACATTTGAAATGTGCATGTTTATTTATACAGATTTCAATAAAGCTATTTAAGGCCTTATTTAGTCTTTTATTTCTTACTCTGAATCTTTTGATAAAACCCCCCTATTTTGTGGGTAGGTGACTATATGGTAGGCTTTTTAGTTATCATATAATTAAAGATAGGAAAGCATGTCAAAGTAAAGCAAATCCTCTTAAGGATGTGTTTCAAAGTTCATTTTTTTAATTTAAATATTCATTAAACATTTGTGCACCTACTAATCACTCCTCTGTAGTCTTGAGATAGAGCTGTAAATGAGCATCCCTCCACTCACAGCTTGCAGTCTTTCTGCTGTCTACCTACTAATAGACTTTCCATTTTTCTGAGGTTTAAAGAAAAACCAAAATTAACTTCTTCCAGCCCTGGATTGTAGTCTCCACCGCAGTTGTCCATAGAGACCCATTTCTTTTTAATGCCTGCAATTAACTTTTATTCCCACTAAACAAAGTGTTTTAAAATAGAAAATGATGTTAATAATGCTGTTGAATTTGTCAAACTCAAATGACATTGTCAGCTGCAAAAAAAAAAACACCTAAAAATAGTGCAAAAGGCTAATCCATACTTAGATATTCATGTAATAAGGGTGGTAGGAACGTAGCCAGTCTAGAATTCTACTGTTAGCTTTTCTACTTAGTAGTCATATGACTTTGAATTTAATCTCCCCCAGTATGTTTCTACACCTTTAAAATTATAACAATAATAGCACTATTGAGCACTTAAAATGGACCAGGTAGTGTATTAAACTGCTGTATGTAGTATCTCATTTAATCCCATAGTAGCTATGAGGTAGAGAGACCTTCATCATCACTGATTTTCATTTGGAGAAACCAAGGTACAAAGCAGTTACTGTTCCCAAGTTCACATAATTACTATGTGGTGGAGCCAATATTCTATCCTCAGTTCTGTATACTACCTCCTACTTTGTTATAGTGTCTGCCTCACAGGATTGTTGAGATCTCAAGTGAGATAATGTATTTTATGGAAAGGTGCTTTGTAAACTATGTGATATACTCATTACTGATTTTAAATTTAATACAGCATTTTTTTCCTTGTTTATCTAACTCAAGTATGCCCTTGTTTACATTTCCCCAAATGCAACCCTAATTTTCAGGACTTTTTTCTTCACCTATAATTTAGTTTTAATTAATCTCTGTGCAAAAGCTACAGCTTAATACTTTGTTTAAAGATCTTGCTTTCTCTTATAGTCTGGTCTTTCTAGCAGCCCTATATGTATCCTTGCTTTCCTGGCAACTCACTATAAAACCACACAAACCATTGATTTGGGCATGAAGAAAATGAGTAACTATTGATTGATTCTGTATAAGGACAGCACTTTCTCATCAACTAATCTCATTGAGGTAAGGACATTTTATAAGAAATAAGCCAAGGGGCGCCTGGGTGGCTCAGTTGGTTAAGCGGCTGCCTTCGGCTTAGGTCATGATCCTGGAGGCCCGGGATCGAGTCCCGCATCGGGCTCCCTGCTCGGCAGGGAGTCTGCTTCTCCCTCTGACCCTCCTCCCTCTCATGCTCTCTGTCTCTCATTCTCTCTGTCTCAAATAAATAAATAAAATCTTTAAAAAAAAAAAAAGAAAGAAGCCAAGAGACTATAAGAAAAGATGAGGTGAGTCTCTTTCATTGGCTTACCAAAGGGGCAGGGGGTGGGGCATCTGCAGGTTAGAACCTTCCACCCCAGAGGAATTGACACTATCACTGGTGCATGGTGAAAATAAAAAGCAGGCCAACTTTTAGTCGGTTTTTTGTTTATGTCCTTTTTTTTTTTAATTTATTTTAGAAAAAGTGGGGAGAAGGGCAGAGGGAGAGAGAATCCCAAAGCAGACTCCCCGCTGAGTGTGGAGCCCAACAGGGGCTCCATCTCACAACCCTGAGATCATGACCTGAGCCAAAATTAAGAGTCAGCTGCTCAACTGACTGAGCCACCCAGGCGCCCCTATGTTTATGTTCTTTATAGACAATGCATTTCATAACTGACTTCTTCCCACCCTCCCTTCTTGGTATGCTTCTGATCTTTGCTTGTGCAGTATAGATTAGCACATTCTCTTTAAGTTAGTTTTTAAGATTCAAAAGTAGAAAATTCTTGATTACGAGGGGAAAGAACTAGAAATCCTGTAAAATCTCAGAAAATAATTTCATTTCTGGAGCCAAGAATAGTGGAAATCTTTCTTTGTATTTTTTACTCTACGATAAAATTTGTTCTTCTTTGAAATCACTTCTCTTGAAAATATGATTACGTTGATAATTCCCAAATAATTCTTTTAATGGCACTTAAAAATGCCAAAAGAGAGGGGGGAAAGGCGAATATATGGATATCCTTGCTGACTTACATATGAAGTTGCAGAGCTGTACTATATTGTTTTGTTATCAGATTTTTGCAATGAGAAATATATGTAACTTTCTTATAAGCATTTTAGATTGTGGAACATTTCAGTTAGATATGTATGTTTTTCATACGTTTAATTCATATTTACTATATATTAAGCAAAAAAATTCCAAACAGCTCAGACAATAAAACTTTCATTTAAAAAATAAACTCAAATTTTTATAAGCTGTGTAAAGTAGGTTTTTAAATATCAGCTCAGAATTACATTCAATTTTGAGCCATGTATCTATGTATGAAGTTAAAATGTACATGGTAAAATTCATACATTGATCAAGACTTATTTGCAGTAAGATGGGGTAAAGAATTTTTTAATGGGTAACATAGGGAGTACAAAAATTATTTTTGGGAAATATATGCATTGGGAAACATACTTACCCCACATCATACCATAATCTAATTATATTCCAACTCTGCCTTTTGAGAGCCTGGAAATTGCAAGGGTAATGAAAGGAAAAGACTCTAGGTTATTAAGGGAATCTAGAAAGTAGATAAACCATTTACGAAAATCAAGAGTTAACATAATATTTTGGACTAGAGTCTCAAAGGACAGGGAGAAAATCAAATAGATTTTGATGTCTTTTTTTCTAGAAATGTCTGTTGAATTCGTGATTGTACAAAGCAGCTAAAAATACAACTATCTCTTTGGTAATTGTTCTTTTAAATGGAAATCCTGTAAAAAGAAATATTTTCAGTATCTTCCAGTATACACAAAATCAAATATTTTAAATGTTTATACTTTTGGTAATTAACTATGTTCTACTGTATAAAATCATGGTTGATGATGGTGCTCATTTTGCTCAAAATTTCCTCATATCAGGAACTTGTAGCTTGTTCTATATAGTTTGGTGAAACAAAAAATAGTTTCATTTGCTGTGACCTTCAAGTCCATTGCTAGCTGGAGTTAAATCTACATACATAAAAATAAAACAATAAATATGGAACCATCCCAACAGTCTTTTCCCATTATGTGTATTCTTACCTTTTTCTCAATAATGACAAATTCTTATAAATTTCCCAAATTTGTTTAAAAGCTTAAGTATCACTTTTTTTTCATTCTTAGTTAAAATCTCTCAGGATTCTTAAACTTTGTAACATCTCAAACAACTCTCTCATTAAAACTTTTATTACAGTATTTGCTTTTCTTTTAAACTTTGTAAAGGAACATCGGAGCTTCATTGATTCTTAGATATGATTCAAATAATTTAGACTCACATACTAAAGTACCTCACATATGTCTGGCCTTCCGTGTGTGCCTTCACTGTTTCTTCTAGCCTGCTTTCTTCTGACCTTGAATTCTCCCGATAAGCAAGTGCAAGTATTTCATTTTCTTTATAGTGATAACCATCTTCCATTATATGAAGTGGTGAATTATCAGTGTCCTGAAACAAATAAGAATTATTTTAGAATTGCCCTCAGTTGCGAAAAACGAAAAAATAAATTGTAAATATAGAAAAATTATAGTACATTTTTTTTAATTTGAGAAAGGATTCCTGTACAACTTTTAAATATTGAGTGACTTTAATAAAATAAACTCTTCAATTTAAAAAGCTCAGTATTATGTTCAATTTTGAGCCATGTATCTATGTATGAGTTGAGATAATACTGCATATTAAAACAGTAAGCATCAGTAGTTACAGATACTCGGGTCGTATATTGTGAGACAGTGAGATATGGTAAGGAATATTCTATATTTAGAACTATTTTCTAAATAAAGTCTAAAGTCTCTAAAGTCATTAGCTGCTATTTTTTTTTAAGATTTTATTTATTTAACAGAGAGACACAGCGAGAGAGGGAACACAAGCAGGGGGAGTGGGAGAGGGAGAAGCAGGCTTCCTGCCAAGCAGGGAGCCCAATGCGGGCCTCGATCCCAGGACCCTGGGATCATGACCCGAGCCGAAGGCAGATGCTTAACGACTGAGCCACCCAGGCACCCCAGTCATTAGCTTCTGATTTTCAGTTTTCTCAACCATAAAATGATACCAGTTTCTTGCAAGGAGGTAGTGGACATGTAGGTGTGAACTTTCAGGTTTTACAAAATAGGACAGTATTTTTTACCATGGACAACTAGAACGTTGTATCATCGCTCATGAAAGACTTCTTAAATGGAAGGCTCACTTCAGCTTTTGAAATTATTGTTGAAGTATATATTTTTAGCTAAAGAATAACCAGTAGGATAGGCCAAATTAAAATTTGTGGTTTTTTTCATTTGTTTTAGATCTTTCTCCTAGCTCCTGTAAAAGACGGAGCAGAAGTATTAGTGTGATGGTAAGCTTGAAAATTAAAATTTTATCATGGATACTAGAATACATACTAACAAATAACAATTTTTAAAGCTATTTGTGAATATAACTTCATAGCTTTTACATTAACTTTTTATTTTTTTAGAGGAGGGAGAGGCAGAGGGAAAAAGTCTTAAGCAGGCTCCAGGCCCAGTGCAGAGCCCAACATGGGGCTCGGTCTCACAACCCTGAGATCATGACCTGAGCAGAAATCAAAAGTCAAGACGCTTAACTGGCTGAGCCACCCATGCACCCCATATAGCTTATACATTTAGAACTTTTTCTCGACATGGATTATGTTGGTTTTTTCCCCCTAATTCATTAATCATTGTCTATAATCATTTGAGTCAAAGATAATAGTTCAAACTCCAGAGGTTATGGCTTTTATTATGTTTGGATATTTAGTAACAATTATAAATATTTGAATTTAACCAGTATTAAATAACTCTGCATGTCATGGCCAACTAAAATGTAGCATTCCATTTTGGAAAATATAAATGTACGTTCAGATCCACTCACCAGGATTTTGTCTCCCAGCCACCAGTCTCTTCTTACTCCAGTTCTGCCGGAGTGATCACCCTTTAAAAAAAAAAGTCAGATTCTATTCCTCTCTCCAACTCAAAGTTCTCCTCTGTCCCCTCCATTAGGAAAAGAATAGTTTGGAGCATAGACTCAGGAGTTAAACCACTTGAATTCTGGGCCGACCACTTTCTTACAAGTCATGTCGCCCCTCTGACTCTAATTTCCTTAGTTTATAAACCAGAACAGCTGTAGAATTTCCATCTAGGAGGGCTTGGGGTCTGATTAAAAGGAAGTGTGAGACTCTTAAACTGCATATTTGCTTAGCAAGCACATAATTTTTCTCAGAATGCACAGTTTACTTATGGTGAAGAGCTATTAATAATTGTGAGGAAACCAAACTCCCCATCCACCTGAGCCATCCACTCCTGACACTGTATTACCTACCTTTCAGAACTGTGAGGTTTAAACTATCTTGATCTTAATGAAGAAGGTAGCAGTATTGTTACTAATAAAGTACCCGCATGTGGGAATGATTGTTCTCTATCATTCATTCTCAAGGACACTATGCTTTCTTTAGCAAGAGTAGGGTAACAATTGGTCCACCCAAACTTGATGCTTGAGGGAAAAGTTTGAGATATGGCCCTTATTTAACTCCTCACCTTCCCACAAATACATCGTACAATTTGATAACTCTGGGCTTTCCACATACTATTCTAGTTTGCATTGGCTTGCCTTATATTCTACCTGGCAAATTCCTATACACATTCTTAAAGACTTATCCCAGCATGTACTTGCTTGGTCTTCCTGACGCATCAGTTGCCATCTTGGGCTATAATTCACATAATTTTCTTAACTGAATTATCTGATAGAAGAATTTTGTTCAGTGTTCCTAAATGTGGTAATTATTAAATGAAGAAATTTGCTCAATATTTCAGGCATCACTGTATTGTGATTTTGTTTTATCCCTGACATATTACTAAGTACATATTTTACAATCTTTAAAAGTAAATGTGCCTTACAAATGTACACGAAAAAATAGACAAAAAATTAAAATACAGTGACAGTCTAAATTCAGTATCATTTAAGAAATTTGGAATATTCAAAATTAAATGTAAAGAATAGCTATAGTTTATATTTTTTAAAGATGTTTTTATTAGGCACATGGGTGGCTCAGTGGGTTAAGCAGCTGACTCTTGATCTCAGCTCAGGTCTTGCTCTCACAGTAGTTGAGTTCAAGCCCCTCATTGGGCTCCACACTGGGTGTGTAGCCTGCTTAAAATACATACATACGTATGTACATACATTTTTATTGTAAAGAATTATGTCTTCCAACACAGATCTTACCTGGTTTCCATGGCAAAGTAAAGTATACTGTGAGTAGGCTACTAGTCTCCTTTTGCCCAGTATCATATCTGAAGTCTTTCCCTTAAGATTGTCCATTTTACTTGAAGAGAGTCCAAGGTTTTCCAAGAGAATAAACAACTACCAAAAGTAAGATGTAGACACTTTATGCCTCTTCATTGACTGAAAGTATTGTCAACAAGTCTGTCTTCCTCCACCTTCTTAGAAGGTAGAGTTCTTAAATGCTAGTGAGAATTTCCCTAGTAATTGCTTCCAGGCAACCTGAGATGGGGTACTGTGTTTAAACAAACACTCCCTTGAGACCCCAACTCCTTGAGAGTGCACAAATTGTATACTATGAATCAGCCTGAGTTGTTACTGCTATCACTATATAGAAGTCCCCAGTCACCACCCCCACCAAAGCATACTGAAATAGTAAAAATACTGACTATTTGGTTGGAATATACAACAATAGGTGTGCAGATTACTGATTTGGGGAGAGATAGTCCATAGTTTTCAGACTTGAATTTCCATGTTAAAAATACCTCACTTTTTTTTTTTTTAAAGATTTTATTTATTTATTTGACAGCGAGAAAGAGACAGCGAGAGAGGGAACACAAGCAGGGGGAGTGGGAGAGGGAGAAGCAGGCTTCCCGCTGAGCAGGGAGCCCAATGCGGGGCTCGATCCCAGGACCCTGGGATCACAACCTGAGCTGAAGGCAGACGCATAACGACTGAGCCACCCAGGAACCCCAAAAAGACCTCACTTTTGAGGCAAAAAGAGTCATTGATGACCATTGTCAAGGCTCGTTTCCCAACAGAGTAAGTTAATTTTGAAAACAAAGGAACCAAATGTTGAGAAAGGAAAAGATAGTCAAGTTTGGTTGGAAAGGAGAGATTTTACGTGATTTTTCTTATTTCATGGGTGAGAACTATAAAAATATTTTCATGGAAAGATTCCCCCAAATTCCCTTTAAATAACTAGGTAAATTTAAAACATCTTGCATTTTCCTGTGAAAGATGAGCTGTTTAATGATACCAATTGTAATTTGTGTAAACATAAAATAGCCCAACCAGAATTACTTGTATACATAATTTATTAACAAGACCTTTGGGGGTGCCTGGATGGCTCAGTTGGTTAGCGTCTGCCTGTGGCTCAGGTCATGATCCTAGGGTCCTGAGATTGAGTCCAGCATCGGTCTCCCTGCTCAGCGGGGAGCCTGCTTCTCCCTCTGCCTCTCCCCCCTGCTCATGCTCTCTCTCGCTCTCTTTCTCTCTTGTTCTTGTTCTCTCTCAGATAAATAAATCTAAAAAAAAAAAAAAGACCTTCAATCCCTAAATAACTAGACCCAGAAGGACAACTAAATTGCTTAACCTATTCAGAATATGCTTTTTGAAGTACATGGCAAACGATCTAACTGATGTATATTCTAGAAATAAGTAATACAGAAATGTTTGTTATTTTAATATGAGGCTCACAAGGAAATGAAAGATGCTAAGACCAGTTTTCTTTAGTGCTAGTAATATTGTTGGAACTCTGGAAATTGCTTTCACACTAAAATTATTAACTAATACAAAATTTAGCTTCAGAATTTAGTATAGTCCTACCAGACCTTTTTGCCCTCAAAGTGAGACAGCCTAAAACCAAGGCGGAGAGAAGACAGCTCCTTGCCTTAAATGATAACCATATTCTCCCTCTCCTGTCAAAGGGCCCACTTACTCTTCACAGATTCTGAGACACTTCTATTCACTGAAAACTTTTATGCCTGTTTGTCTCTACCTTTATACTTGGCTGGTATCTCTGTAAACTTAAATTTTGACCTAGTCATCCTTCTATAACCCTTGTCTGTCTACAACTACATTGGCTCTCCAAGGGCATGGTTTATCTGTCCAGACTCTGATGCTTGCTCGTATTCTGCACTTTTGGCTTGGTTTGTCAAAATGTGGTGTTGGGATTTACCCCTAAAACTCTAAGTTACTGTTTCATCTTCTCTGTCTTTGTAGGTCTTCTCTTCTTGGACTCCCTTGATCTGCCTTCTTCTAAAGCTGCCCATAATGCATAAGAAAACTATATTGACTACATTACCTACAACTAACTATACTGTTAACTTCAGAGTGTAGCAAATCATTTGTGGCTGTATTTCCATAACTGTCACATTGTTGTTGTTAATGTAATTTCAAATACAGAAAAACCAAGTTCTTGGAAAACGTCAGGATCAAAATCACTCCATGAAAATTACTTTATCATAAAAAAAATGGGGAAATACTCCAAGGATATACATGAAAATGTTCATTTCACTTGCTTTGATGAGGCATTGACATTACTACATTGCCTCCATATGTTGTTAAATAGAAAATAACCTATCATTCACAGTAACTAGAAATATAAACAGGTAAACATAACCCATGGTCAATGGAATCAGATTCAAAAACCCACGTGTTAGAAGTGGCAAACAAGGACTTTATAATAAATAAATAAAAGAATCTATAGGAAAAGTTTAGAATAAATAAGAAATAGGGAATTTCAGGAACTATATGAAAATTATAAAAAATAACCAAATAGAAATATTAAAACTAAAGAATATAATAACTGAAGTCAAAAATATTGGATGGGATTGATGTAAAACAGAAGAATTAAAAATAAGTCAAAAATCTATCCAAAATAAAAGGTTTTTTTTCGGAGCTCCTAGGTGGCTCAGTCGGTTAAGCATCTGCCTTCAGCTCAGGGCATGATCCCAGGATCCTGGAATCAGCCCGCACAGGCTCCCTACTCAGCAGGGAGCCTGCTTCTCCTCTCTCTGCCATTACCCCACTTGTGCTCTCTGACTCACTCTCTCTGTCAAATAAATAAAACCTTTAAAAAAAAAAAATTTTTTTTTTCTTAACAGAGTCTGAAAAATCTGAGACAGAACCAAACAGAAGAGAGAGAAAATGGAGCAGAAAAATGTAATTAAAGAAAGATGGCTGAAGTTTTTCCAAATTTGATTAAAAAAAGAAAAAATCCATCCAGAAATCAAGCATACCCCAAGCAGGATAAATGAAAAGAAAACCACATGCATACCCTTAATAGTCAAACTGATAAAATTCCAAGATAAAAATAAATTCTTAAAAGCAAACATAGGGGAAAGTCACATTATTAGGAAATGATGTGACAGCTAACCATTTCATTAGAAACAACGAATGCCGGGCGCCTGGGTGGCTCAGTTGGTTAAGCGACTGCCTTCGGCTCAGGTCATGATCCTGGAGTCCCGGGATCGAGTCCCGCATCGGGCTCCCTGCTCGGCAGGGAGTCTGCTTCTCCCTCTGACCCTCCTCCCTCTCATGCTGTCTCTCATTCTCTCTGTCTCAAATAAATAAATAAAATCTTCAGGGGAAAAAAAAAAAAAAAGAAACAACGAATGCCAGGAATAAATGGGATAACATCTTTAAGATGCTAATAGGTGTGGCAGGTGGGGGGACTGTCAAATTTAGGATTGATACACAGGAAAATATCTTTCAAAATTGAAAGCAAATTAAACATTTTCAGATAAAACAATGTGTCCACTTACTGCACACTAAAGGAAATGCTGGAGGAATTTCCAGATGGAAATTCAGATCTACATATAGGAAGGAATGAGAGCTCTGAAAATGGTGAGTAGAGTATGTGGATAAATATAGAATAATTTTATTCTTTAGAAAAACTGAATAGTTGTTCAAAGCAAAACGAATGATAATGTACTGTGAGATTTGTAATGGGAGAATAAAATAGGTAACAATAGACAAAGGATGAGAGTGTATGTGAAATTATACTGTTACAAATTTCTTACATTATATGAGAATTATATTAATGCAAAAAGATCATGATATATTAATAATGTATATTACAAATCCTAGAGTCACACATACGCAAAGAACAAAAGAGGCATAACTAAAAGCCAACATAAGAGATAAAATGGGAAAAGTAATACTGTTGTCACCCCTCCATGCCCAGAAAAAGAAAGGAACAAAGAACAGAAAGAACAAATAGAAAACAAAGGAAGATGGTAGATTTCAACCCAACCACATCTATAAAAAACATAATGGACTAAACTCTCTAAGGCAGAGATTGTAAGATAGGGCAAAAAAAGAAGAATCCAAGTATATGCTTTTCCCTTTAAACATAAAGACAAATTTTAAGTAAAACAATGGAAAATGATGCACCAAAATAAGAAATTTAGTGTGGCTATATTAATATAAGATGAATGATACTTTGAGAACACTCCATATAAAAAATGCATGGGGAATAGTCTCTACATAGACCAAATGCTGGCCCATAATTAAGTCAGTAAATTGCAAAGGATGGAAGTCATACAAAACATGCTGTTCCTGGGGCACCTGTGTGGCTCAGTCAATTAAGCATCTGCCTTCAGTTCAGGTCATGATCCCAGCGTCCTGGGATCAAGCCCCACGTCGGGCTCCCTGCTCAGCAGAGAGCCTGCTTCTCCCTCTCCCTCTGCCTGCCACTGTGCTTACTTGTGCTCTCTCTCTCTCTGTCAAATAAAATCTTAAAATATATATATGTATGTATATATACTGTCTCACCACCAGATGATTATGTTAGAAATAAATAAGATATCTAGAAAATTAACATGGGTCAAAGATGAAAACTACATGAAAATTTGTGGGGTGAAGCTAAAACATCTTCAAAGGAGATTTATGACTAAAGATACTTATTTTAGGAAAGAAGGAGTCTTAAAATAAATTGTTTAAGCATTCTCCTTGAGCTCATAAAAGAAGAGCAAATTTAATGCAAAGGAAATAAGGAATAAGTGAAATAGGAAATGGAGAAAATCAAAACAAAAGCTGGTTTTTGAAAAGTCTAATAAAAGTAGTAAATTAGCAAGACTGTATTAGTTTGCTGGTATTCCATAACAAAATACCAACAAATACCAAACAACAGAAAATCATTTTCTCACAGTTCTGGAGACTAAAAGTACAAAGTCAACATGCTGGCAGGGATGGTTTCCTCTGAGGTCCTCTCTCATTGGTTTGCAGATGGCCACCATCTGGCTGCTTCTCATTGCCACTCTGTGTACCTCTGATGTCTTTCTGTGTGTTCTAATGTCCTAATAAGGACACCAGTCATATTAGATTAAGGCCCACCCTGATGGCCTCATTTTAACTTAATCACCTCTTCAAAATTCCTTACTCCAAGTAGAGTCAATTTTGAGGTACTGGGAGTTAGGGCTTCGTTATATGAATTTTGAGGGAACACAGTTCAGCCTATAACATTGATAGAATAAATTATCATTATCAGGGATGAAAGCAAGGATATCACTGTAGATATTATGTAGATTAAAGGGATAATATTTTGAACAACTTTGACAATAAAGTCAATAACTTAGATGAAATGGACAATTTCCTTAAAGAGTACAACCTAACAAAAATAGAATATATCACAATTGACACAGAAGAAATAGAATTCTGAAAAGCTCTATATCTTAAATAAAGTGTATTTGTAACTAAAAGGAAGGTAAAAGGAAGGTTTTGTTCCATCGAGACACTAAAGCCCACTACAACTTCTCTGTTTTGTGAACTACAACTAAAATCTTGAGAATATTAATAAAGCAACTATCTGAAGGTTCTGAAAAGTACATAAAAACAAGTGGATTGTGGAAGGAAGTCAGAAGTTGGAAAAGCAATCCATAAAGGGGTGAGTTTCCTGAGTTTCTTTTGTTTCATGGCTATTCTTCTACGGGCAGGCCCAGTTGTAGAAATATAAATTATGTAGATGGCTAACCTCAAATAGAACCTTGTTTTCCTGTCTAAAGGAACCATGAAAGGGGAAACTTGCAGGCTGGAAAATGTAACTGGAATTCTGGAAAGGAGGGATTTATGGAAGGTGATTGTTTAACTCAGCATGACACTTAACACTCACCTCTGATTTGTTCATGGACAGGATGAATCTAAAACATAACCTTTAATATTTAGACCATTGCTCAAGTTTCATACTAACCCCTGAGAAACACATGTGCAGGATAGACCCAAAACAACATAGCAGAACCTCTGTGGCTTGAACTAAGATTTAAACCATGGCCCAAATCTCAGACTAAACCTGAGTGTTGGAGGTGTGGGAAAGTCTGAAAGGAAAATAGAAAAGACTTTGAAAACAGAACTGAGTTTGGAAGCACTGCCTATTAAGAAAGCAAGACAGAACTTTTGGTCTGAGCTTAAACTAGGTTGATTGGTTAAGAAGAAGGAAAAAATTGGGGCGCCTGGATGGCTCAGTCCGTTAAGTGTCTGCCTTCAGCTCGGGTCATTTTCTCAGGGTCCTGGGATTGAGCCCCATATCAGGCTCCCTGCTCTATGGGGAGCCTGCTTCTCCCTCTCCCTCTGCCTGCTTCTCCCTCTGTGCTCGCTCTCTCTCTGTCAAATAAATAAAATCCTTAAAAAAAAATTAACATCCTCCATAGGTTTATAAGAAAACCCACAGTCTGCATAGCATCACAGTCACAATTTCCAGGGTAGAATCCAAAATTACTTGGCATACAAAGAATGAGGGAAATGTGACCAATTCACACAGGGAAAGACAACTAACGGATTTCAAGACATATAACTATAGTAGTAAGACTGTAGTATCGGCAGAGAGATAAACTCAGAGATCAATGTAACAGAAGAGAGAGCCCCAAAATAACGTCACTCAATTACAGCCAATCAATCTTTGACAAGTTGCAAAAGCAATTCAATGGAGAGAGGATAGTCTTTTCAACAATGACACTGGAGCAATTGGATATCCGTAAGCCAAAGAATAAGCCTAAAACTCACACCTCATGCAAAAATCACAGACCTGTACTTCTGAAACAAATAATACATTGTATGTTAAAAAAAAAAAAAAAAAAAAAAGGAAGGGAAGAAATGAAGAGGGGGAAACTGGAGGGGGAGACAAACCATGAGAGACTATGGACTCTGAGAAACAAACTGAGGGTTCTAGAGGGGAGGGGGGTGGGGGGATGGGTTAGCCTGGTGATGGGTATTAAAGAGGGCACATACTGCATGGAGCACTGGGTGTTATAGGCAAACATCGAATCATGGAACACTACATCAAGAACTAATGATGTACAGTGATTAACATAACATAATAAAAAAAACAACTCAAAGTGAATCTTAGATTTAAATGCAAAACATAAAGCTATAAAACTAAAAGAAGAATCAACATAGTGACAATTCCAAATGCTGGTAAGAAGAATACAGAAAAACTGGATCTCATTCATTGCTGATGGAAATATAGACTAGTACAGCCATTCTGGCAAGTAATTTGACATTTTCTTTAAAAACTAAACCTACAATCATCATACAATCCAGAATCACTCTTGACATTTATTCTAGAGAAATGAAAAAAACATAGGTCTTCGTAAAAACCTGAACATGATTGTTCATAGCTTTATTTGTAATAACCCAAAACTGGAAACAACGAAAATGTCTCTCAGTAGGTAAATGGTTAAACAAACTGATATACCCATATTATGGAATTCTCATCAATAAAAGGAAAAAGCTAATATATAACAATTTCATTGGATCTCAGGGACATTATGCTGAATGAAAATCAATTTAAAAAGGTCACATACTGTATGATTCCATATATATAAAATTCTCAAAATAACAATATTGTAGAAATGGAAAGCAGATTAGTGGTTTCCAGAGGTTAGGTGGTGGAGATAAGATGTAGTATAACTATAAAAGAGCAGCACAAGAGAGGTCTTGGTGATGATGGAATAGTTTGGAGTATTTTGATTGCAGTGGTCATTACACAAATCACATATGATTAAATGACATAGAACTATATATACATATTGTACCGATGTCATTTCTTGGTTTTGATATAAGATATAACCATTGGGGTAAACAGGATGAAAGATACATTGTGCCTCTCTCTGTACTATCTTGGCAACTTTTAGTGATTCTCTATTACAAGATGCAGAGGTTTTAAAAGTTAAGTACCTAATTACTGGATGGTTTCAAATGCATAATGGTGATATAAGAGAAACGAGTCTTTGAACCTGAAGAGAGATAAACAGAAATTATACAGTCTGAAGAACATGGTCGGGGGAAGATTTTTGAAAGAAAAAGAACAGAGCATCGAGGACCTGTGGGACAATATTTTTAAAATCTAACATATTTTCCATTGAGTTCCCAAAAGGAAAGGTTAAGACTGGAGCCAGGAAAATTATTTGAAGAAATAATGCCCCCACACATCCCAAACTTAGTAAGACATAAATTTACAGATAAAAGAAGCTTGATGAAACCCAAACAAGATAAATTCAAGGAAAATACATTTAGACACATTATAATAAAACCACTGAAAACTACTTTAAAAATGGTTTTTTTAATCTTAATAGAACTAGACAAAAATGAAACATTGCATATGGAAAAACAATGATTTAAATAAGCTTGGATTTCTCATCTGAAGCCGTGAAATCCAAATGACAATGGAAGAACATCTTTAAAGTGCTAAAAGAAAAGAACTGTCAACCCAGGATTCTATGTCCAGCAAAAATAACCATCATAATAAACGTGAGATAAAGACATCACACAAGAGATTTGAGCAGGCATTTCACCAAAGAAAATGGCATATATACAAATGAAAAGATGCATATATAGATACATATATAGATGGCATATAAACAAATGAAAAGATGCTTAACATAAGCCATTATGATGATTTATGCAAATTAAAACCACAGTGTTATACCACTATTGATCTATTGGAATGGCTAAAATAAAAATTACTGACAATACCCAGTTTTAGTAAGGATGTACAGCAACTAGAACTCTCATCCATTAATAGTGGGAATGCAAAATAATATAGCCACTCTGGATAACAGTCTGGCAGTTTTTTTACAGTTAAATATACACTAACTATATAACCCAGCAATCCCACTTCTAGGTATTTACCTGGGAGAAATGAAAACTTATTTTATTCATAAATGATAGATCTCATAGTACAGTACACCAAAAAATGTTAATTTTTTCCCCTAAAAACTGTTAATTTTACTCTAAATTAAAAAAAAAAAAATCTCTGACCAAAAAAAAAAAAGCCTTGAAGTTTCACTACTGATTTCTGCCTATGTATCATACACTTAAGGAAGAAATACTACTAATCTTACACAAACTCTTCCAGAAAATAAAGAAGGGAACACTCCTCAATTCATTTCATGAGGCCAACATAAACTTGATACTAAAACCTATCAGATTCAATAAACATAGATGCAGGGGTGCCCGGGTGGCTCAGTTCAGTTAAGCATCTGCCTTCGGCTCAGGTCATGATCCCAGGGTCCTGGGATCGAACCCCACATCAGGCTCCCTGCTCCTCGGGGAACCTGCTTCTCCCTGCTTGTGCTCTCTCTCTGTCAAATAAAGAAAATCTTTTAAAAATAAAAAACATAGATGCAGAAATCCTCATAGACACATACAAAAGTTAGCGTAAGAATCCAGCAATTTATAAAAGCATAGTACATCCATGACCAAGTGGGGTTTATCCCAGAAATTCAAGGTTAGTTAAAAAATCAATGAGTCATTGCTCATTGGATATAGAGTTTCTGTTTTGCAAAATGAAAAAGTTCTAGAAATCTGTTACAGAACAATATGCTTCATATATTTTTATGGTCTGTCATTAGACATGTAAATATTAATAATCATTATATCTTCTTGCTGTATTGAACCTTTATTAATATATAATGCCCTCCTTTGTCTCTTGTAGCCTTCTTAAAAATTTAAGTCTGATAGTGTAGCCAACTCTGCTCTCTTTTGGTTACTGTTTGCATCAAATACCTTTTTCCAGTCTTTCACATTCAACCTGTTGGTGTTTTTGGATTTCCAGTGAATCTTTCTTGCAGACAGCATGTAGTTGGATCTTGTGTTTTACCCATTCTGCCAATCTCTGTTCTTTTGATTGAAGGGTTTAATCCATTTAAATGTAAAATTAGTACTGATAAGAAAGGACTTAACTTCTGTCATTCTGATATATACTAATTCGATCTACTTACTAGTAATTGATCTTTAGATTTTCTGTATCTTCATAATTTAGTCTTGGTAGGTTGTATGTGTCCAGTAATTTATTCATTTTTTTCTAATATGTTGGCATATAATTGATCATAGTAATGTCTTACGATTTTTAGTATTTCTGTGGTATTAGTTGTAATGTCTCTTCTTTCATTTCTGATATATTTTTTTTTTTTTAAAGATTTTATTTATTTATTTGAGACAGAGAGAATGAGATACAGAGAGCATGAGAGGGAGGAGGGTCAGAGGGAGAAGCAGACTCCCTGCCGAGCAGGGAGCCCGATGCGGGACTCGATCCAGGGACTCCAGGATCATGACCTGAGCCGAAGGCAGTCGCTTAACCAACTGAGCCACCCAGGCGCCCTCATTTCTGATATTTTTGAGTTCTCTTTTTTCTTGGTCAGTCTAGCTAAAGGTTTGTCAATTTTGTTTATTTTTTCAAAGAACCAGCTTTTAGTTTCATTGATCTTTTCTATTGTCATTTTAGTCCCTGTTTTATGTATTACCACTCTGTTCTTTATTTTGTTTCTTCTATTAACCTTGGGCTTAGTTCTTTTTTTTTTTTTTTTTTTTTTAGTTCTTGGAGGTGTAAAGTTAGGTTGTTTATTTGAGATCTTTCTTTTTTCATAATGAAAGTATTTATTACTATCAACTTTCCTCTTAGAACTGCTTTTGCGGGCGCCTGGGTGGCTCAGTTGGTTAAGCGACTGCCTTTGGCTCAGGTCATGATCCCGGAGTCCCGTGATAGAGTCCCGCATCGGGCTCCCTGCTTGGCAAGGAGTCTGCTTCTCCCTCTGACCCTAGCCCCTCTTGTGCTCTCTCTCTCTCAATCTCTCACAAATAAATAAATAAAATCTTAAAAAAAAAAAAAGTTTAAAAAAAACTGCTTTTGCAGCATCACATAAATTTTAATATCTCTTTTTTAAAGGTTTTTTATTTATTTATTTGATACACAGAGAACAAGAATGAGAGAGAGACAGAGAGCAAACACAAGCAGGGGGAATGGCAGGCAGGGGAGAAGAAGGCTCCCTGCTGAGCAAGGAGCTCAATGTGGGACTTGATACCAGGACCCTGGGATCATGACCTGAGCCGAAGGCAGCCACTTAACCGACTGAGCCACCCAGGTGCCCCAATATGCTGTGTTTCTTTTTTCTTTTTTTTTTTTTTAAGATTTATTTATTTATTTGAGAGAGAGAGAGAGAGAGAGTACATGAGAGGACGGAGGGTCAGAGGCAGAAGCAGGCTCCTCACTGAGCAGGGAGCCCTATGCGGGACTCGATCCCAGAACTCCGGGATCATGACCTGAGCCGAAGGCAGTCGCTTAACCAACTGAGCCACTCAGGCACCCTTGTGTTTCTATTTTCATTTGTCTCAAGATATTTTTTTATTTCCTCTTTGATGTCTTCTTTGTCCCATTGGTTGTTCAGGTGCATGTTATTTAATCTCCACATATTTGTACATTTTCCAGTTTTCCACTTACAATTAATTTTTAGTTCTATACCATCATGGTCAGAAAAGATACTTGGTAGGATTTCAGTCTTCTTAAATCTATTAAGACTCGTTTTGTGGCCTAATAGATGATATATCCTGGAAAATATTTCATGTGTGCTTGAGAAGAATGTGTATTCTGCTACTGTTGGGCAGAAAGTGCTGTAAATGTCTTTTAGGTCCGTCTGATCTAACACGTAGTTTCATTTTGTTTTTTTCTAATGTGTAGTTTTAAGTCCAATCTTTCCTTATTGATTCTCTGGCTGGATGATGTATCTACCTACTGTTGAAAGTGGAAAGATTTAATGAATTTTTAAGTTATAATGGAAAACTACTAAGAAATTTCTCCCCCGAGTCTGTCTCAGGTCCTCTAAACGACTCCATTTATAATTCGCCCACCTCTGCTATTTTCCCCCTTAAGTGACCAAGTGGAAGAAGCACTGGGCTGATGACGTTGGTTCTCTGCTAGAGTGATGTCATCTCTAATATAATTACATTCCAGCAGGCAGATGACTTACATGAAAAATTTGGTACAGTACTCCTGAAGCTACTTTTCTCGTCTGCCCCTGCTCTCCCCTCTTCACATCCTTTGGAGAGGCACCCTTCTGCTAGTTAAAAGTGTGAACCGTGGGGCCGAGCTTCCTCTATTCCCAGCCCCACCATTTAGTAACTATTTAACCTTGGGAAATTTAACTTAACCTCTTCCTGCTTGAGTCTCCTCACCTGTAAAATGGATATAATAGCATTTATTTGATAGGATTATTATAAGAAATATGTAATAATATTTGTAAGATGCTTAGGTCAATGCCTTTGTGTGCCAACTTAATTGGGTTCCTATTTCCTATGCCTGGAACATGCTAAGTGTGATATTAGTATTCCTGAAATAAATCTCTCTCAGATAGAGCTGGGAGGAGTCCTTGAAAGAATAGGTCTTGTCTCTCTACCTCTTCTCTCTCAATCCCTCTCCTATTTTCTCTTTGGCTGCCTCTCATTCACCCAACAAATATTTACCGAGTACCCTCTGTGTGCCAGGTGCTATTTAGGCCGGTGATTATAGTTTGGATTCAAAAGGCATTTTTCTTGGGGCGCCCGGGTGGCTCAGCCGTCAAGCGTCTGCCTTCGGCTCGGGTCACGATCCCGGGGTCCTGGGATCGAGCCCCGCATCGAGCCCCGCATCGGGCTCCCTGCTCGGCGGGGGGTCTGCTTCTCCCCCTCCCGCTCCCCCTGCTTGTGTTCCTGCTCTCGCTGTCTCTCTCTCCGTCAAATAAATAAATAAAAATCTTTAAAAAAAAAGGCATTTTTCCTGTCTTCGTACAATATACTGAATCACCTCAGTGCTAGAGCAGGTTATTACAATGCCATGAGGTGGAGAGAGGTGGGGGGAGACGCAGGATGCAAGTTATTCTGTGCTTATACTGTTCCTAAGTTTCTCTTTCTGCCTCCCTCTGTCTCTGCCCATCTCTTTCTCTGCGTATGTGTATTCCTCTTGAAGAAAATAAACTAAGAAATTTCCTGCTCAAAGTACAGGAAGAACTGGCTATCTTCTGCTAGAAAAGTAGACAGGTTTCGGTTATTACTGTTCTTTAAACTAAGACGGCCGGTTGTAGTCAATTCTAGCCAGCAGGGGGCAGGAGTGTTCAGCTGTATGTGTCATTGCCATTTTTCTGCTCTTTTCGAGACCTTTATTAAATAAGAAGTGCTTCTAATTTGATGTGTCAGATCTTTTCATTTTTAGGCTACACAATTGGTACATAGCAAAAATGGCTTTTGGTATTGTCATGTTAAAAGTGGTAAATTGGAAGAAGTTTCTATTGATTACGACTCTCAATTTTTGATTTCCCACAAAGATTTGTTCTCTCCTTAGACCTCCAAGGAACAAAGTCTTCTACCTTCACATTCAGCAGATAATCTCAACTGGAGACAGGAATGGAGGGAAATACATATACTCTCAAGATATCAGGCCTCACCCACTGGGCAACCTCGGGCTTATTTAACTTGTCTGCTTAAGACATTTGCAAAGGCTAGAGTGGAAGTTATCTTAGACTGACCAGACTTATGCATCACACCCTTCAGGGACTGTGGACATTAAGAGAATACATCCAGCTGACATTGAGGGGCTAAGCCAAGGATATCCCCTTTGTTCTCTGAACTCTCGGCTTTCTGCACTCACAACAGTTACAATAGAGGGCCATGCATTCCCAGAAGTCAGATCCAGCTCAACTATGTTAAAAAGTTGGGTTTCTTGTATGTTTCCAGGGACCTTACCTTTTATCCCTTTGTTTGATATTAAGATGTTTTGAGTTCCTACACAACATACAAATTATTCTCTATCACTTGTTGCAGGCTTTCTATAGGCTTCATGTGTGCTTTCTAAATATTCCTTAAAACAAACAGATCTGGTATAGAGAAGAATACCCCTCAATTTCCTTGTTTCTGTTATTTAATTTCTTCTTAATCATGAGTATTTTATTTTAAATGTTTAAAAATAATGCAAGCTGAAGGTGGCAGAACGATAACATTGAAGGATTACCTTGGAATGGCTGTCCCAGCTGAATTTTTATGTTTACATGAAGGCAAAATAAGCTTCAACCTTATTAAAGCCATTGTGTTTTGCATTTCTGTAACTCAGAGCCACACTTAATTCATACTAACAGACTAGGTGAGATCTATATCTAGTACAATTACATTCAAAAGTCCAGTGTCTTTTCCTTATGTGTATGTAATACAAAAAGTGTCAAAAACCACATAGCTTTATCACTTAGCATTGTAAGGTGAGCAGTGCCCACATAAATATCTTTGAAACTATGGTTTTTTTAACAGCCATATAATATTCTACTGTGTCTCAGTTTAACCATTTCTCTATTTTTCATGTATTACCATTCTACTGAAGAAGAATGAATCTCCTTGTATATCAATTTTTGTGCACATTGCTAATTATTTTAGGAAAAAGTCCTACATGGGATTAGCTTTTATAGTTTTACTCTCTCTACTATTGGGATTTTATTGTTCTTTTTAGAAAAAAAACGTAATGTTTTATATTTGTAGAAGAATATTTATGTAATGAATGTGTAAGTCTGAGGAAGAATAAAATAAACACCACGGCGCCCTTCATCCAATCTCAGAACTTAACTATCAATATTTGAAGCTGCCTGTGGGTTCCTCTCTAATCTCAACCCCTGCCAACCCCCAGAGAAGAATACTGTACTGAAGTTTGTGGTTTTCATCCCTCCCTTGTTGTCATTTGTCTTAGCACATATATATCTCAGTTGCTGAAGCCAAAAGTCTTGGAGTCATCTTTGATTTCTTACTATTCCCACCCCCCATATCCAGTCTGTTAACAAATCCTGTTGGCTGTGCCCTAAAAGAAATATATCCAGAATTCACCACCACAGCAACATTCTTCTCCAAGGCACCACAGCTCACCTGAAACCTCAACGTAACCTCCTAACTTGATTCTCTGTTTCGCTCCCATTTCATTACAGTGACCCCAGTAATTCTGTTTAAACCTAAGTCAGAGCATGGCAGACCTTTGCACAAAATCACCTGTCAGTGGCTCTCAGAGTAAAACCCTGCAGTATGCTAGACAGTCAGTCCCACTTTGCCTTGCTTTTCTGAGCCTGCGTCCTACTATGTTTCTCACTCTGAGTACTCCAAACGGGTACATTTGCTGTTCCTGGAACCCACCCAAACCACTCAGACCTTGGGGCTTTTGTACTCGTGGTTTCTCCTGTCTGGAATGCTCTCTCCCCAGATATCTGCATGGCTCACATCCTCCCTCCCATATCCCTTCTCAGAGAGCCTTCCCTGGTCACCCTGCTACTCTCCCTACCACTTTCTAGCCACTTCCCTTCACGTGTCTCTTTAACACTTCCCACTCACATATATTTAACTTACTTATCTTGTTTGTTGTCTGTTCCATCACCAGAAATTAAGCACAATGAGGTCAGGCATTTTTACCTTTTGTGTTTACTGCTGCCTGTATCTTTGGTGTCTAGAACATTGCCTGGCACATAGTAGGTACTCAAAAAATATTTGTTGAATTGAAATTGAATTGAGTGTATATATATGTATTTTTATATATTGCTTAGTTTTGTGGTTTTATGAAAATGATATCATCCTCTATGCATACATCTATGACTTGCTTTGTCTCCTCAACATTCTATGTCTGACTTATCCACCTTAGTCTGTATGGTTATAATTAACTCATTTTCACCAGCGTGACATTTCAGTGAGTGTCTGTATCATTTAATTAACCATTCTTCTCTTGATGGACATTTGGGTTGTTCCCTTGTTTATTTATATATAATTATGCACACATGTGTATGTAAGCATTTATATATTTATAGACATATACACATATGCTTTTGGGTTCTTAGCATGTCTGTAGGATAAAGTGCTATTAATGGAATTGTTGGAATAGAGGGTGTTCCCCTTTTTAAATTTAAAAACATATTTTTAACTGTGGTAAAAAAAAAAAACATGAGATAAAATATATCATCCTAACCATTTTTAAGTTTACATTACAGTTAACTACTTACAGTTCAGTTGTGTTAAGTATATTCACATTGTTGTGCAACAGATCTCCATAACTTTTCATCTTGCAAAACTGAAACTCCATATCAATTAAATAACGACTCTGCATTTCCCCTCCCTCTATCCGCTGGCAACCACTATTTGACCTCCTGTTTCAATAAATTTGACTACTTTAGATATGTCGTGTACGTGCAATCACACAGTATTGGTCTTTCTGTGACTGGCTTGTTTCACTTAGCATAATGTCCTCAAGTTTCATCAGTATTATAATATGTATATTTTTTGAAGTATGTTGTCTTTTTTGTTCTACTTTCTGGAAGGTTTCTCACTTTTGTCTTGTGCTTTTCTCATACATTATTTCTTACTACCCAGTTTCTTTTTAATTAATGAGGTGAGCATAAAAATCAAATAATACCATAATTTTAAAAATAATACATGTATCAGGAATTAAATGCAAACATAAAATCTTGTACTTTTTTGACCACTTTTTATTTTATATCAATTTTATTGAATTTTATTGAATTTGTATGTAAAAATTAACCAATCTTAAATGTTCATTTCAATTACTTTTGACAAATGTGTACAGTTCTCTAGCCATCACTACAATCATATAACATTTCTCCCCCAAACTACCCACATGCCCTGTTTTAGACAATCCCGTCTTCCCACCCCCTCACCCCTGGCACCACTGCATGGGAGCAGGGCGGGTATACTGAAATTCTCTGTACTATCTTTACAATTTTTCTGTAAATCTACAATTATTCCAAATAAAAAGTTTAGTTAAAAGAGAGGATGAGAGTACCTGGGTGGCTCAGTCAGTGAAGCACCCGACTCTTGATTTCGGCTGGGTCATGATATCAGGGTCGTGAGATGGAGTCCCGAGTCCAGGCTCGTGCTGGGTGAGGAGCCTGCTTAAGATACTCTCTCAATCTCCCTCTGCCCCTCTGCCCTGTCTCCAGAAAAAGAGAGACAGAGAATGAGAGACCACCAGACCGCTACTCACCTATTATTCATTCTGTTGTCCTTGGGAACTGTTGTCATTCCATCACTCATCACCTATTGCTGATGTAACACAATTACCACGAATTCAGTGACTTAAAACAAGATAAATTTATTATCTTAAAGTTCTAGAGATACAAAGTCAAAGATGGGTCTTATGAACTAAAGTCAAGGTTTTAGCAGAGCTATGTTCCTGCTGGAGGCTCTATGGAACAATCCGTTTCCTTGTCTTTTCCAGCTTCTAAAGGCCATCCACAATTCCTTGGCTCGTGGTCACTTTTTCTGTCTTTAAAGTTAGCAGGAAAACATCTTTTCATTTTCCTCTCTCCTTTTCTCTTGCATACCCATGCTTCTGTTGTGACATCTCCATTTGTGATTCTGACCCTCCTGGATCTCTCTTACAGGAACCCCTGTGATTACATTGCACCTATCTGGATAATACAGGACAATTTTTCCATCTGAAGATCCTTAATCATATGCAGAGTCCCTTTTGCTATGTAAGGTAATGTATTCACAGGTTCTAGGATTTAGGATATGGACTTTCGGGGGTCCCTTAGGGGGAGCAGTTTTTGGTCTACCACACATACCTATGAAATTCTAGGAAAGCTGGTTATGTGTGGTCATGCAGTTGGAAGGTACCAAGATACCAATATGGTCATACTTACTACGGAAGATTTGTGAGCCAAGTTTCTATCATACTTTGATTTGAGGGCGATGACCACAAGAGACAGAGTTGTAAAGTAGGGAGAGGGGCCTATTTTAATCTGATGCCTTGGCAGGGCAGGGGTTTGAATTTGTGATCTGAGCAAAGGGACTGTATTTTTTTTTAAAGATTTTATTTATTTATTTGAGAGAGAGAGAGAGCGCGAGCACAAGCAAGTGGAGGGGCAGAGGGAGAGGGAGAAGCAGGCTCTCTGCTGAGCAGGGCGCCTGACAACATGACCTGAGTCGAAGGCAGACGCTCAACCAACTGAGCCACCCGGGTGCCCCAGGACTGTATTTTAATGATCCAGGGCACAATGAGCTACTTGATGTGGATATTCCTAGTTTGTGACCATAAACCTAAACACCTAAGATGGCAAGATCACCCTAAGTAGCAGTTGGAACCATCTGAAATAATGATAACCTGCAGGAGCAGGTGGGTGAGGGAGAAACATTGATTACCTAATCTGGGGGAATACCTAATTTCTATAAAGTTCCCCAACTATACAATAGCAATCTAATTCAACATTAAAAGATGATGCTTTGACGTATTGAATGGAGCACTGGGTGTTATACGCAAACAATGAATCATGGAACACTACATCAAAAACTAATGATGTAATGTATGGTGATTAACATAACATAATAAAATAAGATAAAATAAAAAAGAAATAGAAAAGACAAATCCAAAAGACAGTAAGGAGATTAGTGGTTGTCTGGGATTGGGGATGGGAATGGGGAATGACTGCTAATGGGTTAGAGCTTCCTTTTGGGGAATATTGAAAATATTCTAAAATTAGATCATGGTGATGGTTATACAACTCTAAGGTTAGCAAAAATAAATTGTATACTGAAAAAAAAAAAAAGATGATGCTTTGGTTCCATTAGAAAAAGATATTAGAGAGCTTCACCAAGCTAAGAAAAGAATAAAGAATATTATTAACTCTGCAATTGGCCATCAGTATCTGCTGATGTAGGAGTGAAGGGAAAAAGTACATTAGGTACCCATGTACTCAGTGAATGGATGGACTGTGGTTAAAATATGTTCTTAATCAAAAGGGCATGTTACCTGCAGTTACTGCTGAGAACAGGTGGATCCCATAGATTGTAGATGGAGGTACTGAATGTGCTGAAGTGTAGGAGATCCAGATAGACATGCTGATGGGTGGCAGATACACCAATGAAAATGATCAGGGTCACACACCGTTGGCCCCCTGGAATCTATTTGGGGCTTGAGCGATGGCAGGAAAGAGTTTTATAGAAAGAAAAGCTACTGACTGCGTAATTGACTGGTGTATCATTACCACTTGTGTTAAATCCTCTCTCCACTGCTTTCCTCCCTTCTCTCTACTCTAGGATATTAAAATTGACCATCAATAAGTTTCCATATCCCTGAGGTTCCTGTTGGGCTTGGCCAATGGGAGGCACTAGCAGGAGGGCATAAGGAAGGAAGAGAGTGAGGGCAAGGCGTGAATCTTCGAGCTCCCTTCCTGCAGGCGCACTGTGGGACATCTGCTACAATTACAACTACTGTCCCTAGGTGCCAGTAACTGCCTTCTCCTTGTCTCTTCAGGGCAGGGAGGAATAATAGCTCCTCACAGTTTGTAGCCCAGGGTGGGTATTTCCCCTTCCCTCAAGGATTCTTTTCAACCTGTCCATACTTTTGTAAATAGCCTCTTTATGAAGCAATCCTCAAATACCCCTTCTAGGAGTGCCTTCCATTTCTTGCTTGTCTCCTGATTGATACGTCACTCAAACTAAGGAATGGATCCACCACCAAGGGAATTCCTTATGAGCCTGAGGAGCTCAGGGGCGGCTTAGGGCATTGGGAGGTGCTTCTGAATAATATAATTTAATTTTTGATTTAAAGGAATGCAGCAACCCTTATAACACCTTGGAATTCATAAATTATTATAAATTATCATAAATTCAATAAATTATTATTGAGCATATGCTATGTGCCAGGTACTGGAAATACAGCAGTGAAGAAAACAGACAAGCACCCCCATGCCAGTGGACTTTTATGCAGGTGGAGGAGACAGATGATGAACAGAGTAAATAAAATATATACTGTACGATAAATGTTATGAAGGAAGAATAAAGCAGGGAAGAGAGATGGGGGAGATGGAAAGTGTGAAGTTTTATTTTATTTATCTTTTTAAGATTTTATTTATTTATTAGAGGGAGAGGGAGAAGCAGGCTCAGCAGGGAGCCCGATGCAGGACTCAATCCCAGGACCGTGAGATCATGACCTGAGCCAAAGGCAGATGCTTAACTGAGCCACCCAGGCGCCCCAGAAAATTGTGTGGTTTTAAATTGGATACTCAGGGAAAGTTCCAGTGAGAAAGTAACATTTGAGTAATGACCTCAAAGAGAGTTGGCAAAATAGTTGACAGGATATAAAAATAGGAAATAGAATATGAAGCGGGTGCCTGAAACTACCTACCAGATATCTGCAAGCTGAGAGATTTTGCTGTCTCTGTGACATTACATGAAACAAGCTATTTTCCAAGGATGTTCCAGCCAAATTTTCAATATGGCCACTGCCAGCAATAGTGCTGATGGTGCTGAGAATGAGCTAAGGGAATGTGGCCATGCCTGGCATCTTTTACAACATTAGGCTGCAAGCTCATCCTCTCCCTTTCTAATCCTCAGAACTAGGGTTTTACAGTGTAAGGAAGTCATCTTCTTCCTGTGCTGTTGCTTTTAAAGATGGAGAAGAGTCTCTGAAGAGTTGTGTGAAGAACTGGCAGAAAAAGGGAGTGGTCAACAGCCAGGGACCTTCTGCCCTGGGGTTTTATCCCCATTTCCTCCCTTCCCTACAGCTCAGCTTAAACTCACTAGGAAGAATACAAACTAGGGCAGGGCTTTGGCCTCTCCTTCAATATATAAGGTCAGACCAGTTAACTGATACCTCAGGGGAATATGAGCTCATAGGCCTGAATAACAAGATACCTGGGTCAGGTAAGTAGTTGCTGCTAGTAACAGAAACACATCTCTAGTGATACATAAGGGCAAATTTTCCCACATAATGGAAGTCCAGGGAAATAGGCAAAAAGGGCTAATAAACCAGCTGCACGAAGCTATGAAGAAGGCAGGCTTTCTTCTCCACCATTCTTAGCATGAAGTTTCCACCATCAACATCACAAAGTGGCTGCATGAAAGCTCAGCCATCATACCTGCTTTCCAGGTTAGAAACACAAGGAAAGACAGAGGGCCAAGACTGAACCTCAGCTGAGTTTTTCAAAGTCCTACCTATCAACCTCCATTTAACTTAAGGTTATCAGGAAGTGATGTTTGAAGCATTTTATATTTTTACAGTACTGTTTGCTACTTATAGGCTTTTTAATGAGTTGTCCTATGTTTTGGGAAATGTATTTGGAGTTTTGGATTGATCTGAAAAACATTATAATTTTTAATTTAATGACTTACAACATCTCATTTTCAAAAAGTGGTAATGACATTAGGCAGGAAGCACCTATATTAGGGAACTGAGTCCAATAGTGTAGTAAAAAAAGTTCATTATAATCAAGTTTATCCCAAGAAGTGAGCATAATCCATATCAGAGAAGTCTAGCAATAGAATTCCTTCCTAACATTCTAGAGAACATCATATGATAAACTCATAAGACTTTTATAATGATTACCATTTATGCAAAGATTTTTAATTTTTAATTTTATTTATTTATTTTTATTTTTTTAAGATTTTATTTATTTATTTATTTATTTGAGACAGAGAGAGAGAAGCACAAGTGGGTGGGGGAGGGGTAGAGGGAGAGGGAGAAGCAGAATCTCCACTGAGCAGGGAGCCAGACTTGGGGCTCAATGTGGGGCTCGATCCCAGGACCTTAGGATCATGACCTGAGCCAAATGTAGATACCCAGGTGCCCCTATTTAATTACTTTAAAAGTAGGCTCCACAGCCAGCGTGGAGCCCAACATGGGGGCTTGAACTCACAACCCTGAGATCAAGACCTGAGCCAAGACCAAGAGTCAGAGGCCCAACTGACTAAGCCACCCAGGCGCCCCTATGCAAAGATTTTTTAAAAACCTTTAACAAACAAAAAATAAAAGGAAACTCCCTTATCTTGACAAAGGTTTAATGCCTAAAACTTAGAGCAAACTTTTTAATCAATGGAAAAAAGAATTAGATGTATTCACTTTAAGATCAAGAAAACACAAGGTTGTTCACATTCATTGGTAGTATTTTACATGGTTCTGCAGGACCATATAAGCTGTAGAAGAAAAGAAAAAGAAATAAGAGATGTTAGAATTGGAGGAAAAAAGATAAAGCTGTCACTATTTCCAGACGATATGATCATCTATATAGAAAACTTGGAATCAACAACCCAACTATCAGCATGAATGAGAGTATTCACAAAGAGCACCAGATATAAGATGAGTTGATACAAATCAATAACATTTCTTTTATGAGTAACAATCAACCAGAAAATATAATTTAAACAACAAATATAAGTATCTAAGAATTTAACTTACCAAATAATAGAGAAATTTTCTATGAAATATATTTTTAAACTCTATTAAAAGACATAGGGAAATATTTTAATAAATGGAAAGACATTTTGTTATGTTGAATGAGAGAACATTACTATAAAGACATCTATTCTCCCCAAATTAATCCATAAATTCCATGCAATCTCAACCCAAATTGCAGCTGTGTTTTTTTGTTCTGTTCGGTTTCCTTTGGTTTGGAAACTCAACAGTCAAAAGTTATCTGAAAGAACAAAAGTCCGTGGTTATCTAACTTTTTCAGTTGTAAAGGAAGAGCCAAATGGGGAGGAAGAGGCATTAAGACACACTACAAAGCCATGGAAATAAGGAAGAGTAGAGTACAAGAACAGAGATAAGTAGACACAGGGACGGAGTATAGAGTTCAGAGATAGACCCATATATATTTGAGACCTATTAACTCCTGGAAACAGGGAAAAGACAAACTTTTTCATGGACAGTTTTGGGAAAACTGGATCACCAAATGGGGAAAAGTAAAACTGCATTCCTTCCTAACATGATAGTTGAAGGTGGACCACAAATATATTAAAGACTAAATGTGAAAAGTAAATTCCTAAAGATAATAGAAATTGATGTAGGAGAATATCTTTGTGACCCAAGGCCTCAGGGACATCCTTGACCATCTTTAATAATCATGGCTGCAGGTATTGCAAAGAAAAGGGACGCTAGATTAAAATTAGCCCCAATTTAAAGACAAACAATAAACTACAATTACAGTAGTTTCAATAAATACTCTCTCCCTGGAAACTGCTCCTAGTTATGCCCAAATACCCTTGAATATGCTCAGTGAAAAAATAATCCCAGCCAGTTGGTACCCCATTACCTTTTCAGTAGACACCAGAGTTATCTATTCTACCCCCAACACCTCACAATTCCCCATCAGAATCCCTCGAGTAGGGCGCCTGGGTGGCTCAGTTGGTTAAGCGACTGCCTTTGGCTCAGGTCATGATCCTGGAGTCCCAGGATCGAGTCCCGCATCGGGCTCCCTGCTCAGCAGGGAGTCTGCTTCTCCCTCTGACCCTCCCCCCTCTCATGTGCTCTCTCTCTCTCATTCTCTCACTCAAATAAATAAATTAAAAAAAAAAGGGGGGGGGGTGCCTGGGTGGCTCAGTCGTTAAGCGTCTGCCTTCGGCTCAGGTCATGATCTCAGGGTCCTGGGATCAAGCCCTGCATCGGGCTCCCTGCTCAGTGGGAAGCCTGCTTCTCCCTCTCCCACTCCCCCTGCTTGTGTTCCCTCTCTCGCTGTGCCTCTCTCTGTCAAATAAATAAATAAAATCTTTAAAAAAAAAAAAAAAGAATCCCTCGAGTACACAAGTCGTCTCTGTGTAGGGTTAGATAATATATCACTTTTTGTTAAACTGCACAATAATCCATCAGGCAAGATTTACTTTCTACTTGGAATATTAACATTTCATGTTGGCCTGAAGGACTGACCCTTGAAGTCCTAGGCTCCTCCCCCAATCATCTTTGCCCTTTGACAGTTCTGATCACCCCAATTTTATTGTTTTTCCACTATTAAAAGCTCCTGAATGTTTTATTGATATTTTTTCATATTTTTTTCTTAAAATAAATGTATTATGAAAACAAGAAGAGAAATACTTGAGTAATGGGACCTTTGAGTAGGTGTAATTAAGAAACTTAGAGGCGCCTGGGTGGCTCAGTTGGTTAAGTATCTGCCTTTGGCTCAGGTCATGATCTCAGAGTCCTGGGATAGAGTCCCACATTGGGCTCCCTGCTCAGTGGGGAGCCTGCTTCTCACTCTCCCTCTGCAGCCCCCCTCCCCACCCCGCTTGTGAGCTCTCTCTCTCTCTCTCAAATAAATAAATAAATAAAATATTTTTAAAAAGAAACTTAGAATGGGGTGGGTGTGGAATGCTACTATCAGCCTCCTTCTCTGCCCCTGGTCACCTCTGAGAATCCAAAGCAGGCCTCTAGTAAGAATTCAAGTTGACCCCTTCCATTTCCTAAGCCCAAAGTCCTGGGATACCCTGACATATACCCCCACAGAGCATTGACAACAAAATATTGTTATTAAGAAGAAACAATTAGGGAAGAGTAAAAATCCTTGCTCATGATAAACAGAGACCACCCTCTTCAGAGGGCTGCTAGCATCAGGGCTATTAGATCTTTGTCTCAGTATGTATACAAACATTGCTTCCAGAGACTTTCCTCCTCAGAAAGAACAGAGGATTAATTTCTGACTTGCTTGATGAAAAACGTCCCCCCGAATAAAGCCTGTCTTAGTTGGGAAAGTGACCTTGGTCCATGCTTGAGTATCCCAGTTTGAGGTGGAGTCTCCCTGCGGTGAGGACGGAGACTGGGGTGGGTGTGGAAGGGGGATTAACCACATAAAATGCCTGATGGTTGGAATCTGACAGTTCTGTAAGGATGACTCTGAGGGTTTTCATCATCCTGTCCCTGCTAGGACTACTCTCATCCTTACAGCCTGCTTGATGGTAGTATCATATGGCATTTGTCCCTTTCCTTTGATCTGGGCAGGAGGGGGCCTTGTAGACACAGTATTTCTCATCTAAAAACTGTGCCTGGAACTGGAGTTCCTCCTTGTTCAGA
The DNA here is from genome assembly GCF_002201575.2 of Neomonachus schauinslandi. Lineage (NCBI taxonomy): Eukaryota > Metazoa > Chordata > Mammalia > Carnivora > Phocidae > Neomonachus > Neomonachus schauinslandi. The sequence goes on along the minus strand of NC_058407.1, from coordinate 52,852,608 downwards.
CTTCCCTCGAATACTGGAAATTTCTGCCTAAGAAGACCCTGTTTCTTTCCAAGGATCAGCCTTAGGACTTGCATGTGCTCCTAGAACTTGAGGATCCTGAAAACCCATAACATCAGCTCTAGTTTCCATCTGAACTTGGGCTTCACGCAGAATCTGGTACTGATTTGGGTTTTTGCCGTCTTCTTTCCTACCCCTTGGCTTTTTTTCTAGAGCTGAAAATAGCTCATTATGTTTTATTTCCCCATTTTCATTTTGGAAGAACCTTCTCTGTTTTGTGGCAGGACCGGTAGAATCTTGCTCATAAAGATCTCAGGGAATTCACTGGCTTGAGCAGGTGGGCTCTTTCCTCTGACTTGGAGATCCTCCAATCCTTTCTGTACCCTCAACATTCTCTCCTGCTTTGGGGCACCTAGCGTTCTCTCAGTCATAGCAATTGCATTCTTTTTCTAGTTCTTTCTTGGAGCCTGAAGTTTCACATGCTCCTTTTGGCACAGGCCACTCTCTCTGGCCTCCCTATTAAAGATAAAGCCTCCCTTATTAAAGGAAGCTCTTGGGTCTCCACTGGCCCCACTCTGGCATAATACTCAAGAGACCCAGAAGTCAAGCTGCCTGAGGCTAGGCACAATGCAATCAAACAGGATTGGGCTGGTTCACGGGTTCTGCGTCCAATGTAACCAGGAAGCTGCTCTTTAAAGTATAGCTATCCTGTGTCTGGATCTTGTGCAATCAACATGCTCAGTGATGTGGGGCATTCCTTGCTTACTGAAGCCCCTAGACGGCAGAGATGCCCATTACCGTATCATAATTTTCCAGATCACTAGTTCTTACAAAGTCTCCTGACAGTTGTTGAAAAGCAAGGGGCTATTTGGACTTGACTATTTCCCTGGTATCTTTGTCCCCTGACACTAATTTTAAAAATGTAAAGTCACTAATCTTGCAATGCAAGAAAGGTTTATCAAATGTCAGGCATATCACCACCATAGTTGTGAGAGTCATCTATTACTGCATGCAAATTAACCAAGTCTTGGTCAAGAATCTACACTGTTTTCATTGATCTGAATAATTCTTGGTTGTTACTCAAGTTTTATTTCAAAACTTTGAGAGATTGACTTCTGGCACATACCATGGTGTGCTACATACAGTTGCCTTCCCAGTGGCCAGGTACAGTTAGAGTGGAGGTCTTAAAATAGGGAGGAAGACATCTCATTCCACTGGCAGCATTCATTTACTCACTCAATCACTTATTCACTAACTCAATAAACATTTATTGAGGGAAGGAAGCAGCTATTCAGAAAAAGATATATGGGAAAAGATGCATGGCAGCTCTTACTTCCACAGGATTTATCCCACTCCTCTCTGTGAGAGCTGGTTGACCAGTGTATATACCTTAGTACCTTATTTTGTTTTCCTTTGCTTGAATTCTTGTTTTTCAGTACCTTTGTTCCTCTATGATTGAGGACAGGAATCCATAGAACTAAAACAAATGTTTATTGAAGCCCAGTATATATATGCCTGTTGTCAGGAATATGGCTATGAATAACACAAAGGCCTTTCCACTGAAGAATCTGTAGTACAGTGAGGAGACAGAAAGATAACCCTACAATTACATGGGATATATGTTATTCCCCACAGGGAAATGTATTGAGTGTTAAGACAAACCTAAAGTTCTTTTTTTCTAAGCAAATAACCAATCTGAAAGAAAGGTTCCAATCAATAACATGTTTAGGAAACAGATTAAGGGAGGACACAGGCCTCAAGTTTTAACAGATCTTTCAAGGGACAACATATCACTTCTGAAATACAGATGAAGTAGGACCACACGTTTTACAGTCAAAAAACCTGGTTTGGAATCCTGACTCACTACTTACTAGCTAGAGGAACTTTAGTAAGTGAATTAATCTCTTTGAGTCTGAATTCCTCATCCAAGAAATAGAAACAGTAATTCTTAATTCACAGGATTTTTTGCAAAGGTTAAATTAAATGAGATAGTAAATGCATTTTGTAGAGAGCTTCCCACACAGTTGCTCCATAAATGATAACTATTATCTCTCTTCAGACTTAGAAGAAGTCTTATAAGTCTTATAAGAGAAACCTAGTCTGGATGCTGCTCTGCGTGGACCTTCTCTCTCTTGACTTTTCCAGTTAGGAAATATTGAACTAATCCAACATGATTTCCTACCTCTATAATTGGCTTTATGAGACATATTTAAACTCTAAAGCACATTTTGAGCTATCTAGTCAAGCAGCTGGATGTAGATGTGTTAACTGCAATGAGGTAGGGTTATTTAGAAAGAATAGGACTATGAAACTATGCGTGCCCATTTGATGAAAGGGCAGTAGGTTGGGAAGTGGGAAGAACCAGCCAGAGAATGGACTAAACTGAGTCCATGGGAAGAAGTCTAGACAAGAAGGTGGCATTTGAAATCCAAAAACAGATTAACAAGTAACCCATGACATTAATATTCAGGGTGGATAATTGACTTCAGGAAGATGCAGCCAGAGGAACTGAATGTTCAGCCATGTGTGCAGACATAGCTCTTGAATACAGACACCTAAGGGCAGGCAATATTCTGAGATCCAGGCAGGTGGGGATGACATGCAGCTGGAGCTCAGGAGCTAAGTCTCAGTTTGAGGAGGGATCTGGGGATTTATAAAAAAAAAAATTCTTAGAGAATTGGGATACCAGATAGCTTACAAGCCAGGGTTTCAAACATAGGAGAACAAAGCATTGATCTAACTACTGGAACTGATTCTAGCAACCTTGGCACTACTGACATTTTGGATAATTCTTTGCTGGCGTTGGGGGTGGTGGCCGCATGCATTGTAAAACGTCTATCATTGACCCTGACTTCTACCTACCAGTTGCCATTAGGATCCCTTCTCCAAGTTGTGACAATCTAAAATGTCTCCAGTCATTGCCAGGCGTCCCGGTGCAGAGACGGTGAGAAGATAGGAGGGGAAATATTGTCCTCAATTGGGAACCACTGGGGTAGATCACGCCTGCTGAGAGAGCACTGCTCCAACTGCTACAGTCTGGGGTGAGAGGGACTCAGGGATAAGTTGATCCAGAAGAAGTAACGACTGACAGTGGCCCACTAAGGCAGTGTAGTGAGCAGTCTGCCCAGATCCCTGTCCCTTCTATCATTTCTGTGAAGGCTGTCCAGCCTTCTCCGTTCCTTTTCTTTTGTCAGAGTAGGCAGTTAGTTGGGTTCTAACAGGATGCCTGGAGGCCAGCAACAAGGAAGTCATGGCCAGCTATCAGGAAAGTCAGACACCTGTCTAGGAAGCACTCCACAAGAAGCTGGATCAAACCGGACAGGCCCAAGATGGCGCATGCCATGACAGGGAACCCCTGACCAAATTAGGGAGAAAAAACACAAAATCCTGCTTCCAAGAAATCTTCATCCCAGGTAAAGAATATTCCATCCCCTAGTTAAGAACTGTCAATAAAAGATAGAAACCCAAATCCCAGGGTATGCGACACCTTTGGGGATGGGCTGGGCCAAGGGCCCAGGGTCTCCAAGGTTCACTCAGCAACACTTGCAGCATGATTTTGCCTCCAAAGTATTGCCCATGGGCTTCTGGAGTTTCTTTGCTCCACATACTTGGAAAGCCAAAGTATCTGAGATAGCCCACTCCCTGCCCTCAGTGTGGTTTCCAGTGCGAGACCCAGCAGGGAGAGAGGTGATTTAAGGAGCCAGAGACAACTACACTGTGTGGTCTTGGTCTCAGGAACGAAGTTGAAAGCAACAATAGAGCACAAGGCCTCGAGGCAATATAAAAATAACGGGAACTATTAGAGGAAATATCTCTAAAATGATTTGTTGTTAATATTAAATATCTCTAGAGCATCTTCACCACAGAATGAAGGAGTCTGTAATCCTCCGGCTTCTGAAATGTTGAAAGGGAGTATTTCAATCTCTACTTCTGTAACATAGAAAGAACCTGACAAATCCGTACATGACCCCCTGCTCCCTTTGCTGCTTAAAACATTCTGTGAGCTACTAGGAGTGGAGGACATCTTTCAGGTCTGACTGTTCCTTCTGCTTTTTCATAGCAAAACTTTGTGCTCTATGTGCTCCGATAGGTGACTGATACAATGACTTAGGGAAGGTCTAGCTGAGAAGGTTCCTAGTAAAGAAGGCTGTTCCTTCACTGGTATTACATTGTTGCCGCCCTTCCACACAACAAGGAACAAACTGATGTACCAAGTATAAAATATGTTCTTAAAGCAGTTACAACAAAGACAAGAAAGAAAGTGTTTAAAAAATTATTTTTCAGGGGCACCTGGCTGGCTCAGTTGGTAGGGCATGTGACTCTTAATCTCCGGGTTAGTTGTTGTTGTTGTTTTTAAAAGATTTTATTTATTTATTTGACAGAGAGAGAAAGAGAGAGCACAAGCAGGGGGAGTGGCAGGCAGAGGGAGAAGAAGAAGCAGGCTCCCCCCCGTGGAGTGGGGAGCCCAACGTGGGCCTTGATTCCAGGACCCTGGGGTTGTGATCTGAGCTGAAGGCAGATGCTTAACTGACTGAGCCACCCAGGGGCCCTGATCTCAGGGTTGTTAAGTTTGCATCCCACACCTGATGTAGAGATTACTTAAAAATAAAAATAAATTAAAAAATAAAAGTAAAAAAACTCATCTTTTAAAAAATTTGGAGAGTAACCATAAGAAGCACAATAACAACTTATTCTTACATCTAGGAGGAACACAGTGTTTAAAATGGTAAATTATAGGTTCTCCACTCATAATTTGTCTTTTGTAATCATTTCTTTATTCTGTAAAGGAAGCGTGTGTTCTTTAGTCAGTATTTAATTTAGACCAGCTAGCAAGTTATACTTTTTAATTTTGAAAATTAAAGTTTAAGGGATTCTTTGAGAATACGTTTTAAGAAATACAAAGAGTATATACCAAGAGGCATTAAAGACAAATCATTTCTGGACTTAGTAAAATTCTTAGAAAAAGAAGATTGGGGCGCCTGGGTGGCTCAGTTGGTTAAGCGACTGCCTTCGGCTCAGGTCATGATCCTGGAGTCCCAGGATCGAGTCCCGCATCAGGCTCCCTGCTCGGCAGGGAGCCTGCTTCTCCCTCTGACCCTCCCCCCTCTCATGTGCTCTCTCTCTCTCATTCTCTCTGTCTCAAATAAATAAATAAAATCTTTAAAAAAAATGAAAGAAAAAGAAGATTGTAACACTGAATTCATTTCAGGAAAAGTAATTCAGAGATAGAGAATTAATGATGACAAGGGAAAAGACAATAGAGTGAGACTAACTAAGATAAAGCTAAAATTTAATTCATAATCACTATTAAGAGTTTAACACAGTTTTAATCTCTAAACGTCAAGTTTAAATTATAAATAATTCTTAGAATATAAGTACTGATAAAAAGTAGGTAAGAAAGCACTTATAAACGCATTTGCAATAAAATTTCATATTAACAAATCTCTGATATAATTTCTTCAACATATTTGCCCGTGTTCTGCACCATGTGAACCCCTTACCCTGACCACATAAACCAATCACCTTGGACCATAGCTGTTGGAATCAGGGGTGTCTCTTGCTCCAAGGGCAGTCGATCTGTATTCTTTTCAGTCACCTAGGAGGTGGTCTGGCAAAAAGCATGGCAAAATTGGAATTCAACATTTATACTCGATTTACCAAACTACTTAGATTCTTTCTCTTTAGAAATTTGAATGTAACACATAAAAAGAAAGTATGTAGTTGGTAGGGTAGAGAAACAGATGTTAAATAGACACAGAGAAAGAAGAAAAGCAGTGGATGCCATGAGGAAGCTGAAGCTATGAGAGAGCAGGATGCTGGTGATGCATGGAATCCGCAACTGGGACACCTGGGTGGTTCAGTCCATTAGGCGTCTGCCTTCTTCCGCTCAGGTTCTGATCCCAGGGTCCTAAGATTGAGCCCCGAGTTGGACTCCTTGCTCCATGGGGAGCCTGCTTCTCCTTCTTCCCCTGCTGCTCCCCCTGCTTGTACTTTCTCTCGCTCTGTCAAATAAATAAATAAAATCTTAAAAAAAAAAAAAAAAAAAAGGAGTGAGGCGACCGGTTGGCAAAAGCAGAAGAAATCTTAGCAGAGACATGGAGTAGATGTGTCTCAGTAGTACTTCAGCATCAGATGAGGGCGAAGGAAGCAACACACATCTGCTGCTGAGATTAATCAAGCAGTTCTGGATGCCAAAGGGCTTTCTAGTTTCCAAACTGCATTCTAGGCTCTGTGAAGCGAAGCTTTTCCTGTATTCCCACAGCGCTCGGCCTTCTGGCTGAAATTCCTTCCTCTCTTATTTTCACAAAGCCCTACTGCTTGAGGTAGCTACAAGAATCTAACTAGCACACCATGTAAAGGAGTTTGGAATTTAATCTGGAAACATTAGAAAATCATAAAAGGGCTTCATATTTCCATTTTAGAAAGAGGACTCTGGGACTAGAGTGGAAATAAATTAAAAATGGACTAGAGGTAGGGATTGTACATTGGAAACCAGTGAGGGGCGCCCGTGTGGCTCAGTCGGTTAAGCGTCCCACTCTTGGTTTTGACTCAGGTTATGATCTTAGGGTTGTGAGACTGAGCCCTGAGTTGGGCTCTGCACCCAGGTGAGATTCTGCTTGAGATTCTTTCCCCCTTCCTCTCCTTCCCCACTCCGCCCCTCCCCCCACTCGCACGCACGCGTGCTCTCTTTCCCTCTCTAAAAAAATAAATAAATAAAATACTTAAACCGGTGAGAGATGATGATTGCCTGAGAATGGAGAAAATGGATGAATTGAAAGTTACAAAGGGGGATGAACAAACAGAATTTGATTCAGCTTAGATGCAGTAGATGAGGGAGCGGAAAGAGTCAAGTTTGATTCTTAGTTTCCTGATCTGGGAAACCAGATGGGAACTAGATGGATAGTGGCAACCAATTTCTTTCACTGAGAAAGATAATGTATGAAAAGGACCAACTCCTTTTTGGGGAGGAATGTAGGAATGTAGCATTTTCAGAATGCTAACTCCTGTGTTTAGCAGTGGGATATTCATGTCTGGATCTCACACTCTGGAGTTACAGGTTTGTGTATAAGGGCTTGATATCATGATTTTCAGAGATATTCCAGTAACTTTCTTGTTTTATTCCCATAGCACTAAATTCAGGAATGTATTTGGGCATTAGACTAGAGAAGCTAAGAATAAAGGGTTTTTTCATGTCTGAATATTCTCTGTAGTGCACCTTAGCTATGATGTTGTATATTACATAACTCTTGAGGTTGATGAGCTACCTTGAGATTGATGAGCTACCTTGCCCAAGTGAGATGGTCTCTAGAGAACACTGTGTATAGGACCAGTCTAGCTTTACATTTATAAGGGTAGGACCAGAAGGGGAAGTGAAGTTTCTAGAAGGTCTGATGTTATGTATTCCAGAAAGTCTGAATATTCAGAAGGTTTAGAAGCTTGCATTTTAATCTTAGCTGATATTGCAACCACATTCCTGTTGTAGTATTCCTGTTAATCTGGACATTCTATTGCTATTTGTCAATATGGAGATTATACAGGGTATTACCAATAGGTTGGTAGTAATTGACACCAACAGTGTGCATACTCAGATCACTCCATGAGAATAAATTAAAAAGAAAAGAGAGCAAAAAATACAATTGGGGGAAATACTAATCTCTAAGGAGTAGGTAGAAGAGAGAAAAGTCTGAGAGGAGAGTAAGTGACTGATGGTGAAATCTGAGGGATTGAACAATAGAAAGATAAATTGAGTAATATTTGGATTTCACCATTAACTGAGACAGATATTTCAGAATGACATTAGACAAGTTTTCTTGTTACACGTGAATACACGCTTCTTATTTATTTAAAATACATTTTCTAAAAGATTTACAACAAAGGCTCAGAAAAAGACCTGGGTTTCCTAGTTTTCACTAGAATGCTAAAACTTGTTGATAATTAAGTCTATTTAGAATTTAATAAAAGATAGTGTGAGTAATGATCACTGAAGAGCTACCTATTTTATATATATATGAAGATATATATATAAATATAAAAGATTATCTATCTATATATAAAAGATTGACTTACTAGGTGGCTCCATGGCTCAATGGATAGATCATTGGACTTAGAAAACATTGGCTTTGTACTTAACGTGTGCTAAGCATTGTGCACTACCTGCAACATCTCATTTATACATTTATACATTAGAAATATAGCGTGAGGAAGGCACTTGGATTTCCTTCTTTTAAAAATGTGGAAACTGGGGCACCTGGGTGGCTCAGTCAGTCAAGTGTTGGACTCTTGATTTCAGCTCAGGTCATGATCTCAGGGTTGTGAGATCGAGAGCCACGTCGTCAGGCTGAGCAGGCAGTCTGCTTGAGATTCTCTCTCTCCCTTTTCCTCTGCTCCTCCCCTCTACTTTCTCTCTCTCTCTTTCTTTTTCTCTCTCAAACAAATAAATCTTTAAAAAAAATAAAGATGGGAGGGGCGCCTGGGTGGTTCAGTCGTTAAGCGGCTGCCTTCGGCTCAGGTCATGATCCCAGGGTCCTGGAATCGAGCCCCGCATCAGGCTCCCTGCTCAGCGGGAAGCCTGTTTCTCCCTCTCCCACTCCCCGTGCTTGTGTTCCCTCTCTCGCTGTCTCTCTCTGTCTTATTAAATAAATAAATAACATCTTAAAAAAAATAAATATGTGGAAATTGAAGATTAAAGAAATTAATTTTCTAGAGTCACCCAAGTAGTAACTAACAGGGCTGACATTCAACTTTAAAGGTTTTGACTTCAGAGCCTGAAGTCTAACTACTACCTGATAAGACTATGAAAGCATTACTCAAGGTAATAAAAGGTTAAATTTAGCAGGCATTTATTAATGTAATATTCAATGAAGACAGATTATGTAGCTACAGAAGACCATTTCACACTTATACCAACATTTCTAGGTATACCACAAAATTTTGAAAGTACTTCCTGAGAGACTTGGGTACATTAATATGTATTTGAATAATTTGTTTTTGCTACTAAAAGAGAAATGATTCTGTTTTTCAGAATGCTAACTCCTGTGTTTAGCTGATTTCTTAACTTGTAGAATCAAAAATAATTTTTACCCCTGCTAACTTTAGTTTTGTCATAAAGCCATGCACTGTTTCTGTGGCAGTACAATTTCCCTGGGCATATGTATATAGAAAACTGTTTTTGTTTTTTAAAAAGAAATTTACAGAATACTGGTTATAGATAATTGCTACACCTTAAGAAAATTTTGGCTTTTCAAATCACTATCAGTATTACTTTTAATTAATGAATTCCAATTGCATTCTCTCAACTATATATAACAGAGATATAAGGGACTCTAAGAATGATGATTTTGAATCAATCATGCCAAAATTACTACTAATAAAAAAATTAAATTTCAAAAGAAAAATTGGTCACATAGGGAAAGGCACTGGGTGGAAGCTTGATGGTATATTATGAGTCAATTATTAGAGGATCATTTTTTTTTTTTTTGAGGTGGGTGGGGGGAAGGGATAATTGGCTGACAGACATTAAGGAGGGCACTTGACATAATGAGCACTGGGTGTTATATGCAAATGATGAATCACTAAATTCTACCCCTGAAACTAATAATACAGTATATGTTAACTAAATTGAATTTAAATAATTGAAAAAAGAGCATCATTTTTAAAAGCTCCCTACGACTTCAAGACTAATATCTGCCACATATTCTACCTAAGCTTTTTTTTCCCCCCTCTAAATTCACAGCTCTTAATACATAAAGCTTATACTATAGGAGTGGTCAAACTTCCCAAAGATGTCACAAATGATCCAAACTACTGTTTGGCACAAATGATCCAAACTACTGTTCTGAGAGCTCATTAACATCACCTGCTACCTTCATCCATCTTTGCTTTACTTCTTGTCAGATGGAAAAAAAATTTAGTTTACAAAGTACTTGTTGTGCAAGGTCTTATTTCACAGCCAAAACTTGTTGCCCACTGACAATCTCACAGTCCACTGTCCTCCATCCTGCAAAGATGTCATCAGCTCAGTTGTCTGGAGGTGTTCATTTCTTCATCTCCTACCTCTACGGTGGTTTAGGCTTTCCCTCTACCTTTCTCTGCTTCCTACTCAGTAGCTGCAAGATGTCTTGGGCAAAAGCATACTGACCTGGATCTTCGAGAACCACAGATGATTTTTCTGTTTACTTTTGCTTCATATATAATTGCCTCCTAATGAAGGCTTTTATAGCGGTTTCTTATTTGAGCACCAAAACTGTTTTTATTAGGGTATTCATTCATTCATTCATTCAAATATTTACTGATCATCTGCAATGTGCCAAACACTGTTCTAAGTGCTGGAGATACATGAGGGAACAAAACAGAGCTTAAAAAAAAAAAAAAAAAATCCCAATGCTTCTGAAACTCATTTTAGCTGGGAGACTTGCGGTAAAAGGGGCGGGGCAGATCGCGCAGCGCCTGGCAGGTAAAAGGAGGAATTCTGACTTTTACTTTGGGCGAAATGGAAAGACAGTGGAGGGTTTGGAACAAAGGAGGGTTTGGAACAAACAAAATTTTACAGATCAGGGAAATAAATGACTACACTGCAGTAAACACCCGTATACTTCGTACAACTCTGTGGAGGAACTGCAATTTAGGTACTTAGGAGGGAAAAAATTAACAGGAGGTAGGCATTGACTTGGGGCTATTAGCCCAGGGATTCGAGGGGGCAGAAATGAAGAGGGACAAGACAGATGAAGATTAAGCCAAAAGGAAGCAAATTGTTTACACCGAAATACAATTTATTTCAGACATACGGCAAGAGATAGGCCAGGAGATACGTGGCTCCGTTCAGACAGCAGTCACCCTAAAAGAAAAGCAAATTTAGGTTAGGCAAACAGTGGCCCAAGTAGAGCTGGGGACAGCGGCTCGTCCCGGAACCGGGCATGCCCCGAAGGTGGTCACGCCCCCGGCCCCGCCCCGCCTGCGGCTCACCGCCCCCGTTGGCCACGGCGGGGGCGGGGGCGGTGGCCGCGGTGCCCGGAAGTGCGGCTGACGTGTCCCGGCCGCGCTCGGAATTGTGGGCGACTCGGCTAATGGCGTCGGCGAGTCTGGAGGGCTTGGGGAGCCAGCGCTGAAGCTTTTTGCCAGGTTGGCTGGTGACGAACTGTGTGGTCGGATCCCGCGGCAGCGGGACGGACCTGCCCACCTTGTGGGCTCCTCGGCCGGAGCCGGCGGAGCCTAGCAGGGCGGGGCGACTGCGGGGGGCGCCTCGGATAGGAGACGCGAGAGTTGCGAGAAGGCTGCGGGGGGCGCTCGGGTACGCTCCGGGTTCGCAGCCCAGGCCGGGCCGAGCCCCGCGGAGCCCAGGCGGCGGGCTGCGGAAGGGCCAGAGACGCCAGGAGGGAACTGCCTGTCGCCCCAAGGAGCTGACAGTGCTGGAGTTCGTTTGCGCCGCTCAGATACTGAATTGTAGTTTGGTGGATCATGTCCGGCACCAACAGCCCCGAGGCGGTGAAAAAGCTGCTGGAGAATATGCAGAGCGATTTACGGGCCCTGTCCCTGGAATGCAAAAAGAAATTCCCACCTGTCAAAGAGGTAAGCTTTGGGCAACGTCGGGAGAAGGTACGGTGAGCATGTCTGGTCCTATTAGACCCAGTCCTTCACTTCCAAACTCCTGTCCTATCTAATTTTCATTTGGCCCTCACCTTTCCAGATTTACGAGTCGGTGGGTTGTACCATAAGCGCGTTTTATAGTTTCCTTTGAAGACGACTGGGGCGCTTTGATTTTGTCTACTCCTGGTCCTCAGCATTTAGGAATGAACTTCGCGGAATGAGCCGATTCAGCTAATTCAGCTGGATGTATCTTATCCTCGCCTTTTCTGGCCTTTTTCAAACTTGGAACTAGCCAAGCCAGAATTGAAAAACTTACGTTTGTTGCTTTTTAAAAAACGATTATCCATCGTTGTGGTAAAATCTCTGCTCCTTACGTTTGTAGTATGTATCACTCAGTGGCAAGTAGTTTTCCTTCTTGTGTCATGCAGCTTAACTCTATGTCAATACTATGAAGTATTAGTAAATTATGCAGTCACCTAACTTACGACAGATATTGAGGACCCACAGTAATCATGTTAAGCCTTGTTATCAGCAATAATGTAATGGGACGTTTGAGTTTAGAATTAAATTCAATACACCTTGGAATACATCAATACATATTAACCTCTTCAAGCTTCAGCTTTCTTTCATATGTAAATAGGGCTAAAGGGTGGATTTATTAGATTATGACGGGAAATTGTCAGAGCAAAAAGGGTATTAAAGAGGCTTCAATTAATAATATATGTAAATTCTCCAAATATTTCCTAAGTTGAAATTTTTAATTTAGTCACTATTGACCTTTTCTCTTAAGATGTCATTTTATTTTTCTTAAGCTTTTAAAGATCGCATCTCATTTTCCTTTCTCATACCTGAAATAAGACATTTCAGTGATATTTTTGTAAAAGCAATTATTTTTATTCCTATTTAATGTAGTTTGGTGTACCAGCAATTTCATTTACTATTTAGGTTTCACCAAAAGTTCACTAAGGAATTTTGGAATGTTTTCATGTTAATTTAAATGTTTTGCCTTTATTATTATAGAGATCTTACAATTAAAACTTATCCAATAAAGTTTGGATTTTAGGCTTCCAAGGAACTTTAACTTTTCTGTAAGGGCTTTTGGTCTCATCAGTCTTCAACAAACTCCATCTAGTGTTTCTTTAATAAAGTAAGCAAATATTACCCAATAGTAGAAACCTGATGTGCCACCCTTGGAAAGAGGACTATCATAATATGTTTTATTTCAAATACTCAATAGCTTGTGATACAGATTTTCATTATTTTCTCTATATCCTGTTGGAAGTTTTAATAAGTAATTCTAAAGAATTAAGCATTTTTAAAGAATTTTAAAGAAGCAGGCTGTTCCAATTTTAAGAGAAATGCTCGTTTATAAAATGTCAAGTCCATTTTTTAATTTTAACAATAATTTATAGAACTGACTGTTCCCAGCTCTTATAATTTATATAGAGACTGGGATTTCTCGATATTACACATAAAGGCCTTTGTGGACTTGCTTGAGAATTTAATTGCCATTTATTACTTTTTTTTCTTTTGGAAAATGCATTCAGAATTCCAAACAGGTAACTTAAAAGTTTTTTTCTTTTTTTTTTTTAAGGTTTTATTTATTTATTTGACAGAGAGAGGGAGAGAGATTGAGAGCACAAGCAGAGGGAGCCGCAGGCAGAGCAGGCAGAGGGAGAAGCAGGCTTCCCGTTGAGCAGGGAGCCCGATGCGGGACTCGATCCCAGGACCCTGAGATCATGACCTGAGCCGAAGGCAGACGCTTATCCGACTGAGCCTCCCAGGCGTCCCATAATTTACAAAGTTCTAGAACTCAATCCATCTTATCTAGGAACGTTCAATAAACCTCATTAGCTTTTTTACTTGAACATAGGCCAAAGAGATACTTAGTGATTGCACCTACTCTCTGAGGTAATGACAAAAATAATTCTTGGCGTGATAATCTTTGATACATAATTTCCTACATAATACCTACTCCACAAGAATTTGTTGAATGTAAGAACTTTGAATCCTTAACCAGTGGCACTTCTAATATACTTACGGGCCCCCTTAGGAATTGGAAAATGACCATTACTGTGTCACAAGTTTAAAACAAGAATGAATAATTAGTCTAAGAATGGTGATTCTTTAGGAGGACCCTTGATTTTCAAGAAACATTTTGGTTGAATTAAATTTTTCCTGGTAAATTAATAGCAGTGCCAAATTTTGGCTTTTGTTCTCTAAGGAACTGGTATGTTTTTGTTTTATTTATTTTGGGGATGGGGAGAGGATGGTTCTTGGTATACCTTAAGGCAGAGCCTTTCTCAGTGTAAGAACCTTTTCCATCTGTGTACTGGTTTGCTAGTTAACACTCTCCCAGGATCTTCACAGTTATTACTTGAAAAATACTTATTCTGAATTACTTACAAAGGTACTCAAGAACTCAAAGCAGTACAGTGCTTTGGAAGGGATGTCTCCCTCCCCAGTACCTTTTAAACAAGGTAGAATGAAGTGATACCTTTTTTTTTTTTTTAAATCTTTTGAATTTTGAATTATTTTTATTTATTTATTTATTTTTAAAGATTTTATTTATTTGAGAGAGAGAATGAGAGAGAGACAGCATGAGAGGGAGGAGGGTCAGAGGGAGAAGCAGACTCCCTGCTGAGCAGGGAGCCCGATGCGGGACTCGATCCTGGGACTCCAGGATCATGACCTGAGCCGAAGGCAGTCGCTTAACCAACTGAGCCACCCAGGCGCCCCGAAGTGATACCTTTTATATTTAGTCTTTACTTTAAGTTTCTAGTAATTTCTACTTTTTTGATCATGGTGCTTACAGAAGAAAAGAGTATTGGTAAAGGATAGTGCCTTATTTATTGCTGTTTACTTCTTATCTTTGGATTTTCTACATGGCTTTCTCCATCTTAATTGTTTCCATTTATAAATCTTCCTTTGCATATTAAATTTTTTTTTTATTTTTTTTTAAAGCAGTTGAGATTTTTTTTTTTTTTTAAGATTTTATTAATTTATTTGACAGAGAGAGACACAGCGAGAGAAGGAACACAAGCAGGGGAAGTGGGAGAGGGAGAAGCAGGCTTCCCGTGGAGCAGGGAGCCCAATGCAGGACTCCATCCCAGGACCCTGGGATCATGACCTGAGCCGAAGGCAGACGCTTAACGACTGAGCCACCCAGGCACCCCTTAAATTGTTTTAATAGTGGCTATAATTTCATTGTCATTTTATAATAAAAGTAGTAATTCAATAATAACAGCAATACATTCCTTCTCCTTGTATTACTGCTTATTTTTACAGCAGTGTAACTTTTTAGCACAAGTGTGCTAGCTAATTTGTTCTGGAATATTTGTATGAAAAATGTTTTCTTTGCTTTAAAAATTACTTTAAAGCTTTGCAAAATCATTTCTGTATAATTGAAATTCAGTGCCTTCAGAGGCAGTAATCTCTGAAGCTTTATGTTTATGTATTTAATGAATAAAACATTTTGGTCATTTTCTGTTTGCAGGCATTACTCTGGAAACAAATGAGGGGGATCTAACTGAGATTGGAAGTAAGCTCAGAAAGAATTTGTAATTCTTGAATTGAGCCTTAATAGGATGAGTAGAAGCTAGCCAATAGAAGAAGGGAGGGGGTCATACCAGGCAGAGGAAATAGCATATGTTTATATTCCATGTCAAATAAATTTCATGCTGGTGGTTATTGGGAGCCATTAAAGTTTTTTAAGAGAGGGAATAATATTAATTCATATTTTGTAACATTTTTCTTTCTTTTTTTTATTTATTTGAGAGAGAGAGGGAGAGAGAGAGCACAAGCAGGTGGAGTGGGAGAAGCAGGCTCCCTGCTGAGCAGGGAGCCTGACAGTGGGGCTTGATCCCAGGACCCCGGGACCATGACTTGACTGAGCCACCCAGGCGCCCTTTATTAACATTTTCATAATAGTATTGGTGGGAAGAATTAGAGGGGACTGAGATTGAGGCAAAGAGAGCAAATTTAAAAAATGAGGATTGCCTGCATGAAGGTAGCAGTAGAGGAAGACAGGAGGTTGCTTGCATTATGGTGGGCATGTGTGAAAGAGAGAGCATGGATTAAAAAGAGATTTAACAGGTAAAATTACCAGGGCATGGTGACCTTCTATATAACGTAGAGAGAGAAATCTATGATGCCTTCCAGGTTCTGGCTTGGGAAACTGGATAGATCACTAAGAGAAGGAATATAAGAGGAGGCGATGTTTTTGGGTAAAGTGAATAGTCCTGAATATAATCAGTTTAAGATTTATGTGTGGAACTGACCAGTAGGAGTTTGAAAATGATGTTCTTAAGGGGGAGGTCTAGAATTTCAGATTTAGAAGTGTCAGTTTATACATGATAGTAGAAACCATAGGAGTAGATAAAATGAGTCTGAAAGAGTGTATAGAATGAGAATATCAGGACCAAAGAAGGAACTTTGGGAAACAACAGCAATAAAGGGAAAGAGGTAGCTGGCCAACTAAGGTTAAGGATATGGGAGAGAAAGGGAATACTTGTAGAGCAAGGTCCCTGAGAAAGCTGGAGTTTCAAGGGCATAAGTGAATGAACTCATTTTAAACCTGAGAAGGAACATATTTTCCTCTGACAGAGGAAGGGAAAAAGAAAAAATGAATTTGGGGGCGCCTGGGTGGCTCAGTCATTAAGCGTCTGCCTTCGGCTCAGGTCATGATCCCAGAGTCCTGGGATCGAGCCCCGCATCTGGCTCTCCCTGCTCGGCGGGAAGCCTGCTTCTCCCTCTCCCACTCCCCCTGCTTGTGTTCCCTCTCTCTCGCTATGTCTCTCTCTGACAAATAAATAAAATCTTTAAAAAAAAAAAAGAAAAAGAAAAAATGAATTTGAATGTGATAAATTTGAATGAGGGATATTGTGGAGAGATAGGAAGTTGTGGACAGTTTGGCCTGTGACCTCTATTCCTGGTAAGGTAGGAAACAAGCTTATTGCTAGGAGTAATTAGTGATGAAAGGAGTGATGGGTAGAAAGTTTGAGGGGAGCAGTGGATCACTTTGGAGAAGTGTAGGAGAAATTGACTTGGGACACTTAAGAGTCTTGGCAGGAAAAATGGTTAAAATGATGATAGATGGTGAGATCTATGTTGTATTCCTAAAGAAGGAAATCCAACAAAACTTTGGAAGAAGATGGAAGGGTTAAGGTACTAGCAGCACCAATTTAATCAAAGAGCAGTAGAGTTGAGGAGTGGGAGAGCTAGAAGGATAGGGATTGAGACAGTAAGGGGATATTGGATTTAAGATTGCCAAGTTAGGCTGCCCGAGAGGATGATGAAGTCCAGGGAATGGGTGGTAGAAGAGGAAGGGAATGAAGATCATTTGAGTTGAGGTGGTCAGAATTAGGGTTTTGAATGGATTTTTTTCTCTCCTTTTTAATGAAGTGGAATCAGTAAGGGTGTAAATAATAAAAAAGTGCAAATAGTCTTCCCATGCCATGTCCTTTGTTTCCTCTTGTGTATTTGGGTTTGATAAGAGTTAGTTGACAGGGATTTTTGCCTTAAAAAGCAAAAGTTCTTATAATAGAGTTCCTCAGTGTCCAGTGTTTTTATGTGTTAGCTTGGTGAGAGAGATGCCTTTTACGTATCATGACAGGATTCTTCCTTTGGGGACCGAGGACCAAGTCAGTTGGCTCTTCTGGTAGGGAGAAGATCTCATTTTCAGGACCTTTTGACAGTGAAGAATGAGGGCTGGATAATGTTTGCATGCTTAATCGGGAGCTGTTTGGTGTAGTATTTTATGATGTACTGTAGTTTTTTTTTCTGTTGATGTTGGACAGATTGACTCATGACATAACCAATTGTGTTCTTTCTCTCATAAGCATAATAGAATAAGTTGATGTTTTATATACTGAAATAAATTTTCATAATTTATTCAACAAAACTTGCCAACCCCAGTCACATAAATGTGACAAGTATGGTAAGGAGTTAGAAATCATTTTGGTCAAGACTTACTTTCCTATATAATGCAGTTTTAGATAATTGTGTTAGGTGAGTGGCCTTTGGCCTTTGTTTCTTTTCTTTTTCTCTTTTCTCCTTTGACTCTGCTCTTTCTGTGACTTTATTCCAGAAAAGTTACATTAGATTCCTAAGGTCTCATTAAATTCATTTTCTTCTGATGAATGGTTTAGATGTTAACTTCAAGAATAATAGAAGCAGGGGTGCCGGGGTGGCTCAGTCGTTAAGCGTCTGCCTTCGGCTCAGGTCATGATCCCAGGGTCCTGGGATCGAGCCCTGCATCGGGCTCCCTGCTTGGCAGGAAGTCTGCTTCTCCCCCTCCCACTCCCCCTGTTTGTGTTCCCTCTCTTGCTGTGTCTCTCTCTGTCAAATAAATAAATAAAATCTTAAAAAAAAAGTAATATAAGCAGAAACGTTTTCACTAGGACTTCTAGGAAAATTTTCTAGATTATTGCAGTATTCTAAGAGCATTTTACAGTGAGAGTTCTTTAAAAAGCTTTTGATTAGTCTATAACATGTTTTATACATTTATGAAAGTACCATAACCAATGAAATTTATTGTTAAAGTATAAAACATTATTTTTGACTATGTTTTTGATCATTGAATTTTTACTTTTCTGAAGAAAATGAGAGCAAAGGTCAGTGAAAATATTTTAGTCAAATGTATTGATTATCTTATCACTGTGCTTTGGTGAGACAGAAGAAACAAAAGACATTGTTCTGACATATACACCAAAAAGGAAGACATACTTCAAAAATGGAATTATTTTCCTTTTTTCTTTTATATAAGTAAAGCTTATTTTCAGTCATATACAAAACATTGGGTTTTGCTATCACTGCTATAATTTAATAGGAATTTATTACTGTCTTAAGTGTAAAGCATGGTGGGAAATATAAAAATGAATGAGAGACTGCCTTTATCTTTATGAAGTTAACTCAGTGTTGAGTAAAATATTGTCTTTTCATTAGGCTAGGGACTTTGCATCCATTGATTCTATTAGAAGATGCTATTTTAATTTTACAGATGAGGAAATTAAGTTTTTTTTTCTTGGTTCAGTAACTTGCATAAGTTAGTAAAGCTAGGAAGTAGAAGAACTGGGATGTGAATCCCTGTGCATCCATCTGCAACTTCTCCGCATAATATCAAAAGGCAAAATGCCTTTTAAACATACTTAACTTGTTCTTATCATTGTTCCCATTCCTCTGCCTTGCTTCATTATTTGTTACTATTTATCATTCTTTCCATGTTGCAGTTCTCTCATTTTGAAGTTTGTAGCACTCTACTTTCCGTTTTCTCCTGGCTCTTTCAGTATTCCTTCTCCTTTTATTTATTTATAAGTGTATCCTAAGTTCTGTTTTCAGGCCTCTTCTCCGTGCTCCTCCCTTAGCGCTGGCATCTACTTACTCCCCCTGCTC
>NC_058407.1:52405038-52533626 GCF_002201575.2 Neomonachus schauinslandi | reverse complement strand
AAGGGGCGCCTGGGTGGCTCAGTCGGTTAAGCGACTGCCTTCGGCTCGGGTCGTGATCCTGGAGTCCCTGGATCGAGTCCCGCATCGGGCTCCCTGCTCGGCGGGGGCTCTGCTTCTCCCTCTGCCCCTCCCCCCTCTCATGTGCTTGCTCTCTCTCATGCTCTCTCTCTCTCAAATAAATAAAAAAAAAAAAACATTATTTGAGAGAGAGAGCTCATGAGCAAGGGGAGGAGCAGAGGGAGAGGGACAAGCCGACTCTGTGTTGAACATGGAGCCCGATGTGGGGCTCAAACTCATAATCCTGAGATCAAGATCTGAGCTGAGATCCAGAGTCAGATGCATAACCAACTGAGCCACCCAGCTCACTTTTTTAAATGACAGCTCAAATGTCACTTTCCCCAGGAACCATTCCCTAATCTGACCCATTCCCTCTCCTCTGTTGTTCCCCAAACCACCGGTAACCCATCTGAGTTAGGCTTCCAAACAACCTGGATTTTTAAGATCTTTCTCTGAAAACTCACTCCACTGTATCGCTGCTGCTGCTGGACTCTGGCCCTCCTCAACTCAGCTCTAGGAGGACTGGAACTGTACTGAGTTCATCTCACCCACAAGGCAGTCTCAGCACTCAATACGTATCTGGTAGGCAAAGGGACAGACACACAGAGGGGAGGGGAGCAGAGCCACCTTCCTTGTCCCCTGCAGATGATTTGTGCTGCATCCTATACTGTTACTACCCCTTTCTAAGCACTACTGTGTTTGAGTTAAGGGGTGTCTTCTAAATGGGAAAAGTCACTGGGTTCCTTTAAGCAGTATATCCAGCATGCCCTGCTAGCAAATTGTTCATTCAGAGTAGAAGCCAAAGTCATGATAGCCTTCCAGGTCCTGCGAGATGGCCTCACCTCACTCTCATTGCCTTTCTGACAACATCTCTTGCAATCCTGACTTCACTCTCTCTGCGCCAACCACAGGGGCCTCCTCGCTGATTCTTGAGAACACCAGGCCTCTTCCTGCCTCAGGGTCCTTGCAGTTGTCTAGAAAGTCAGAAAGCTCTCCCTCCAAATAGCTGCACTTTCCAGTCTGTGCCCGAACATCACCTTCTTAGTGGCACCTTCTCTAACCACCCGTGCACCTCACACTTCCTATATGCCTGCATCTCTGCTTTGTTCTCCTCCAATAGCATTTAGTATCTGCCATGGGATACATTTTAATTGTTGGTCTCCCTCAAGGGATGTAAGTTCCCTGTAGGTAAGGACTTTTGTCAATTTCATTCCCTGCTGAATCCTCAGCATCTAGTTTCTGATACACAGCAAGTGCTCAGGGGTTAACTGTGGCACAGCAAGTCATGGTTTTCAAGCTTTTAAAAAGTAGCGCAAACAACAACATAACAGACTGCCTAATTTAAAAATGGGGAAAGGACTCAAATATAGAATAAATAAATATTGAATAAAGAACACCGGATGTTTCTCTTAAGAAGCTATATCTGGCCAATAAGCACATAAAAAGATGCTCAACATCACTAATCATTAGGGAAATATAAAACCACAATGAGCTACCACTTCACACCCATTAGGATGGCTACTTAAAAAAAAAAAAAAAACACATCAGAAATCAAAAAGTGTTGGCAAGAATGCGGCAAAACTGGAACCCTGTGCATTGCTGGTCGTAATGGAAAATGATGCAGCTGCTGTAGAAAACAGTATGGCAGCTCCTCAAAAAATTAAACAGAATTACCGTATCATCCAGCAATTCCACTTTGGCCACAAATCCTAAAGAACTGAAAGCAGGGACTGACAGCTATCTGTAGATCCATGTTTATACCAATATTATTCACAGATGGAAGCAAGTGTCCATTGATGGACAAACTGATAAACAAAATGGTGTGTACACATGGCAATGGAATATTATTCAGTCTTAACAAAGAATGAAATTTGACACATTCTACAACATGGATGAATCTTGAAGACATTATAAGTGAAATAAACCAGACACAAAATGACAAATATTGTATGATTCCACTTTATATGAGGTAACTAGAGTAGTCAAATTTATAGACAAACAAGTAGAATAGTAACTGGCAGGGGCTGGGGGTAGGGAGGAATGGGGGTCAGGGCTTAATGGGTACAGTTTCAATTTCAGAAAAAGTTCTGGAGATGGATGGCAGCAAATGGTAATAAGGTGTTTGATGCCACTAAACTGTGTACCTAAAAATGGGTTAAAATGGTAAATTTTATGTTATGTATAATTTCCCACAGTTAAAAAATGGCAGCACAGCTCCTGCCTTAAACTCTAATAAAAAGCCTAACATGTAAGGCAGATAGAAGTGAAGTGGCTGCGCCTAAAGCAGGAAATGGAGGGCGGGAAGGGTCCACTCTGCTTG
This sequence comes from Neomonachus schauinslandi, assembly GCF_002201575.2. NCBI lineage: Eukaryota > Metazoa > Chordata > Mammalia > Carnivora > Phocidae > Neomonachus > Neomonachus schauinslandi. The sequence continues at coordinate 52,531,249 of NC_058407.1, read as the reverse complement.
GCACCTCCTCACTGCCTCCTGGAACAAGGACCCCACAGAGCTTCAAGACAATCACAGGCGAGGTTCATGGCTCCATCCTAAAGTTCTTAGGCACTGGTTTCACTGTTCTTTTTTTTTTTCAAAAAGATTTATTTATTTACAAGGGGGGTGGGGGAGGCACAGAGGGAGAGGGAGAAACTTTTTTTTAAGATTTTTAAAAATTTCAGGGGCGCCTGGGTGGCTCAGTTGGTTAAGCGACTGCCTTCGGCTCAGGTCATGATCCTGGAGTCCCAGGATCGAGTCCCGCATCGGGCTCCCTGCTTGGCAGGGAGTCTGCTTCTCCCTCTGCCCCTCCCCCCTCTCATGTGCTCTCTCTCATTCTCTCTCTGAAATAAATAAATAAAATCTTTAAAAAAAAAAAAAGATTTTTTAAAATTTGAGAGAGAGAGAGGGGGATGAGGGGTAGAGGGAGAAGCAGGCTCCCCACTGAGCAGGGAGCCCCACACGGGGCTCAAACCTAGGACCCTGGGATCATGACCTGAGCCGATGGCAGACGCTTTACCAACTGAGCCACCCAGGCGCCCTGGAGAGGGAGAATCTTAAGCAGGCTCTAACGCTCAGTGGGGAGCCCGACTCGGGGCTTGATCGAACAACCCTGAAATCATGACCTGAGCTGAAACCAAGAGTCGGACACTTAACTGACTGAGCCACCCAGGTGCCCCTGGTTTCACTGTTCTTAAGGAAAGGAAGTTAAAAAGTTATTCCTGGCTCCATTTCTAGGAGGAACTTAGCAACAAGGAAAAATGACATCATCAACTGGCCTTGGGCCAAATGTCAATGCTGACTAATTTTTACAGAAATCACTTCATATCCCGGTAGCAGGGGAGAACTACCAGGGAAAAGAGCAACATGAAGTCACCGGCACCCATATCTAATTATCATCAATATCTCACATTTTCTGAGCCCTCTTCCATTAATAACTCAATCCTCAAAACAATTCTGTCAAATAGGCATGAAGGAAAATTGTGTGATCTCTCACTTTACAAATGGATAAACATACAAAATTCAGTGGACATTATCCACAGAGAATCCCTAAAGTGGAACTGACTTTAGGATAATAATTGCTCACATTTATCAAGGATTTATAAATTAAGACACTGGCTCAACATTTCCATGGACAATGGATTTCATACTTCCAACCAGTCTTTTCCTACCATACTTGGTAGTAGTAACTATTACTTCTTTTTCTAGGAAACTAAGGCTCAAAGAATAACCATCCTAAAATTGAATGGTTTGATAGATGATGGATGGTGATGGACTGCTCTGAAACCTACTACTCCAGAGTCTGTGCACTTAACCATTATTATTCTGTACTGCCCATCTGAGTCCTTGACTCCTGCTCTTTGGGAAAAGCCCAGTCAATGCTTCCTTCAGCCTTGAACACAAGTACAGCTGATGAGTCTCCATTCGTCACTGTGTTTCTAAGTTGAACTAGTATGAACAAAATATATCAGTACTCTTATTCCCTGCGCATAAATGCAATGAGATACTATTTCTTACACTAAGAAAAGATTCCTGATCCTTTCCAATCCTATAAAAATGTATATACAAAAATATCCTCAAGATTATTAGAATAAAAAGTCACATTGGATCATCTCATTCAATGTTTCTTTTCTGTAAGCTAAATAATCTGCTGGTGGACAGAGTACCAATTACTCCCTATACTTTTCTGAGTGCTTCTTCAGAACTTTCTGAGGATGTCTGCTTTCTTCTCCAGAAACTGAAGAGAGGAGAAACGCTTTGTGGCTTGTCAACAAGGCATTCAGTCTGCAGGGCTGCCCCATGGGATGCAAGGGCTTTGGGCCAACTGAAACAAGGATTAATTTGGAAGAGCATCAGCCAGAGGCTCCCACTAGACAACTCTAACAGACAGGCAAGCGGAAGAAGGGGGCAAAGTCATGGGCAGGGCTGCAAGCCAATGGCTAGAGTTCCTTCCATCCCTCAGGAGAGGCTTCCGGAGACCGTCTCCTTCACAAAAATCTTAAAGTGGCTCCTTTACAACCACCAAACAATATATATATTGTATCTCAACAGAATCTATATATGATGTGGGTGTTTTATTTACTCTAAGTGTTAAGAATCTAATCAACACCAGCTCTTCACACATGTGTTTGACTTTACACACAGCTTTGACTGTGTGATACCGTGAGTAGAGATGGGCCGCTCCACTAACTCTGGGGACATTGCTTTTTACTCTCCCATTACAGACCAGGATTCAGCTCTAGCACCTTGGGGGGCCAGGGTGCCCATATGCCTCTCACCTGAGAACTGGGGGTGAAGGAGGGTCTTACCGAGTTCTCCTTCAGTTGCAGCCCCTCCCCATTGGGAAGGGAGGACCGTCTCTTAGCCGAGTTCCTGTTCGGGGTTGAGGTAATGGCCCCTGCTTTCTTCTTCACAGTGAGGACCTCACAGCTGGCTTGGTCTTCATTATGTGTGCTCTTCCCAGCATTGATAACCCTGCAGAAGAAGCCAGGAGAATGGTCAGACAGAAATTTCTGGAAGGCTCAGAGCTCAGACTCAAGGGTCAGCCTAGGCAGTCTCCACAACTGGCACAAAACTAAAGCCCTACCTAGTGCACAGGACCCTGTGGTCTTGGTATTTTATGTTCCCGAGTAAACTAATTTTTCTAAAATGGAATTATATTAGCACACATTAAAACATTTCCTAAAGCACTATTTCAAGCCCGGCTCACCTTCCCAGGTGTCTGACAGCTGTGAGCAACCCCACCAATCCATTCTGGTCAAAACACAGGAGACAATCACTATTCTGGCAATTACCATGAAGACAGATGGGCAGGCTGGGGGCGAATTCTGCTGCATTTCTCCAAGTGATAAAGAGCAAAACCCACCATCAATCTTATCAAAGAATAAGGTAGTGCAGTAATTTACAGCACACTGTAAAATCCAAGAGAACAGAGAACCACATTTCACTACCGCCGTGCCCACTTTTACTTTACTCACAGAGAAGTGAGTGCATCAAAGGTATATTCTTTTTAAATTATCTTTAATCCTTCATTTTTTCTCCTATAGAATAATATTCATCACATTGCACCATTACATTAGGCTATAGGGCACTCTGATTTGGACATGTGACCATATGGTATTATAACATGTTGATAATGCTTTGACCTAATTACTGTTTTAAGCATAGGAATGCATTAGAAGAACATGCCACATCATTCGTCTACCTTTTCTGTATCAGGTGACTGCAGCTGAACTCTTGGGTTTCAGCATCATTTTCTAATTAATTAATTAGCAGCTAAAATAGATTTCCCAAAAGAGAGAGCTCTCTTTAATTTGCCATTGGCTGTGTTTTCTTTGTTTTGTTTTACCCTTTTTAAAATTTTATTTTATTATGTTATGTTAATCACCATACATCATTAGTTTTTGATGCAGTGTTCCATGATTCACTGTTTGCGTTTAACACCCAGTGCTCCATGCAGAACGTGCCCTCTTTAATACCCATCACGAAGCTAACCCATCCCCCCACCCCCCTCCCCTCTAGAACCCTCAGTTTGTTTCTCAGAGTCCATAGTCTCTCATGGTTCATCTTCCCCTCCGATTTCCCCCCCTTTTCTTTTCAAAACTTCAACAGTGTTACAGTTGGTAATAGAAGGAATGTAGAGGGGTGGGGAACAGAACTCAGTGGCAAGGAAAGAAAAGATGCTTTTTTTTTTTTAAGGTGAGACAGCTAGAAATCTGGAATCCATTCTGTAAGTGTGATGTGTACACCACTCTATCAAGCTGATTGTAATCCTCCTAAGTATAAGATAATCCTTTCCAAATAATTTTTTTTACTTTTGAATTCTGAAATAATTATAGACTCAGAGTAAATTGCAACACATTGCAGAGTTTCATGCACCTTCCCCCAACTGTATTATTTGACATCCCTATAGTAGAATATCACAAGCAACTGACAATGATGAAAAATTGTTAATCAGACTGCAGATCTTATCCAGATTTAACCATTTTTTTGTATCAAATGGCTCTCAGTATTGAAAACTGTGTAGATTTCCATAAGCCAATGAACACTCGCCACAACCAAACAGGAAACAGAGAGCAAATAGGGATCCGAGTGACCCAAGATCTAAGGGAGTATGTTTCGAGCATCCTTCTGCCAAACCTTGGGAGTGTATGGACATATTTCAGATGTTTTAACATTTACTTCATTTTTTTTTAAAAGATTTATTCATTTGAGAGAGAGTGAACGAGAGAGAGAGAGAGTGCGAGCACACACGAGCCCGGGGGGGAGCAGCAGAGGGAGAAGGAGAAGCAGACTCCCTGCTGAGCAGGGAGCCCTGGGAGGGGGGCAATCCCAGGACCTGGAGATCATGACCTGAACCTGAGCCGAAGGCAGACGCTTAACCGACTGAGCCACCCAGGTGCCCCTTAACATTTATTTTAAATTTATTTTTTAAATGTACATCATTTTGGAAAAAAATGCAATAATTTAGAAGTTCATTCCCATCTGTTACACATGAACACAGAAATGTCCATGGTCTATATATTCAGGCAGCTTTGGCATAATATGCCTTCTATCTTTTCTCTTTAATTGACTGGTATCACTTGATTGGAAGGAGAAATTTTTTAAAAAATTTATCATTTACAATTACTTATCTAAATGTTATATGAAAAATGTTATATGAAAAATAGATATGTCATCTATTATCACCTTTATTTCAAATTTTTGGGTTAATCAAAACTGCTTCATAATCCTTAGTGGGTTTATTATAAATTTCAACCTAAGCACATGTTTATACACAAAAGCCTACTTTTACTCCTTTTACGTATTACACTTTGGTGTAAGATTTTTAAAAAGTTGATTGTTGCTTACAGAGTTTGAAACTCATTGTCCTAGGGGCCTGAGCAGAGAGGTGGGGATCCTTGTGACCTCTATGAGGTCAAATCTGCCTCTGGTATTTATGACACACTCTTGCTAATGGAGGGTTGGGGCTGGGAGAGATCAAGGCCTAGTTTTCTGCCCCACCTTCACTCTCTCTCCTTCAAGGAGGAGATATTTTCATATGGTTTAAGTTAAAATGTAATTTCATATGGTTTAAGTTACCGTGTGGCTACCTGCATGAAGACTATTAATACTACCACACTTACCACCTGAGCTAAATAAATTAGTCCAGGTTTCACAGCCAAGAAGTGGTGCAGCTAGGATGCAGAAAGACCCCCCCTACCCCCACCCAACCCAACCTCTTCCTATTACACGTGGGGACTTGCACTGTCTGTGGTGGGCCAAGCTGAACTGTGTGGGGAGGCACAGAATAAGCAGATTGGGGAGCTCAGTACCAGGCCTGAGAGAAATGGGAATAAGCTCCCTCTTCTGTAACGAGTGGAGAAAGGGCTCAGAGGGAGGATGAGGGATGGATGGTTCAGATCTGCCGGTCTTGAGTCCACGTTTCATCCAGCGGTTTGTGGCTCTCGCATCGACCCTTGGAGAACCAAACCAGGCAGACAAAGGCGGTCTGAAATACCACCTGCCTCTTCTCAGTCACTGGTAGTGACTTCCCAAGCGACACGTGAGGGGTGGGCTGCTGGCCGGCTGGGGACAATACACCCCCCATGCCTCTCACAGGAACAGCTTCCCCACGGAAAGCGGAAGTGAGGTCTGGCTAGGAAAACCAATTGGTGACCACCGTCGCCTCCCTACTGTCCTCTGTACAACATCCTAGCTGCTATTTCTGGAACTTGGCATCACCCTGACCACTGGCACCTAAACTTGTGCTGTGTCGTCAAGTCTTTTTGTAACAAAAAAAGCATCACTGGTCTCCGATAGCTACACGGCAGGCTGACTCATCTGCTGTTGTCCACCGGTCAACAAAGCTACTGTAATTACATAACTGCTGAATCGCGGTCACCTGAAAGGGCCTTACCTCCTCTCTCTCTCTCTCTCTCTCTCTCAGTGGATATTAAACTCCGAAGTTGACCTAACTTCAGCAAGAAACCTTAGAAACTTTCTTTTATGCACGAGCAGCCTGGGGCCCTGGAGGACTCTGACGTGCATGAGGTCACGCAGCTAAATACGGCAGAGCCGTGGACATACTTCTGAGCTCCCAGCGATTTCTGCTTCAGCTCTCAGTTGTTTTATTTTCCTATTGTGGATCTATTCTTATCGGCACTTGGTTCAGAGGGCTGTACTGCAATGACTCATCAAAGCCAGCGAACTGTGGCAGAACAATCACTGGTGGCCTTCCTTTGCCATTTCAGGTTGAATACAGCTTGTGAATGACACTAATGAAATATCAAAAAGTCAGAAATGTCGCCCTGATGGGGAGACAGCAGCCCTAACCCAGGAAGCCTGTTTGGTCAGATATCTGATTATTACTCTGATGTTAAAGTCACATTAATTTAAAGCCACTGCCTTTAAAAACACACACACACACACACACACAATTCTTGTCCCATATTTTATATCCTTTCAAATTCCTTACTCCACACAGCTTTAGTAGAAAGACCTGGTTCTTCTTAGCTTACTTTGGCTTTAAAAAGCTCGGCCTCTATCAACTTAAATATTTTATTTTGTTCTTCAAAGGCAAATGATCTGCTTACAAAACGTAAATGAAACCTTTAATTCCTCTAAGAGTAAACTGAGAAACACTTTGTTTCCCTGAGCAGAGGAGCATCACGCTATTAATAGAGTCAATAATTTTATTTAATCTAAGCAGCTGAATCAGTAACTACACTCACTTCTTGTCTTCTGCTCCAGCATGAAGTCAGCACTATCTTGAGATCAAGAGGAATGACTTTAAGATGTGCATTCTTTATCTTAGCATGATGCTTATTTTGAAGACTTAAAAACAAAATGCTGGTGGACCATGAACTGTCCTATCTTTAGTGACTTATTTTCCAATTGCCTACAAAGAGGGAAACTATCTTCCTTGGAATTGAACTGGAGGCAATAAAGCATAGCAATTAAGAACATGGGCTCTCTCCCCAGAACACAGCACACAGCAGGTGCTCAACAAATTTTGCTGAATGAGGGAACGAAAAACAGAAATCAACTCTGCTACTTCCAGAGATGTGGAGTAATAATAGTATCTCACATCTGTTGAGAATGAACTATGCGCCAGGGACTGTTGTTAGCATTTTACATGTAGTAATTAACTCATTCAAGCCTCCTGTCAGCGCTGTGAGTTAGCCACCACCGTTGTTCTTTTTAAAGGTTAAATCACAGCTAGTGGATGGCCAAGTGTTCAGCCAACCTACATAACTTCTACAAACCTAAGTTCTTGAGCAGTACTTCGTGGATTAAATTCTAGGAGTTGCCAAGTTATGTGTGTGTTGGTGAGGGGGGATTTCTGGTCATCTATAAAGAATTGGAAAAATTTTAAGTTAGGATTAAAATTCAGGTGGGAGAATTGTTGGATGACGAATGGGAAGAATGGCTACTGTCTCCTCAATATGAAGAGTTTACATCCAATTCTTTCATCTCTTAGAAAACCACGGCATATTTGCCTCAAGAGAGAGACATGTGATTAGTTAAATTCATTTTAGGACTTTGTCTACCTTCAATTGTACCAAAACACCTAGCTTTCTCCCCCTTGTAAAAACAGGTACACACAGAATTTGAAGGACTTGGAAGTCAGAAATCCTATGTGTGTATCAGACACAGCTTGAAGCTATGACCTGAGTACCAGGCATGAACGTGACCATGAGACCACGGCAATAGCAGAACCTATTTAAAAAGAGCAAATGATTCATTCTGTGCCACCGTCATATGCTTAAGAAACTTGTTTTCCTTCTTTCTGTTTGTGAAATACTCCACGTCACAAATTTTTAAAAACTCAATTGATTTTCAGCAGTAAAGTCCTGGTTTTAATTGTAGCTGTTAAATTATCAAGTTATCTGTCTTATCATCTGCTCAAAATCTTGACAAGGACACTTATCAGATAATATGACACAGAGAACAGGTCCCTATTACTAAATTCAGACAAATACTCCAAGTATACTCAAGTCGTGAGCCCTGTCACGAAGGACACAGGCCCAGAGAACAAGCAATGGAACCATTTTCAAAAGGATTTACAAATTCAATCAACAGAGGAGAGTCCCAGCTGACATCTTCTTTGAAGGATTCACTTACTGTGCTAGTACGGGACGGCTGTCAACTCCTTCCTCACCAACGTCCTCCTTGCCCATACACTCCTGAGACGTCACAACAGGGAAAATGGTTAGAAAGACTGAGTCCAAACCTGGTCCCCGCTAATTACTGGTCCTAGCTGTGTGTTCTTGGGCAAGTTACTTTCTCTCTTTAAAATGGGGATAGTAGTCCTCTCTGATCATAGCAGAGCATGAGAATTAAGTGCCCCAGCATGGAAAGTATTTAACAGTGTCTGGTACCCAGTGAGCACTCAGGATATATTATTAATATTAGATCCAAGACAAAGCTAGCTCTTTCTTCTGTTGGGCCCAAGGGACTTGATGCAGTTGTGAAAATCTGAGGAGATGCTTCCCCTCCTTCCCCTTCAGCATCCCTCTGCCTGCCTCAAGGACACATGGCCACCTCCACCCATCCAGAGCCTTCAAGTGGCATCGCATGACACCCCCAGAACAGGGACCTTGAGCAAGGACATCTGCTCCTTTGAGCCCTCTTCTCAAAATTATTGCCACAATGAAGCCACATGCAAGAGTGTTCTGTACACAGGGAAGGACTCACAGGGTCATGACTGTGCTACGTCTAGATTCCCATCTAGACCTGCCCACAGATGCCATTTCTGGATCCCCAGGCTCCTGGATTCAAAAGCTCAGGTCGCAGAGCCCACAGAAGATGACCAAATACAGAATTCGGCTTGGTTGTTTTGGTTATTATTATATTGCTTTGTTTTTAAAAGAAATAAAGGCCTGAACAGTTTAGGCTAAACAGTTCACACTAGTGTAACTACTGCTAAGGAGAGTAATTACACTGGCTAAGAAGGAAGAAGTAGTTTATAAAGGCCATCAGGTGAAGTGAGATATTGCTGATTCATATATAATTGAGAAGCAGACAGCAAAAAGGCTGTAGGGGGAGGGAACGGAAATAATTCATTTATGGAAGACCAAATACAACTATTGATTATTGAAATTCTTTCTTTTTTTTTAAGATTTTATTTATTTATTTGACAGAGATAGAGAGAGAGCACAGGCAGGGGGAGCGGCAGGCAGAGGGAGAAGCAGGCTCCCCACTGAGCAGGGAGCCTGATGTGGGGCTCGATCCCAGGACCCTGGGATCATGACCTGAGCCGAAAGCAGATGCTTAACCGACTGAGCCACCCAGGCGCCCCTAAAATTCTCTTTTCTAAGTAACCTCCTAGGCAATGTTTCATGTGACTCTCTGAAGTGGTTACTGCCCTCCCAAATAAGCTGGAAAAAAAAACAAAAAAGACAACTTAATTCCTAGCTCCAAGGGAGTTAATAACCTCTCATTCTTGGTATACTAGAAAACCATGGTTCTGACCATGCAGCTAAGCCTTTGGTAACAGCCATCAGCAAAAACAGCCGGAACATCCATCAAGAATAATTGCTTCTCGGGACGTCTGGGTGGCTCAGTCGGTTAAGCGTCTGCCTTCGGCTCAGGTCACGATCCCAGGGTCCTGGGATCAAGTCCCGCATTGGGCTCCCTGCTCCGCGGGGAGCCTGCTTCTCCCTCTGCCTCTGCCTCTCTCTCCCTCTCTCTATCTCTCATGAATAAATAAATAAAATCTTAAAAAAAAAAAAAAAGAATAATAGCTTCTCCCAGATGGTTTCAGCCACCTCTGGGTAGGAGGGAGAACAGGAGGTCATCCAAGCCCATTCAGTTAACAGTCAGTCAGGTGTTACCAGGGAGGAAAAAGGATGTCAGGAAGTGGAATTTTCTGGGGTGTTAGGCTCTCCCCTTTTGGAAGGTGACTAAGCACCAACACATGGAGGAGACAGAGGTGTCAAGAAGGAAGATAAACACAGGTGGGAAAAGAGCACATACATGCACATCTTTTCCAGCAGGCAACCTCACACCTCTGGTTCCCAGGCTCTGTCTGTCATGAAGGGATGTGACCAATCAAGGGATGCTAAATGGGATCTCACATTCAGCCCCCAGAGAGGTTACTATTTTTAAATTTTTTAAATTTTTGCACACAAAATGTTTTTTATTTATTTATTTATTTATTTTTTAAAGATTTTATTTATTTATTTGAGAGAGAGAGAGCACATGAGAGGGGGGAGGGTCAGAGGGAGAAGCAGACCCCCTGCTAAGCAAGGAGCCTGATATGGGACTCGATCCCGGGACTCCAGGATCATGACCTGAGCCGAAGGCAGTCGCTTAACCAACTGAGCCACCCAGGCGCCCCACAAAATGTTCTTTAAAAAGTGAACTAGTAGGCGTGCCTGGGTGGCTCAGTCAGTTAAGCGTCTGCCTTCGGCTTGGGTCATGATCATTATCCTGGAGTCCTGGGATTAAGCCCCGAGTCTGACTCCCTGCTCAGCAGGGAGCCTGCTTCTCCCTCTCCCCCCAGCTCACGCTCTCTCTTTCGCTCTCTCTCTAAAATCTTTAAAAAAAAAAAAAAAAGTGAACTAGTTGCCAATATTGAAAAATTAGGATATTTACATTAAAATCTTCATTTTCCTTTTTCTCTTGAAAAACAGTACATCAGGTTATACACCTGTCACAGTCTCCTGTGACAACAGTCAGAGGTAGGACATATCCTCTCAAGCTCACCCCAGACCTCACTCTGTCTACTTGTGCCACTCAAGTAACCAGCCTGGCCCCAAGGCATTTGATTCTGCAACACTGCATCCAGATCTCTGGGATTTAATAAATAAACCAAGAAAATTATTAGATACATAGTATACTGATCGAAACCATTACTTTAAAAATATTTACTGTATAACCACATGGGGATGAACCAAGAAGACTAGGATGTGGTTTCCACTCTCAAGGAGCCCACAGTCATCTGTAGTTGGGGATACTTCCTTACAAATAACTACAGTTTGCTCAGATTGATGCCATATCAAGGTGTGTGTCACAAGGGATCTGAGCATACAGAAGAGGAGACAACTCTGCAACAAAAGAGTCAGGTAAAGTATCACAGAGGAGGTGGCATCTGAGTGAGTTCAGCCTTATGGAATGAAGGAGAAAATCAACAATCAGAGAAAAGACAAGAAAAGGCTCTCCAGGCAGAGGAACAGCCTGTGAAAGCCGAGAGTGATGTAAACTTTATAAAGAGGGTTTGGGTGTGGCCTGGGTATAGGTTTGCTGAGGGAGCTACATCAGAACCAGACCATGAAATTCTATGGAACTTTATCCTACAGAATTTATGACCCACAGGAAGAATCTAAGACTGTTTAAACAAAGGATTCATATGATCAAAACTACTTAGGAAAATAACATTAGTGGCTTAATGGAGGATGGTTTATACAGGATAAATGACAAAGGGGAAGTGATCAGCCAGGGTCTCTTATAATAGTGTAGGTGACCAAGGGGTCATGAATCAAGCACTGGCGCTGGGTAGAAGTGAGGGTTTCAGAGGAGGTGAAAGACCCAAGAATTCCCAGGAAGACCTGTTGGACAGGGGTCACAGGGGAGAAAGGAGCAAAGAGGAGGACTCTCAGGTTTCCACTGGCAGAATGAGCAGACCAGGTATACCGATTATGAATGGAGAGGAGAAGACTTGGGGGTGGGGAGTGCTGGAGGAGGAGATAATGAAATTGCTTTAAGGTCAGTGAACAGAAAATTCTTGGTACCAGAAATTATGGAGGCAGTGGCAGCCCATGTTGGCTTAACAAGGGGTCCCACAAACTATGGCCCTCAGGCCAAACCTGGGCCACTGCTTTGTTTTGTATGGCCCCCAAGAATGGCTTTTACATTTTTATGTATGTGACGGGGGAAAAAATCATAAGAATGTTTTGTGACCGGTGAAAATTAATATTAAGTTCAAATTTCAGTGTCAGTAGTTTTACTGTTTTACTGTAATACACCCATGTTCATTCATTTACAAATTTGTTAATCGTGGCTTTCCAGGTACAACGGCAGTTCATAGTTTCGACAGAGGCTGCCTACAAAGCCTATATATATTATTTACAATCGATACCTTTTATAGAAAATGTGTGCTTACTCCTGAACTTAATAACTATTCGACTGAATGGTCTAAAATTGCTGTAGGTCAAAAACAGTCGAATACTGACGATTTCGTATTATTACATGTAATACAGAAGTGAAGCAGAGAAGAGAGTTATCGATTTGGATAGAATTTCGTGTGCGTCTTGGTGTTATTAGTAACATTAGCTTTGGATATACTTTGCTCCTAGCATTTGAGAGCCATCGTTAGCTTCTATCTCCCTCACCAATATAATTCAATAACCAAAGATTAAAGAGCAAACACTCAAGATCAAAAGAAGCTATGGTGTTGTCACATAGATCTCCTCACGTACATATCAATGTTTTCTTCTTCATATTGACTGTTTAGAAATGAACTTTCAACAAAGCAAAGATAAAAACCAGAAAGCTGTTGTTGGGCATTTCCTTTCCATTATTCACCAGATCTTTTTGGCAAAACCATTAATACCACCAAAGTCCAACTTCCCCCATTTAAATAAGGAAGTCTGCGGCCTGTCAGATGCTGGAGCAATTCCCATTCAAGGCCACAGTGCCACTCTGTTGGGGTCAAATGAGAAGAAAATAAAACCTACCCAAAACGGATATCAGGTTTGGAGAGTCTGCATTAAATAAATCCAGTTTAGAACAATATTACTTGCAGAAGTTTTTGTTGGCAATTAAAGAAAAAAAAAAAGCAATGTGCCTGAAGCTACTATTTCTAAAGGCTTCCTTTCTTTATTTACCAGATATATCAGAACTATCACCAATGTCAAAGAAATGCATTTTGAAAAAATGCATTTTTTTCAAAACAAAATGAAACTCAATCTCAAAAGTGTAATTTAAAAGTGTGCATTTCAAAAAGGTTTAAATTGACAAAATGAAACCAAAAGATAAAAACACTAATCTCAACAGATATCAAATAAAATACATAACTTTTTTTTTTTTTAAAGATTTTATTTATTTATTTGACAGAGAGAGGGATAGCGAGAGCAGGAACACAAGCAGGGGGAGTGGGAGAGCGAGAAGCAGGCTTCCTGCCGAGCAGGGAGCCCAATGTGGGACTCGATCCCAGGACCCTGGGATCATGACCTGAGCCAAAGGCAGACGCTTAACGACTGAGCCACCCAGGCGCCCTAAAATATATAACTTTTTAATTAGCAGTTTCCTCATAAACTTGATACAATCTTGACTTTTCCCTTCCTCTGGGATAAACAAAGTTCTGGGCAATCCAGAGCTCCCTTATCTTCCTTTTTAACCTTAAGGCAACACAAGAACAATATTTTTATACAGAAGAGGGTTGTTTGGTGGTAAGAAGGATGAAACTCTTAACCTGAGAATTCTGAGTCCTGGTTTTAGAAAAGATCTTTTAAAATGTGCTCTTATATGAGAGGGGAAGGCCACTCGTCCACCTATCCTCAAATTCACAGGCTGAGCTGCCTCGACACACAACAGAGCAGGAAATGCCAAGAAGGGCAGGCAAACAGGTTTCTATATGCTAAAAATTTGGAAGGCAGTTAAGAGCAGACTCTGGAGCCAGATTCCCCAGGTCTTAATGTTTCGATCAGCCAGTAAGTACCTGTGTGACTTTCACTTTATCTCCCTATGCCTCAGCTTCTCATCAGTAAGATGGGACAATGAGCAGTACTTTCCTCTCAGGGTGGTTGTGTGACTGTCAGAAAACAGCTGTTTATGAGCTTTACACCCAACAACTTAGTTAATACTTGTAACCCTACACACGAGAAAGGTGTGTCATTATCCTCATTTTGTTGGCCCCATCAATAATACCCTACGCAAAACGATTCAGTTAAACATCCTAGACAATCTGTTTTGGCATTTTCTCCTAGCAACTGAGGTTTTAAATGATGTACTGTGTTCACACAAACGAAGCTCTTGTAATTAGTTGCACAACAGCTTATAAATAGAACACAGGTATTGCAAGAAGGAATTGTGACATGTCCCATGATTTCAGCACACCAACATTCCTTTTCCGAGGCAAGCAATGTACTGCAAATGTACATTAACAGCAATAATTAAATTCCCACTCATTACTTAAGTCATTGTTTAAAAAAAAAACATACAAAACACTTTATTTTAATTGAAAATAATCTGCTTTGGAAAATCTTCATCCCTGTTAACTAATTTGTAGAGAAAGTCTGTTTTATTTCCAGATTAAAGCCTGAATACAAAGAGTAGCCCTTTGAAAGCTGGTTGTTGTCTGGTCAAACATTTTTACCTTTGTGCCTAGACCCATTAACACTTCAACCCTCCCTAATTTACAAGGGAAAAAACAAAAACAAAAAACGTTTAAACCTTGAGGCACCCACAAGGGCCAACAGGAGTCATTTTAGGCAAACTGATCTCTACACCCTCAAAAAGCTCTCTAGAAAGTACAATGAGACTTTGCTATGGCCTTGAAGGAGACAAATACACTGACAAGGATGTAAACTATTAAACTGGATGCCCAGTATCATCCTTAAATAACAAGGACAAGGTGGGCTACCAATATATCTCAACTAGTCAAAGAGGTATGCTCCATAATGCCATATATTGATGTTAGTTGTTTTCTCCCCATCTCAAGTCACATAGCAGGGAGTAGGCACTCAATAATGTTAGTTGAATGAATGAATAAATGAACTTTTTTTCTCCATAACATCCCATGGGGGTCACTAGAATAAGTGAATTCTGAGCCTATTTGTTTCTTAAAGCTTAAAATATTTTTATTGGGGCTTCCCATCAACTGGCTTCAAGGAAAATAACTCTATGTTCCAAAGAAAAATTGTTCCAAAGAAAAAATTTATTTAATTATAAGTGCTAATGAACTTGGGAGCAGGACATGTAAAGTGAGCTCCAAACATCTGCAACAAAGTGGCTGATAAAACAGAAACAACCTCATGCATCTCTAGGTGGAATGTTAACTCCACTGCTGGTCTCTACTTTATAACCAAGTTCCTGCTCAATAGTAACGCTCTATTAACAGTGAGGCCTGACCCAGGTGGCCTTGGCAGGCCAGGATGGTGCCCTCTCAACACTGAGACTGCTATGCAGGAGGGAAACTCCAGAGGTCAAAGGGGGACTTGGAAGTAGTACAAAGACAATTCTGAAGTCATCAGTGTAAAGCTGCCCAGCAACACGGTGAATTATGTCAGAAAGCAGAAATTCCCTCCACTGGAATGTCCAAAAGCTGGCTGATCATCGTTCAGGGACACTCTGAGGATCTCTGCACTGAATGAGAAGGTTTTAAGCCTTCTTTTCCAACTGTTGAGTCTCTATCTGTCCCCATCCCCAACTCCAGTTAATGTAAAATCTAACCTGCTTTCAGAGCTAAAATTATCTATTATGGAACATAGCTTTAGAGTGGTCCTTGTCTAAGACAATCCCGTGATACCTTGTAAACCGTATTTGGTCTCTAGCCATATGGCAAGCAGAAATTTGATTAACTCAAACTTCCTATCCCCAACTAGTCCTTTAATGTGGGAGTGTGCAAATGAGCCTCAAATGTTGCTGTTCCCTGGGGCTTCCATTTGGCTTGCTTTTCTTCCTACCAAACTTTCCCTGGGAGATCTTCTCTATTCCCAAGGCTTCATTCAAGACCTAAACATTAAGCACTGCCATATTCGTATCTACAGCACAGATCTCTGGTGTGTCTGACCTGTATTTCTGAATGCCCTCGGGAACTCTGCATTTGCACATTGCACACATTCAAGCTGCCCAAACCTCATTTTCTCTTTCCTTCTGCTGTCTACCCGTCTCAAATGCAATCTTCCTTCTGTTGTTCCTGTCTTAGGGGACCAAGAATTCCAAGGAACATCCCTGTCCTCCTAGCGTCTGAGTATACTCTTGCCCACATCTAGTCCCTCAGCCTGTATGTCACAACTAGTACTTAGTTTAGGCCAAGTTCCATTGCAAACACCTCCTAACTGTCCCCTCCCCTAATCAATCCTGCACAGCATGGCCACACTGACCTTTCTCAGCCATGAATATGGCCATGTCTCTCCCATGTTCTAATTCCTTCATATGGACTATGTAGATTTTAGGGGAAAATGTAAACTCCTTAGTCTTCATGATTTGGCCCTTATCCATATCCTCATCCTCCTCTCATCTGCTCTCCCCACACCTCCTTATTCTCTGCCATAAAAAAAAACAGCCATTGCTTTACAGAAAGTAGTGCTGTTGCGCACAATTCCCTGATATATGCCTTTCCCTCTGCCTAGGATGATCTTAACCTCTTGTCTGACAAATGCCCCCTTGTCCTTCAACACTCATTTTAACCAACACATCATCCTCAGGCTGCTTGACAAGCACTTCTTTATTGGAGTTCTTAAAACCACAATGTAACCACTAAGTAGTGCACTTGTTACACTCATGGAAATTACCAGAAATTTGGACTGCTTTCCTAGCTCTGCCATTTACTAGCTGTGTGACTTGGGTAAGTTAGTTAACCTTTCTAAAATTCAGTTCCTTTAGTTGAGCTACTGTGTGAATTAAGACTATGAATGAATGTAAAATGCTTCAGTGAATAAAATCTTAAAAAAAAAAAAAGTCTTATCACAGCTCAAGAATCTCTAGGTACCTGTTCTAAGTAGTAAAAGAGAAACTATTCATTTTTTTATTTTTTATTTTTATTTATTTGACAGAGACACAGCGAGAGAGGGAACACAAGCAGGGGGAGTGGCAGAGGGAGAAGCAGGCTTCCTGCGGAGCAGAGAGCCCCATGCAGGGCTCGATCCCAGGATTCTGGGATCATGACCTGAGCAGAAGGCAGTTGCTTAATGACTGAGCCACCCAAGCGCCCCCTACTGTTTTTAAGGTCACAAAATTTTGACTATTATGATCAAAAATAGGCACTGAGATACACTTCTGAGAGCCAATGGCCATTCAGTACCTGAATATCCTAAACTTCTTATGAATTGAGCCAATCCAAGTTGTTGGGAAGATTTTTTAACTGTATACTATGAATAAATGTTAAACTAATATAGGGAACGATTTCTGAAACTTATCATCAGGAGACAGTGGAATATTCCATTATTAGAAATTTAGCAACTGAGAGCTAATCACTACTCCCAACCAAGAGCCTGAAACACAGAGGGACTTATTTAAGTCTCGAATTGTTGGAAATTCCACAGATTCAAAATGAGGTTAACTGATGATCTTCCCTACTGCATTTCAGTCTAGAGATTAAAATAGATCTCATTGTTCCAGAATCCTGGCTGTAGCAAGAAATAGGCTCTAAATGGCTAGAATGAATTTTAATAGCAGAACCAGGAGCATGAGGAAAGAAATCAGGAGGAAGAATTTTTCTTCATAAAAAGGTCCATAAGGGTAATTTCCATTTCACTGTGTTTCTAAATGGCCTATGTTTGTAAGCTGGCTGCAACATATCCTTTCTGCATTGACACGAAGCATGAATTAATCAGTAAATAGAAGTAGTAAAAAAAATTCTTACACGCTACATTTTCAAAACACTTTCTAACTTACTAGTGCATTCCTAAAGGGTTATAGTACAAAAGTTGGTGAATAAGATGACTGATCAACTTAACCTACATTTTGACCAAAACATTAGATTCATTTACAGGCTTACCTGGAAATTTTACTAAACTATAACCTTACAAAACACAATACTGAGAGATAAAAAGCAAGCCAAATGGAAGCCCCAGAGAAAAATGGTCATAAATTATATTTATGACCATTTTTCTATGGAAAAGTACATTTAGAATTCCAACTTCTGTTATTAATAATGGTTCTCATACTTTTGTGAGCATATGGGTCACCTGGAGAGCTTCTTAAAACATGGATTTCTGAGCCCCACTCCCAGAGAGTCTGACTTAGTAGATGGAAGGTAAAACCTGAGAAAAGCTCCCAAGCGGTAGTGACACTTTGGGTTTACTGATGACACTAAGTTTACTGGCCTAGATGAAACACAGTCCCTTGGATTAGCCAGGGACTGGAATTCCCTTGGATGAGGGAACAAGGCACCCTCATGCCAGTGAGATCAGGAAGAGTATGTGATACCCCTAGTTTACAAGCCACTGCTGCTGGCTAGTCCTGGTAGAGTCAGAAGTTCAAGAGGCTTCTAGAAATGGAAAGGAGAATCCCAGTGAGGCATGGAGGCATGGACGCATGGATGCAGGAACATGAACTTGAGGGGGCGCAGGGTCAGTCACTGTGAGTGGCAGGAGCTTGACTGGGGCAGAGGGGGCTCCCCATGATGGGGCTGAGAATGAGTCTTGGTAGGGCTCTATGGGATCACCAGCTAAGGGGAAGGAAGTCTGAGGAGTGGTGGTTGGGTCTATCATACCTGAAACTCAGGTTAGGAAATGGCTGGCAGTAAAAGAGAATGGGTTAAGAGGAGGTGGGGGTGGGAAAGGCAATCCACAGGCAGCTTGTGTTCCTCCCAATGGTGGAAGTGGCTGCAATACAAAGAGGAGAAGGGAATTTTGACTGTTTAACACATCGAAGGTAAATTATCATCTGGGGCAACTATTCTCACGTCAAAGGTAACTGTACATTATCTATATTCCAAATTATTAACTACAAGATACTTTTTAAGAAAAAGACTAATATAACTAGTACTTTATAATTTAATTGTACATTATTTCATTCGAACCTCCCAATGATAAGGTAGATAGGAGAGGTATTATTTGCCCCATTTGATAAAAATTGAATCCAGAAAGCTGATTAGCCCAGGTTCAAACAGTTTCCAAGTGGTAAAGCCAGACTCAGATCCCTATCAGATTCCAAGGTCTAACTCCACCACACCCTACACAGTAGAGAAAGGCAGCCGAAAAGTTCGCAGATTCCGAAGGAAAACGTGGGCTCTGCTAACATCACCGAAGCCAGGAGGTGAGGATTTAAGAAAGAAAAGTGTCAGATGCCAGGAATAGTTCAAGGGTCTGCTAGATCTGGTAATTAAGAGGTTACGAGTGGCCACTGGTAAGGATCCAAAGTCCTAAAATACTCTTCCCTCCCAGAAAAACTTTTAAGATGATAAAATGCACTGTCTGGGACTGAATGTACTAGTTTCCAGATAAGTATTTCACTTGCCTGCTTGTTTTTATGAATAAGTGAGGAAAACACCTGATAATAGCATCCACCTCTCCATAAACAGACTTTAGTTCTAATCCGAAGGTGACACTCGTAAACAACTGCTCTAAAGTCCCTCACAAATTCCTAAAAAATCATACAGCAATTTAG
Organism: Neomonachus schauinslandi; assembly: GCF_002201575.2. NCBI lineage: Eukaryota > Metazoa > Chordata > Mammalia > Carnivora > Phocidae > Neomonachus > Neomonachus schauinslandi. The sequence continues at coordinate 52,511,968 of NC_058407.1, read as the reverse complement.
AGAGTCACTGAACAATAACTGACACCTTTTAATTAGCTCCAAACTCTAAAGCTGTAGACACTTCCAAAATCTAATGTGCTTTTATAGTCAACAATTTACTGATAATTTACAGTTTTAAACTTTCATATTATTCTTTTAAAACTCAGAAAACTTCCGGTAAGCAGAGATTTTTACGAACATTTCACAAACAGAAGTTTTTGCTCTTTTTAAAAAAAATCTATGTCATTACTGTGATCTCCAGGATACAGTAAATGGAAGAAAGTGATATTACATCGCGTTTTTTTGTAAGAGAAAACAAGAACACACACACAAATAAAAACACTGAAAGAATAAACTAGCAACTAATAAAAATCGATACCTATAGGGGTTATGTGTGAGAGGAAGGGGTAAAGGAAGGAAAGGAACTGAGACTTTTTTAAGTGTGTATATCTTTAAAAAAAAAAAACTTTTGACTTTTGAAAATTAAATCAAAAATGAAAACAATGTACACACTATAGTTGAAAACAACCTCAAACAGTATATTAAATTGGTAATCTAATCACACAGGTTATTGCAAGTGACTTCTGAACAACTGTGGGATATAATCTAAGGAGAAAACTATTGCAGAAAAATCTTAAAATTTGCTCAGAAATATTGTATTAACATTTTGAAACTATGTTACATGTGTTATTAGGATATAGGAAGCATCAATGTTATTAAGTCCTCAGATCTGTAATATAAGGCAATAAATATAAATATAAGGAAAACCATATAATATTAAATTGAAATTGGAAATATCAATAGGAATTCAATTGTTGAGACACATATATTTCATAACTGTCCATTGCAAGGGCCCGGGAGCAACAGCACCACAGGAGTGTGCGTATTCAGAGCACCATTCCCCAGGAAAAGATAAAGATTGGGAAAATGGCTGGCTCCCAGTAAGACACAGTGAAAGTACTAGGTTGAATCAGAAAGTAAAGAAGGATTCAACGATAATAGGCATTTCAGAAGTACACACGAGCATGTCTGAAGGGGCTAAAACTGGCTAAATCTGAGATAGTCTGAGCATCAAAAATATACAGACTTTTACATAGAGGAAAACAAATCCCTAAATCCATAGAGTTAAAGGAATTAAACTCACTCACTACCACTGGGAGTGACTGTTATGCTAGCTTATTCTGAAAATTGATAATTAAAGGGAATAATTTAAATGATGATCCTGTGTGTGTGTGTACACATGGAAGAACAGTTCATCTCCAATTAAAAAGTCCTCTCTACAGAAAAAAGCTATACAGTACATAGAAGAAGTGATAATTAGAAAACAATCACTTGACAATCCCCAATGAAATATTTGGTTTGGACAAAGATCATAAACCTATGCTCAACCCTTAGGTGAAAGATAATTAGCAAAAGGATATTCACATGGTGCCGAAGTATCACTTCACATGCATGATACTTTTCCAGCATCCACAGGTAAAGGTTACTAGTACTGCAGGGAAACTGCAGCTGGTTCAGATGGAAATCTCTATTCCCAGGGCTCTTCCTATGGGGAACTCATTGCTAAAGGGAACATCTTTACCTTCTCTCCCACAGTAAATGCAGGGGAAAGAGAGGCTATGCCCTCTACTATATGTCTGTCTAACCTAAGGGGGTGGGGGGGTTCCAAAATCAAGTGCACTGAGAACCCTGGTTGGGGGAATTGAAGGTAGGTAGGAAGGATAAGAACAAAGTTCACAGAGTATTTACAGAAATGGACAGGCTGCATGCCATTCAAATTAAGTTTGGTAATGGTCAATTGGTCTAAGAAGACTTTTAATAAGCTGAGCAGCAAACAAAAAAAATGAATAAGCCAACAAAAAAATTTCATTTTGTTTGTTGCTTATAGAGGCGAAACTGATTTTTTTTTAGTCTGAGGTAGAGTTTAGTGATTCATCAGTTGCATATAACACCCAATGTTCATTCCATCAAGTGCCCTCCTTAATGCCCATCCCCAGTTACCCCATCCCCCACCCACCTCCCCTCCAGCAACCCTCAGTTTGTTCCCTAGAGTTAAGAGTCTCTTATGGTTTGTCTCCCTCTCTGATTTCATCTTCTTTTATTTTTCCCTCCCTTCCCCTATGTTCATCTGTTTTGTTTCTTAAATTCCATAAATGAGTGAAATCATATAATTGTCTTTCTCTGATTGACTTATTTTGCTTAGCATAATACCCTCTACGTCCATCCATGTCATTGCAAATGTCAAGATTTCATTTTTTGATGGCTGAGTAATATTCCATTGTGTGTATGTTTATATGTGTGTATATACACACACACACCACCTCTTTATCCATTCAGCTGTCGATGAATGTAGTCTTTGTAGTCTTAGTGGCCTCTGTGTCTATGACTCAATTGAAAGGAAAAATGAAACGCTGTTAATCTGAATTTTCTAAGGTCTTAAACAAATAAGGAGATAAAGGTAAGTATTACTATACATTTCAATGCTTATGGACAGTTTTATTGCCTAGCAATACACCTCTATAATTTAAGTGCTTTATAATTCAAAGCTTTGAGAAGAGCTTTAAATATCCCTCACCCTCTGCCAGATAGAGAAGATGAGCAGGAAAGGAATACCAAAAAAAATATTTTTAAAATAGCATTTCAAGGAGACTATAACCTAAAAGCCAGCTTAAAGATTTCATGTCTTCCTTACCTCTACTCTTCACACAAAAAGTACCATTTGTTTGTTATTTACCCTCAAATTACATACAAACACAAATTGCTTAAAATTGTATAAAATCCAAAGCTAAGTTAGTAGCAACACGCTGATAATTTTCATAGTGGGAAATAAATCCCTGGAAGAGATACTGGAGGTTTCTCTTAAGGAAGTGACTTAATTAGGAAACAAGCCTCCCCAAAGCATGTGATCTTCAATTCCAGTTCCTCATTAACATTCATCTAGAAAACTCGGTGGGGGGGCGGGGCAGGGCATAGAATATAAAAGCAAGGTCAGATCTCCAAACATATACAGGTCACAGTTTTATAACCAACTACGAAATCAGTCATTGGTTCAAATTTCTGTCCTCCTTCTTCCTCCAAAGGTAGACCAAGACACTCCAACTTCTTTTTAAAATGAACCCTGCAGTGACTTGCATTTTAAACAGCTTGATACATTATCTTTAATAACAGCACTGGCCACATTTTGGAGGAAGTTAACTGTCTCAGCGAATGATAGAAATGATTCTTTCACAACTGTAGCCAGCAATCAGAACTCTGAATAGCTGCTCATTCACATCAGTTAGCCAAGGAATGGCCTCATTCCTCTTCCAAATTCTTACTGCTCATTGTTTTGTTGAACAATCCCAGATGAAAAGCCTTCAACACTTTGCATTCAAAAATCTGAAGTTAGGAAGTGGATCACCTGAATGAAGGGAAACAAAGCATTCGCCTGACACCCAGGCTAGGCAGCAGGCCCTTCAAATCCCAAAAGACAGTCCTGCCTCTGTTGTTGCTGTGGGGGCCTCTGGCTACGATTTCCTCAGTAGGGTTCTCTTTCACTTCTTAAATGACATTAAAAAAATCAGAAGTATAGTGGCGCCTGGGTGGTTCAGTCCGTTTAACATCTGCCTTCAGGTCAGGGGGGAGCCTGCTTCTCCCTCTCCTCCCCACTTGTGCTCTCTCTCTCAAATAAATAAAATCTTTAAAAAACATTAATAAAAAAATCACAAGTACAGATTTTTAAAGGAATATAGCATGTGCTAACAGAGATCTTTATCAACACAAGAGGCTTAAGGAGAAAGCGTAATAAGTATGTGGTGGTCCTCTGGGGACGTGGGGCAGGAGTGTTGAAAGGAACTAACAATTGAAACCTTTGAAAGTATTCCTTACAAGGCTAAAGTCCTGGATAAATATTCATTATTTAAAAAAAAAAAAGCAACAAGAAACAAAACAGGCACACAGTTCAATGTCACTTAAATTGATGATTGTGGGAAATCAGAGCTGGGACTTTGGAAACGATTTGGATGAACATTTTCAACTTTCCGATGAAGAAACAGAAGTACAAAAAATTGCCCACGTTGTTCAAGGTCATATGGCAGTAACCCTAATTATCAAGTCCCAAATCCTCATCTAATGCTGTTCCTCCCGCTCACTGTGGACAGGACTGGCAGGCCTCCCGCTCCTCCTTCTAAATGTCAAGGTTATATGTAACAAAACCATAACCTCTGCCTTCCAGAGGGCCATGTTCCGCTCCCCCCGTGTCTGATCCACAGCAGTAGGAACTGTTGCTACTAGGTTTCCGCCGTGACAGCAGCGGGTATGGACGTGGGGGTGGGAGAATGGAGCTGCACCGTCTCTTCTGGCTAACTCAGCGTTTGGTCGTTTACCAGCACGTCCACATTTGTCATCTCAGTGAACACTCCAACAGTCCTGTGAGGCGGGAGAAGCTTCACCTCCATTTCTCCAGACAGGAAAACTGCCTCTCGGGCCTGCCTAATACAACAACATACACTATGAATGAAGTGATGCTGGAAACTTACTAATAGGTTTGCAGAAACAGCATCAATTTAAAAATCAAACCAGACTGGGTTAAAAATCCCACCTGGTCCCCTTACTAGCAAAATGAAGCTAGGAGCCTCAGTTCTCTCATCTGTGAATGGGGGCTACTCTAACCACCTGCCTTCCAAGCATCAAAGAGGATTGGGGTGGGGGGCGGGGGGGACTTTTGCAAAGTTTCCCGGGACAGTAGAGGTCTCTCACTCGATGCTCGCTATCATCATGAAGCACTGAAATAAAACACTCCAACAAATTACAAGTTTCAAGTCATGGAAACTAACTAGATAATCTCACTCGCCTTTTAAACCACAAAACCTTCAGACAAGGACTTCACGACAGCTGACCTTTTGTTGCTTCCCCTTCTCTATTTGTTAAAATTGTTTCTTGCTGTATTGACTCTACTTTTTTTTTTTTTTTTTTTTGACAGAGAGAGACAGAGAGACACAGCGAGAGAGGGAACATAAGCAGGGGGAGTGGGAGAGGGAGAAGCAGGCTTCCCGCGGAGCAGGGAGCCCGATGTGGGGCTCAATTCCAGGACCCTGGGATCATGACCTGAGCCGAAGGCAGACACTCAACAACTGAGCCACCCAGGTGCCCCTCTAATGACTACTTTTTTTGCAAGTTGTTTTCTCCTTCTCCCCAGCACATTTTGTGCATTCAAACACAGCTTGTGCATTAAAACACCTATCTTCTTACTCTCCATTTCACTCCCAGTAGTAGATTAATTCCAGAAGAGAAACCATAATATGGTCGTGGAGAAAGAAGCAGATGAGGAAGTGAACCTCAGTGCTAGGACTTCCTGGAAGCAGGGGATGAATGTCCATGGAAGCAGGGCAGACCCAAATGCTTCCTGGGCAAGAATGTTACATCTAGGGTACTGATGCCTGCAGCAAAGGGAAGAGCATGAGCTCTTGCAAAGGGGTACAGCCTGAATCCAGCTCCAGCTGATTATGGGAATATGGCTCAGTACTGCCAAGTCTCCTGGCATTTTAATAGAAGCTAAGAATCTATATTATGGAAAATTTCTACATTTGAAAACACTGTGTGGGCCAAATAAAATTCATTTATGAGAAAGTTTGGTTCATGGATCACCTATGTTTTCAATTGTTGCGTTAAAGCTCTCTACCCTAAAGTTACGGTATACCAAACTACAGAAGAACCCTAGAGGGTTTTTTTTGTTTTTTGTTGGGTTTTTTTTTTTTTAGATTTTTATTTATTTATTTATTTATTTGACAGAGAGAGAGACACAGCGAGAGAGGGAACACAAGCAGGGGGAGTGGGAGAGGGAGAAGCAGGCTTCCCGCGGAGCGGGGAGCCTGATATGTGGCTCGATCCCAGGACCCTGTGATCATGACCTGAGCCGAAGGCAGACGCTTAACGACTGAGCCACCCAGGCGCCCCCCTACTCTAGAGTTTTGTTGTTTTTTTTTTTAACCTGGAAAGGCAGTCAGAACAGAGATCATGAAAGGCCTAGAGAGTGTACTACTGGCTAAGAAGGATGAAATCTTAGAGTCTACTGGAAATCAGGCAGATCAAGAGATCAGGGGTTAGGAGAGAAGATGCCTGCAGTCACACAAGCTGCTCCCAGGAGAGTCAGGAACTTCTGTGCTCTGAGAAGACAGTAGGACCTTCCAGAGAGGTTGCTGTGCACGGATATATGGGCTTCTGACTACATATTAACGCTCTGATCTAAATAAGCTTGAATGTCTGACAGTGGCAAATTGATGTATTTCTGAACCCTCTACTAGAAGACTTCAAGGCTTTCAGAAACATGAATGATGTATGATGTTCAGGTCTCTTTCAAAGACTGCTTTTGATGCAACTCAGGCCTTCTAAAACACCATTTCTGTAAGGGCAAAAGTGAAAAGAACTTACCATAAAAAGGAATGTAAAAAACCTTAGCAAGCTTGACATACAGACAGCTAGCTACCTTCTCTGATGAAATCAGTCTAGTGGTAGTAAAGAAAGTCAACCATTTCAGTATTTTCTTTAGAAACATAGGACTCATGTAAGTCAACTTTAAAAAGTCTGCAAACAAAATCCACTAGTCAGAGATTTCATTTTCTCCTATATAAAAGGCAGAAATACAGTAAAGCACCAATTCATCCTTTATTGTTTAACACACATTTCAATCTTTTTAAAAAGTGTTTTAGTGAAAATTCAATAGTTTTCTTAATGAAGAGAATTTCTTCTCCCCGGCATAATGGTATCATACAACCCTAAGAATTACTCAAAGGCTTCAATCCACTGGAATTCCATTATATGAAATGGATTCTACCTACAGAGCTGTCTAAATGAAAATAATTACAACTCCACCCACCCTGGTACTCAACATATGTGGACTTTAGAACCCAAATATTCGTCTTCAGAGATACTCATCTAAACTGGGGGGAGGGGTGTTTCTGGCTGTCTGGCTAAGTTGCTGATTTTTTTTTTATTTTAAGATTTTATTTAGGGTGCCTGGGTGGCTCAGTCGTTAAGCGTCTGCCTTCAGCTCAGGTCATGATCCCAGGGTCCTGGGATCGAGTCCCACATCCGGCTCCCTGCTCAGCGGGAAGCCTGCTTCTCCCTCTCCCACTCCCCCTGCTTGTGTTCCTGCTCTCGCTGTGTCTCTCTCTGTCAAATAAATAAATAAAATCTTTAAAAAAAAAAAAAAGATTTTATTTATTTATTTGACAGAGACAGAGATAGTGAGAGCAGGAACACAAGCAGGGGGAGTGGGAGAGGGAGAAGCAGGCTTCCCGCTGAGCAGGGAGCCCAATGCGGGGCTCGATCTCAGGACCCTGGGATCATGCCCTGAGCCGAAGGCAGACACTTAATGACTGAGCCACCCAGGCGCCCCTAAGTTGCTGATTCCATTCATTTCTTTTCTCAGAGATGAAGTCTCAACGGACTCACTTCCATACTTAAGGAAATGCACCTATTATGTTAACAGGCTCCAAAAGAAAACAAACATGTGGAAATGCTACTGCCATTTTCTATAAACCTAGCTTTGGAAATTGGGGGGTTTGCTAAGTAAAAATTGACACTGCTGCTGCTGTTACTGTGGCTTTAAGCCACAGTTTTCATCAAAGGGAAGGAAAAGGAAGGGCTGAGAACTGAGATACAGGGAAAGAAACAGGATTATTTTTAAAGCTGGAAAAAGGTTTAGGGATACTCTCTCCTTCAACAGAGATAGGAAAGAGAGTCCCAGAAGACAACGTAAGTCCTTGCCCAATTAGCAGAATTCAGGTATCCTAAACTCATTTCCATAGTTTTTCTCCCTTATTGACGCTCCTAATAAAAATGGACAGAACAGGGACACCTGGCTGGCTCAGTCAGTAGAGCATGCGACTCTTGATCCCGGGTTGTAGAGATTACTTAAATAAATAAATTTCTTTTTAACTGACAAAACAATACACCTAATTCTGGGGCACAATGATCTTTTCTCGCTCCATTTGTACACATCAGTGTTCTAATCTAACATTTTCCTTTCCACTTCCATTCCCCTGCCAGCACTGACTTAGTTTGGAGCAGTAGTTCTATTGCAGGAGACATGTGGCCATGTCTAGAGACATTTTGGTTATAGCAATCAAGTGAGGGAGATTCTCCTGGCATCTAAAGGGTAAAGGTCTGGGATGCTATTGAACATCCCACAATGCACAGGGCAGCCCTCTAGAAAACAAAGAATTATCCCACCCAAAATGTGAATAGTGCCAAGGTTGAGAAACTGGCCTAGAGGCAATAAAAGGCAGCAGGTATTTCTTCTACAGAACAAGTTTGCATCAAGAAAGTTGGATATGGCATTACTGTTCAAACATGGTACATGATTTTAAGACATGCACCAATGTTGGTAAAAAAAAAAAAAAAAAACCCAAAATCTATGTACACACACACACACATCTAAAATAGGTATTATACTTGAAATAAGATAATGCAAACACAGAGTGGCTGCCTACTTAGCTAACATTCCCACATTTACAACTAAATGTTGTATAACTAAATGCCATAAACATGGCTGGTTTTGTCTGGTTGTATAGCCTACTCAGGACCTGTTCAGTGATATTCAGAATGGTTCTTGTCAGTTTAGATTAGCCAATTTATTATTTTGCAATAACAAGATATGCTTAGAATTAATATTAAAAGAATCTTATTGAAATTCATGTAAGAAAATTAATTTTGCAAATTTAAACCTCTCTTTAAGCCCTGAACTCTCTTCCTTTCCTATTGAGAAAAAGATTTCTTAAAGTAACCTTTCTTAAAAACCAGAATTACCACATAACAGTGGGACAGACTTATGTACACTCTTGCAACATGGGGAAAATAATTCTGTGTTGTACCGAGAAGCATGCTTTGAATGTGCAACTCGAGGAAGTTAAACCTATAAGAAAAGGCACAAATCAGAAGTAAACTGCCCTCCCTGCATGACCTTTAAAAATAATTTCTAAGTTTAAAAAGCCTCAAAAGAATATCTCAGGTTTATTTTAAAGGTTACCCTTTAAGATGATAATTTGAATACCCATAATGGGAAATGGTAAGCCACCAGTAAAATCCAAAGCATCTGGCAATGTGGAGCTCCTATTTCAGAAAAAGGACTACTCATCATTAGCGTCAAATAAATAGTCTTTTTCAGCAGAGGGGAAGGATGCCCAGTGGATAGGCCAAATCTTGTGGATGATTATTTTTCCTTTTGTTCATTTTCTCCAGTTAAGATGACCTGTCACTGGAGGGGGGGGGGGGGTCCTGTAAAGAAGCCCCTTCTCAGGTGCTCAGCCCATCTTCTCAGTTTATCTAGGAGTGTGACAAGCATCTGGTCCAAGCTCTTCAAAAGGACTCCATGCGATCTAATTTGCTTTCCTGAATCACCGCTCTGCCAAGCCAGTTGGCCTCCAACCGTCCCGCAAGTGCCACCCTGAGACATATATATTCCCGCAGCTCCTCTCCCTTCCCTGTCCCATCTATCGTGCCCTCCCCTCCTCTGTTGCTCCAGTCAAACCCACACAGCCTGTAGGGTTCAACTTCTGGCTTTGACCTCTCTGCTCCCGAGCCCTCCCTCATGGATCTCACTGTCTTCTGAATTCCTCCTGCATCCCTCTGGATTACTTATTCCGGCCCTTTTATTACCTGTCCCCTCTCTTCCTGATTATTAACGGCCCCACTTCTAATAGACTTCTCTCTCCCGTTAGAGATAAATGTAAAAAAGTATCTTTTCAGACTCCCTGTGAAGTCCAGCTGAACACTCAAATTGTTCTTGACCAGGAGTAACGGTTTCATATGAGGAACAGAAGGGGATTCGGGAGAGGAGTTACTATTGGGCCCCAGCTTATTTTACACATCTCCTAAATCTCTAAGTCCGCACAAGAGCTTATTTTAGGGTGTGTTTATATAAGCCAAAGTCTATGGTGAATTCCAAGTGTCCCCTTCCAAAGAGTTAGATGGGAGGAGGGCTGTCAGATGGGAAGAGGGCTGTCACTGGAATATGGAACTGCTTAGAGGAAAAGTCACAAGAGACTCATGTGAAGCTTTCTCTCTACTTTCTTCTTCCTGTGTCTCTTGATCTCAGCAAGGCTCCCTGACCCTGTCCTACCGGCCCTCCTACCCCACTGGGATGTTAATGGCCTGCCTACTCCCTCCAGATGCTAGTCTGCAGTACCAAAGTGTACTTTGGTGCTTCCTGACATCCACACTCAACACATCTGATGATTTTTAAGTTTGTTCACGAATTCCTCGACACCCTTACCTCCAAAAAGTGGAGCCTAATTCCTTCCCTTCTGAGTGTGGGCAAGACTTAATGACTTTCTTCTAACATATAGAATGTGGTAGAAATAATGGTCTATGAAAAAGTAATAAAAGACATCAAGGCTGGGGTGCCTGGCTGGTTCAGTCGGTAGAGCATGCAACTCTTGATGTCAGGGTCATGAGTTCAAGCGCCACGGTGGGCATATAGCTTACTTAAAAAAGACGTCGAGGCTTCCTCCTTGCTCTTTCTTTTGGACCATTTGCTCCGGAGAAGGCAGCTGCTGTGTGTTGAGGACATGTGGCAAAGAACAGAGGTTTCCTTCTAATGACTAGCACTAATCTGCCAACTGTATGAATGAACCATCTTTGAAATGGATCCTCCAGTCCCAGTCAAACCTCCAGATAACTTGGGTCACAGCTAATATCTACAAGGCAAACTCATGAGACTCTGCCAGAACAACCCAGATCAGCTACCCCCCGATTCCTGACCTACAGAAAATATGTTTGATTACAGATAATAGATGTAGCCACTAAGATTGGTGATCTGTTACACAGCAATGAACAACACAGCACTCTTCTTTCCCTGTGCCATCCCTTAGATTTCAGTCCATGGCACTCACCCCTATGGAACAAGCTCCCTTGAGGCCAGTTTTAACCAGTAATACCCTGCTCTGCTTCCCGCCCCCCACCCCAGGGTTGCACAGACCATGGGCATTCCACAAATGTTTATTCAAGAAATACCTCCTGTTCCAGCCTTGCCTGTGGCTCATTCACAGCCCAGAAAAATGCACCAAAAAAGCGGAGTTGATCCTCCCCTATTCACAGAACTTGACGCAGAGCATGGCAATTTGTACTCTGCCTCCTAATTATGAAGGGCTGGTTATCAATACAGGCTCTGAATGCTTTGGAGCATTCAGTTTGGCTTACACTCTTAATCTGTCTGTGCTAATTTCACGCAAAGTCCTAACTCTGATGCCTTTATCTCCACGGTGCTCACATCAGATCATCAGTCATTTACTACACATTAGCAGTGGTGAAAATTCTATTTACACCAGATCAAGGACCCTTCCCAAACTTTTTATCCTCAACTTTGCCCTCGGATTGTTTGGCTCTCTTCTCTAACTTGCTCCTGAATTTACCTTCCTGCCTCCTCCCACAGACATCATAGTGCTAAATATAATTCAGGGAAACAAAACATTCTATGACATCATCATAGCTGATACAATTACTTTAAGCCTGCTTCCCCTTCCGGAAAGGTCTGAGTAAAATTCACCCAGTAACGGAAGCAAACATTCTCCTGGGATTTGCTTATGATGTCCAAAGGGCAGCATTAGAAGTAAAACATGCGACTTCTCCCTGGGCTCCAACATGCTCGTGTCGTGTGCCCATACTACCTTCCAGGGCCATTCCAAGGGCTTGGTTCTATTTTTATTTTGCCTTTATGGTTTTGGTTTCTCACCGCTTCTATGGAGTAATAGAACTGGGGGACTCTAAGCAAGGTCAGGATTCAGCAGCGTAGGTTGCCAAATGCATGATGACCCTTTATGCCCTGGCTTACCTAAACATGCCGTATGAAACCGGGGCTGGAAAGCAGGGTTTTTGCTTAATACCAAGAACAGCTCAAGGTCAATCAAATTTCTTATAAGCCATATCTCATATGAGATCATGGTTGTCTGCTCACTATGCATCACTCCCTTAATCTAGGAAGTAAGGCACTTGTATTAAATTCCCTCCAAGGACCATGTAACATCTGAACTTGTAAAACATGGGGGTCCCAAGCTGGTGCCTGCTTCCTGCCACTACCATCAGCGAAGCACTCCTGCCTTGTTGGCCGTACTGACCTCTCAGCCCTCTGGCAATAAAGGGGTCACAGTCCACCTCCACTCCTACCCATCCCCCCCCCCAAAAACTCACAAATCCACAGCTGAATTTTAAAGATTTTATTTATTTCTTTATTTATTTGAGAGAGAGAGAGAGAGAGAAACAGCATGAGAGGGGAGAGGGTCAGAGGGAGAAGCAGGCTCCCTGCTGAGCCGGGAGCCCGATGAGGGACTCGATCCCAGGACTCCGGGACCATGACCTGAGCCGAAGGCAGTGGCTTAACCAACTGAGCCACCCAGGCGCCCCATGGCTGAATTTTAAAAACCCGGCTGACATCCACCGGACACCAACTTATTAACCACTTGTCAAACATTTACTGTGTCTGTAGTAACTAATCTCAACAGATAATGAGCTTGAATGTTAACTTTTAAACACTATTCACACTTCCATTAGCAACCTTAACGTACATGGTGCACGTATTCCCAGAAGATGCATACCTGGGGCTGTAGGAAGTGCAAATGGGGAAAAAATCACTCCAGAAATGATGAAAAGTAACAGCAACAACCATTTCCATGTGCATGAGTACCCACGCCGGGCAACTGTGGGCTAAGAGCTTTGTGTGCATTTTCAGAGAATGCCTGACTGTCCAATGAGTTCCTGAGGATACCCCACTTCTCACCTACACAGCTGAAGCAGGACCATGTGTGGATGCCCTGAATGCCAGATCATTAGAATACGATGTAGTAAGGACAACAGCTGACATGAAAAGAGGTCATAAAAAAAAGTAGAGGTGTTCTGGAAAGACTTTCCAAAGGAGGTGACTAAAGGATTTTATGAGCTCATCACATCCAAAACCTCACACTTCTGCTCAACTACTACATCCTCTTTCCATGGCTTTATGCTTGATGTTGGAGTAAGTTCACCTAATTACCACTGTCCCTTTCTCCCACTACTTTGCTTTTCTCCAAACTTCTATTAATGTATAATTTACATTCGGTAACTTTCTCACTTTGAATATTTTTGTGATTGTTAACAAACACATATAATCATGTAACCATAGCCACAGTCAAGCCACAAAACAGTTCCGTCAGCCCCCCAAAACCGTCCCGTGTCCCTTTCCAGTAAGCTTTCTCCCTCAACCAGCACAGCACCTGGTTCATCACGGGTGCTCAGTGAAGATGTGTTAAACAAGGGGCGCCTGGGTGGCTCAGTCGGTTAAGCGTCTGCCTTCGGCTCAGGTCATGATCCCAGGGTCCTGGGATGGAGCCCCACGTCGGGCTCCCTGCTCAGCGGGGAGTCTGCTTCTCCCTCTGCCTCCCTCTGCTTGTGCGCATTCTCTGACAAATAAATCTTTAAAAAAAAAAAAAAAGATGTGTTGAACAAGTATTTCAGGGTTACTTTACCCCAGAAACTATAAAAGCTTTGAGAGGGAGGGAAAAACAAAACAAAACAAATCCCAAAACCAAGGACCCACAATGATTACACAATGCTGTGAAATAAATGTTAGGACAAAAATACAGGCAAGGTCTGATGGAGGAAGATGGAAGGGAAACAAAACTGAGACTGGAGATCCCTTGAGTCAGGGAGGGTGTTCAAAGACGAAGTCAATCTTGAACTGTATTGAAGAAATTCTGGACCAGTGAAAGGGAAGGAGCCAAGGCCTCACAGGTAACCTTCGGGAGTCCAGCCATTAGCCTATAGGATTTAGGGAACCCTGGAAGAATTTTCAGCAATCAGATCTGTCGCAGGCAACATAGAAGAGAGATGAGGGGCAGGCTGTCGCTAAGGAGACCAGTGAGGTCATTTCAGTTTTGGGTTGAGAGGTTGAGGCAAGATGCTAACAGCAGCAGTAGGAAAAAGGAAGAATCTATAGGACATACTAAGAGATGACACATGATGAATGGTGAGAAGAGAAGATTTCCAAGTTCCTGGCTTCGGCAGCTGGACGATGTGGTTCTGTGAATGTGACAGGTAGGAATATGGGAGGTTGACAGGTTGTTTCTTAGGTTGAGGAACACTCAGGGCCTTAATGTCAATAGCAGGGTCTTAAAGAACATATGGGGGGCCAGGGAAAGAACATATGTGAAAAGGATTTGAACAGACAGTCCTCCAAAGAAGTACACAAATGGCTAATAAGCACATGAAAAAGTACCCAGTGTTTAGTCATTAGGGAAATGCAAATCAAACCCACAATGAGATAGCATTTCATGCTCACTAAGACAGTTATTACCAAAAAAATAACAAGGGTTGGCAAGAATGTGAAAAGACATACACTGGTGGCAGGAATGCAAAATGGTGCAGTCAGTTAATAACTTCCAAATTTGCAAAATCATAGTCATTTTGGAAAATAGTTTGGCAGTTCCTAAAAAAGTTAAATAGAGTTACCATAAGATCCAGCAGTTCAACTCCTAAATATATAATCAAGAAAACTGAAAATATATGTTCATGCCAAAAACTTACATACAGATGTTCATAATAGTATTCATAACAGCCAAAAAGTAGAAACAACCCAAATATCTACCAACAGGAACAGAAAAACAAAATGTGGTATATCCATACCATAGAATATTACTTGGCCAGGGGCACTTGGGTGGCGCAGTCAGTTGAGTATCCAACTCTTGGTTTCTCCTCAGGTTGTGATCTCAGGGTATAGGATCAAGCCCCCCACCGGCTCTGCACTTAGCACAGAGTCTGCTTGGGATTCTCTCTCTCTCTCTCTCTCCCTCTGCCCTCCCACTCATGCTTTCTCTAAAATAAATAAATCTTTAGGGAAAAAAAAAAGAATATTACTTGGCCATAAAAAGGAAGGAAGTACTGATACATACCACAACACGACAAACCTTGAAAGAAGTCAGACACAAAAGACCATAATATTGTATGATTCCATTTATAGGAAATGTCCAGAATAGGCAAATCCATAGAGACAGCAAGTAGATTAGTGGATGCCAGGGGCTGGCGCAGAGAGTATGGGGAGTCATTGTTAATAGCTTATGCTATTATTTCTTTTGGGGGCGATGAGAAGTTACTGAAATTAAATAATAGTGATATTTGTACAACCTCGCAAATATACTGAAAACCACTAAACTGTATATTTTTTTTTTAAAGATTTTATTTATTTATTTGAGAGAGAGAGAGAGAGCACATGAGAGGGGGAGGGCCAGAGGGAGAAGCAGACTCCCTGCTCCGCGGGAAGCCTGCTTCTCCCTCTCCCACTCCCCTTGCTTGTGTTGCCTCTCTTGCCATGTCTCTCTCTGTCAAATAGGTAAATAAAAATCTTAAAAAAAATAAAAAATAAAAAACAAGAGAACTTGTGGTTGACACCGGGCAGAACTGTGGCATCTATAACTTTCACTGTGGGGCACAGAACTTAATAACTTCCAAATTTGCAAAATCATACTAGAAGCTCTAAGGTTTTAAAACTTAGATCTATGGAAATAAATGCAGCATTTAGCTTCCTGCCAAATGTTTCTTCATAAACTGATGTGCAGCTTTTGCAACCTCATGAGAATTTCTGAGATGAAGTATAAACATGTTAATTAGAAGAACACAACCTCAATGATTTTCTGCTCTAGCCTAAAAACTTGCACATCTAAGGAAGCCATCTCAATTCATAACAAGAGACAGAAGGATGTCAATGTCAACAGCAATTGGGGCATGGTATCGCCAATACAGGTGTGCTAAGAGAAGTGCCCATGGTTCCAGATGCTGCATTACAGCCTGCTCCTAACTCCCAAGTCGCTAAGATACAACACCAGCCAGAAGGGAAACAAGATGAGGCACCTTCTTGATTCTAAGATCGGATTTTAATATTTTAATTATTCTGAAATCAAGAAGAATTTTACAAATGACTTAAGATTAAGTATGATGGTATCTTTTCACTAAAATACTGCCACTAAATTTCTGGTACAGTTTAAAATCAATTGATATCAATGAGTAGACTACTCAAATGGTATTAGCTGCAGGCACATTTCCCAACTCAATCTATCAGATATTTTATGCCCTGCATGCATGATTTCTCTGTGCCGAAAAAAATAATTACATTTGCATACATTTTAGCAGTCACCATGCAAAAATAGTTGAGAGTTGCTCTCTAGCTAGCAAATGTTGATCAAAATATACTGCCCTTAGACCAACCAGAACAGAGGGAAATTCTTTTCCCAAAGGGGTCTACAAATCCACATAATAGTTACTCCATTCCTAAGTACCCTAACTCCAAATGAAATTATATTACCAAGAAATTTATGTATCAAGTACGGGAAAGGAGGCGCTTTCGGCAGTTATTAAATTCTTTCACAATTTTGAATTTAAACACTACTTTCTGCATATCATACCTTATACATTTCCAAAGAATATTCACATAATTTCATTCAATCTTTCCTGATAACAATCCTCTAAGAAATAAAAATAGTTAATATTTTTCTTGCCAATCTATTTTATAACAAAGAAACAATGAAACAGAGGTTACGATAGGTTTCTAAAACAACAGACCTGGTCAGTGTCAGGGTTAGGACTCTATTTCAAGATGTCTCTCTCAGAATCAAGCGTCTTTCCACTATGGCACGTGGCCTCTCAGTGGAAATGGTGTGGAAATCGGTAAGACTAAGCATGAGTACCCTTCTCATATCCTGCATGTGCTCTGCCACAGAAGCCCTTAACACAGGCTCCTGGCTGGATGACCCCATGCAGTTCTGCCCATCCTCAACTACACACACTCACACACACTTCCTGTGCCTGGCGTCTGCTCTATCCCCAAGCGTTTGCACAGGCCCGGTTCCAGGTCCTTCAGTTCCCGTTATCCTCTGCTAGTCATTAACAAGGCAATGATATTAAGGACAAAGGTGCTCTACCATGCAGTAGAGTAGAACTTTCAGCTACAAAATTACTCCTTTGATCTTTACAACATCTCCCCAATGTAGGTAGGTCAAGATCATTATCCCCAATTTAAACAGAAGGCAACCGGAACACAGGGAGCATGAGAGATTAGACAAAGCTGCTAAATGACAGAACAAGGTCTAGAATCCACATCTTTTTATTGATTCAATGCTAGAGCACTTTCTCTTTTAACCCATAGATGGTAAGATAGTAAGTTGACATAGCACTAATCTCTTCATCTATGTATTCATTCAACAAATATTTAAGTATACCGGATGCATCAGGATGTGTAAAAGGTTGTGGGGGCTAGAGTAGAAAACAAAAAACATAGTCTCTAGTCCCATAAACTTGAGTTTGTGAGGACACAGATTTGGTAATACAAATAATCACAAAGTGTAAGAATTGCTAAGAAGGAAAATAATCAAGAGCTATGAGAGAATGTAACAAGGAGCCCTAACTTAGGTAAGAATGTTAGAGAAAACTTCTCTGAGGAAGTTACATTTGAGTTGAGGCATGAAGTCAGCCAGGTGAGAAGGGAGGGAGAAGAGTGGTTCTTGCAGACGGAAGCAGACAGAGGGAACATGTGCAAAGGCCCTGAGGCCAAAAATATCTTGGAAGATGGACCATGTGCTGGGAGACTATTCCAGAGGCAGATCATATGCTCACTGCAGACTGTAATGAATTTTGGTTTTTATCCAAAATGTAGGAGGCACTCACTACAGGGCTATAAGCAAGGGGATGCTGTGATCTGACTTGCATTTTTATTTTTTTTAATTAATTTATTTTTTTTTTTAATTTTTTTAAAGATTTTATTTATTTATTTGACAGAGAGAGACACAGCGAGAGAGGGAACACAAGCAGGGGGAGTGGGAGAGGGAGAAGCAGGCTTCCCGCTGAGCAGGGAGCCTGATGCGGGGCTCGATCCCAGGACCTTGGGATCATGACCTGAGCCGAAGGCAGACACTTAACGACTGAGCCACCCAGGCGCCCCTGACTTGCATTTTTAAAGATAATTTTGGCTGCTGTCCAGTCTAGAAAATGAATTGGAGGGACACATGAATAGATAGTGGGGAGACCACTTAGACCATGGCAAGATGGTGGCTGGTACATGATGGTGGCAACATGAGGATGGAGAGGAGGGGCCGTGAAATGAGAATGAAGACTGGTTGGGCAAACTCAAGGAACCAGGGAACCAGATCTCTGAGAGTCCAAGGGGACACCTTTAACATCTTAACCTCAAATAAATCTTAAAAGCCAATCTTGAATCTGAAGTGAATGAAGAGAAGGTCAAGTTCTCCAACTGGCTGTGGCAGCTGGCTACCTTTAATATGGTCAGCTGTCTCCATATTACTTTGAGCCAGATATAGAAGGCATTCCTCAAACACCACTGCAATAACCTTTCTAAACTATTCCTAAGAGTTGGGGCCTAGCGGACTCAAGACTGCTGAGAACCATTTTCTAAGGTCAGGCCATTTCCCTGAAAGTCCAAGACCAAAACTGATAAACATTCTCATCCACATAGGCATGCTTTTTTTTTTTAAAAAAAAAGATTTTATTTATTTATTTGACAGAGAGAGAGAGCTAGAGAGGGAACACAAGCGGGGGGGGGGGGGGGTAGGAGAGGGAGAAGCAGACTCCCCGCTGAGCAGGGAGCCCGATGTGGGGCTCGATCCCAGGACGCTGGGATCATGACCTGAGCCGAAGGCAGATGCTTAACGACTGAGCCACCCACGCGCCCCACACATAGGCATGCTTTCAAATGTCCTTTTCTTTCAAAGAAAATTAAGATGGCATTATCTTAAGAATAGCACAAACACATTTATGTAGCTTCTGTGCTTTATGTTAATTTAAGAATGAAAAATAAACTGCCTTGCCATTTTCAGTCCCAATATTGAATTGTGTAACACTTGAACATTCACCCTAGGATTTCTACATGATGAGAACTGAGATGAGAATATGTAGGAGTAGGGGAGAATCACGAAAGCTCACAGCCAAATCTCAACTATTCTGATATGTCTTCTGCAAAAAAAGTTACAAGTCCTATTGGCCACAGCCAAGTTTCCATAGGCACTGCCCTCAGGACAGGTGATGGTCATTCAGTACCCAAGCACTGGTGAGACCCTCTTTTTTTTCTTTTTTTAATCTATACACAAGATTCAAGCCTGGAAGATATCTTACTGTTTCTTGCTTAGAGGCAACCATTTTGGGTCAATGTACCTAATAAGTGGCAAAGACAAGGTTGGAAATTCTTAGACAACACAGACATGACTCTGAAATTCTAAAACAGGAGACTGTTCATGAAGTCTAGAAGATCTGATTAGACAATCTGGAAAAAATGTTAATGAGAAGAAAAGTGAGTGTTTTTATGGAAACCAATGTGGCTGCTTATGCTTAGGAAGACACAGAACTAAAGGCAAATACCTTGAAGGATAAGCATTTAAGGTGACTATAAGGTATGGACAGGAATGTTTAGTCAGGAATCTAAAGGCCAAAGTGAACTGGGCAGTATAGAAATAATATAGACAAGAAAATTAGGCTTTTTAGGGCAGGCTCTTTTGTTAAAATATCATGAATATTTTTATAAAGCAAATTAACGAAGGGCTGTTTCTGGTGCTTGGGGTTAACAGAACTTGTATTTTTGGCTTTTTTAAGGAAACTCTCTTCAGAGAGAAAAGAAATGAATATTAGAAAGGGGGAATGAAAGTCCAAGATTATAAAAAGATTGTAAAAAAACAGTTAGCTGGTTCAAAATGGGTTCAAGTCACCTGGCATGGTTTTATCCTTTATTTCAACAATTTAGAAATTTTATTGCTATTCCACTGTTGATGAAATTTTAAGGAAGAAATCAGGGAAATGGGGCTTTACTACAGCCTCTGAAAAGGTACTCATGATATTCTTACTAACTCAACTGTAAATCAAGGCAGAACAATTTGAAGAATGAATAATAAGCGTGTCCAAAGCATGCTGATGAGTGCCCAGCTTGGGGTGGGGCGAGGGCTGACTCATGTCCTGCCAGAGACCTCTTCGCTGAGCCTGACAGACGTGATCTCTGACTTGAATAGCAACACAGAGGCTAGGTCATCGCGTGTGGCTGGGAGAAAGTAGAGGTGAGTGTCCCAATTTCCCATCCCACTGAATCAGGAATCAGTGATCTTTACAAGCCGGAGAAATGAAACAGGGATCAATAAAAGGTCTAAACTTGGGTTATTAAAAACAACGAATACCAATATAGGAAGGAGAGTAGAAACTTAGAAGATGCTAATAATCAAAAAACAATAAACCAGAACCACCACCTCTGCAGGTTTTAGCGGACAAGCAACCTTAATATGCTTGCACCTTGGGTTCCAATGACAGATACACGGTTTAGAAAGACGAAGGTGGCGATCCACAATCTCACCCTATCCAAGGCAAATGAGGCCATTTGTTGAATGATACATCCAGTGTTGTCACTGTTATAGACAAAATATGTGTCCCTCAAAATTCATACACGGAAATCCTAATCCCCAATGTGATGGTATTTTGGAGGTAGGGCCTTTGGGAGGTGATTAGGTCATGAAGTTGGAGCCCTCATGAATGGGTTTAGTGCCCTTATAAGAGATCCCTTCCTCCTTGAAAGGACAGAGGGAAGAGTCATCTATGAACCAGGAAGTGGGACTTCACCAAACACCCAATCTGCTGGAGCCCTGATCTCGGACTTCACAGCCTCCTGAACTATAATAAATACATTTTTGTTCTTTAAGCCATCCAGCTTATGGTATTTTTGTTACGGCAGCCTGAACTAAAACAATGAAAGGAGTGGGAAAAAATACACGGAGATAAGTAATCAAGAGGGTAAAAAGACTTTAAAACCATGTTCCATGAGGGTGATCCACTCAGGAAAAAGACAACGCAAGTAGGCAAGACAGCTGTCTTGGAATGATGTGCTGTCTGATGGGACAGATGCATGTAGTACTTCACCTGTATGTCTTCACAAGGTACAACTAGTCCCCAGAACAGAAGCTAGCTCTCCAAGATGAAACAGGACTGCCCCCTAATCTGAGTTCACCATCGCTGAGGGTTCACATGGCGGGGGATGGGTGCCGCTTGACAGGAATCACGTAGAAAAGCCTGGTCAGATTTGGACACATTTAACGATCCCTCAGAAACCCGACATTCTGTTGTATAAGTTTCAGGAGTAGTTCCTAAGTGGTGCCCAGCTGCCTACAGCCATCAGATCAATGATGTAACTGTCACGCACCATTTCTTCAGCACATGCTATGGCTGCCTTAAGCACAGGATCTGGACAAGCTTGAGTCAACCCTCATGCCCATCTTGAGGAAAAGTTTCAGTTCTTTTTGCTCCTACAAACATGCTGTTGCCCAGTTTATTTCTTGCAGTCTCTTAGAAACAGGCGTATGGCGTTCCCTGACCTAGACTATGTATATTTTGCTCTGATTAGAAATATAGTCTATGTTCAGTCTGAGATAATCATTCTGGAGGCGTATTCTTGGCCAAATCTTTTTAAATCTTGGCAGTGTCTTCCTCCCCGGACTTAACACACTGTGTGAGCAGCCTGCTATTATGGGCTGTTCTTATGGCTGTTGCGTCCGCAGATGCAGTCGGCTTCCTGGATTGAACACAGAACTGAAGATACTATTAGCACATCCTCATGCAGTGAAGAAGCACTTTTCACAGAGAATGGCTGCCCTCACCCATGGAGCAGCCAATGCTGTTGGCAGAGTTCTCAGCTCGGTTTCTATGACGGCCCAAGCTACTTCTCCAACCTCATCCCTCACACTACTCATCTGTTCTTAGATTCTTCCTTCCACGAACTCTGACCACTCCTCACCCTTGACCTACCCAACAGTCTGAAATGCCTTCCCTGCCCCTTTCCCAGCACCTTGTTGAGGGGCTCAATTCACGAGCTAGCTCCCCCAAGCTAAGGCACCCCACCTGCTCCCACTCTCCCCGTGCATCTGTTCCAGTAGAACCAAGGCTCATCTCTGTCTCGTGCATTTCCGGTTCCTCGACAAGAACTTGGACTAGAGAAGTCTTATCAATAAACACTGTATGAATGAATAATTTCAAACTGCTCAGCTCCCCCTAAATTTAAGCTCCTGGGGACAGAAAGCATTCTGTTCCAAGGTACCATATAATAACAGTAACTAGTATCAGTTCAGCTTACCAAGCGCCAGGCACACTGCCAAAGCCTATATGGACCATCTCCCTTCATCTTTCCCAATCACCCATGAGATATATATGATTATTCCCATTCTGAGATGAAGCAACAGTGTCTTCAGGAGGGATTTGCTCAAGGTCACACTGCTAATAAGCAGCCCAGCAGAGGTCCAGTCCCAGACCCTAGACCACCTGCGATCTTAAAACCCTCTGTCTGCTCTTATATCTATTACAGCCACCAGTGGGGAAGGAATGATTCACACCCACATCTCTGCAGGGTGAAACCGCACAGCATACACAGGAATGGTTCATAGTCTATTAGGTCTTAAATTCCCAGTTAAGACCATACAGGTATTACTATTATTTTGTCTTTGCAAGGACACTAGCTCAGACATTTCAAATAGCGAGGAAGGAAGGAGTAAGTCTGATGGACTCAGTTTCAATGTCAAAAACTAAATTTTATTTACTTCCCAGTACCTATTTCCTTGTTTTAAAATGTTATCTCTGCTGAAAGGAGAAAAATGTTCTTCATTCCCTCTGCCCCATCAGGGTGTCACATGCTGTTGAGATGGAAAGATACTCAGAGCTCTATCAGAGGGGAAACCTCAGGAGGAAATAATAGACCACGGTTTGATTGCTCGTTATGGAACAGCTGGTTTCAATTTAATGCTATTTGCTGCTTAGTTTAGCTTGTACTCAAGACAAGTAGCTGTAACACTTGATGCTTTGGTTTTTAAACTGTGTTTTGAGGAAACTTAGTGTTCCTAAGGGTCTCAGGGGAGAGGGTGGCTGGAGGGTGGAGTTTGAAAATTTGTTTGGAAACAATGGTTTAGCTGTTTAAAATAAACGAAACCATTACTTTAAAGGTATCTGTGATAAGAATATTTTCTCTTATTCTTGTCACTTGTGATGGCAAGTAGGTTCTGCTCTGACGGAAGCAAACCTTTAGTACCCAAGTCAGATTTCAATATTTAGGTTTGATCTAGTCCACTTGTACCAACCTCTTGCCCTCTTGCAGGGACAGGGAAGAAAAAATGGGCCATTCTAATGAGTCACTACTTAGGAAGTACTTCTTTTACTGTTTTCCTTCCCTATCTTCCTCCAGAGGTTGTGAAGGGTCTTCTCTCCCTCTACTTAAAATACATATAAATGGTGGCACCTGGATGGCTCAGTCATTAAGTGTCTGCCTTTGGCTCAGGTCATGATCCCGGGGTTCTGGGATCAAGTCCCACATCGGGCTTCCAGCTCAGCAGGGAGTCTGCTTCTACCTCTCCCTCTGCTTGCTGCTCCTTCTACTTGTGCTCACTCTCTCTGTCAGATAAATAAAATCTTACAAAATATATATATATAAATGCTATGATTAAACTGGGGGTTCAATCCTGGTTGTACACTACCATATTCTATGGTTTTTTTTTTTTTTAAGATTTTATTTATTTATTTGACAGAGAGAGATACAGCGAGAGGGAACACAAGCAGGGGGAACGGGAGAGGGAGAAGCGGGCTTCCCGCCGAGCAGGGAGCCCAATGTGGGGCTCGATCTCAGGACCTTGGGATCATGACCTGAGCCGAAGGCAGACGCTTAACGACTGAGCCAACCAGGCACCCCTCTATGGTTCTTAAAAATGGTATTGATGGCCAGGCTTCTTTGCAAACCAGTTAAGCTAGACTCTCTGGGAAGTGTGGTCCCATCTTAGGGCTTTCTGAGCAAAGGACCTCAAAGGACAATGATGAGCAGCCAGGGTGGAGAGCCTGGATTTAGATGCCTGAAGTCATCTGCATTAGAGGATCAATGTCCAAATGTGCTTAGTGGTCTGTAAAACTTTTATTACTGCAGGTCTTTAATTTGCAAAACTTATGTTAAAAACAGACCTTTAGAGGGAGCACCTGGGTGGCTCAGTTGGTTAAGCATCTGCCTTCAGCTCAGCAGGGAGTTGGCTTCTCCCTCTCCCTCTGCCCCTCTACCCCGCTCATGTGCTTGCACACTCTCTCTCTCTCAAGTAAATAAATCTCAAACAAGACAGACCTTTAGAGAATAAAATGAATCTTACTCTAATTTAAGGATCCTCAATTAAAGAAGAGAAAAAGTGGTTTAAATGGAACAATTTTACACACACATATATACACACGTATCTGACAGAACGTAGAAGACTAAATAGAAAAGGGACATTCTCCCAGTAGGGAGCAGACTAGGTCATGAAACACTATTCTAAATAAGTTAAAAAAAAAAAAAAATTTGTAAACATCAAATATGACCAGGATTACTGGGGAGGCAGGGTATCAGATCCACTTTTCATTTGGCTAATTCCTACCCATCCAGGAGATCTCAACTTTTGTTCTTTCTTCTGTGAAGCCTTCCCTGAGCCCTGTGTCTGGATTAGGGGCTTCTCCTCCCTGCCAGAGCCCGGTGGGCATGTGAGTTTGCAATCTCTCACCTGGAGAGGTATGCTTAGCGCACGGGAGGGGACACGCTCCATGATTAGCACTCCCAATTCCGTTCTCACCATATCCTCCTCTGATCACAGATCTGCTGTAAAGTCAGCCTCATCTGCTTTTCCCGCTGGGGAGGGAAGAGAACATTGCGCCGCTCTGCAGCTTGTCCTCACTTGGCTCCACCCTGGAACGCTTCTAGCTCGGCTTCTGTCTTGGCTCCACGTCCCTCCACAGCCCTGTAGGTGCTGACATGCCCTGTTCCAGGGTCCCCAGATGAGTAGTGTAGTCCCTTGGTACTAACTACCATGCATGTGTTGAGGATCCACCATCTGTTTCTTTAGCCCAGACCCCTCTGGAATTCCTGGACCCAGATTTATGAGAACAGATGGCCCAAAGGCACTTCAGAACCCCAGCAAGCCACAACTGAATTCATCAGCTATTCTCCTCCACCTCCAATGTTCCTCTTATGACCCTGATCTTAATCTAACACAAGTATTCACACAGTTGCCCTAGTCAGAAAACTGGGTAAACCATATTCCCCAGAATTTTCTTTCTAGTGTGTTCCTGGTTCAGATGGGCTACAAGGCAGAGTCTCTCGTGGGAGCCGGAGGATTGAGGGGGCTGCACAGCCAGCTTCTCTAGCACATATATACCCTCCCAATGATTCCAACACTAATTCTTTTTGAAGATTTGAGAGAGAATGCGCATGCGTGGATGCCCATGCACCATGAGGGGGCAGAGGGAAAGAGAGAATCTCAAGCAGACTCCCTGCTGAGTGCAGAGCCTGATGCGGGGCTTGATTGCACAACCCTGAGATCATGACCTGAGCCCAAATCAAGAGTCGGATGTTCAAACCAACTGAGCCACCCAGGCACCCCTCCAATGCTAATTTATGTGCTGCTGTGAAGGGATTTTGCAGATGTAATTAAAGTCCCTCATCAGCTGAGTTTAAAGGTGCCCTGCTATAATTTGGAGTAAACCAGACAGTCCTAGTTCTTGGCACCTCAGGAGGGCTTTACATCTAGATTAATTAACAGAGCACTGCCAGTCTTGTGTGATGAGAGGCAGAGCAAGGGCCAGAAACTGGGTGAGGCAACCAAGGCCTTGCTCCAAGGCCCCGCAGGCTAGCCGAGCCAACACGACAAGCAAACCCAAACCGAAGGCAAACATTTCTTCTTTGTAGTTTTTTATGGTTTCAGATATTTCTATAATAAGAAAAAAGTCTGACTTTAGAAATGCAAGTCTGAAGTCAATTCTATTTAAAAGTTCTTCAGAAATAGGGGCGCCTGGCTGGCTCAGTCAGAAGAGCATGCAACTCTTGATCTCAGGGTTGTGAGTTCAAGCCCCACGTTGGGTGCAGAGATTACTTAAAAGTTTTTCAGAAGTACTGGACAATTTCCTAAACTCTCTCTCACACATACCCCCAATGCAGTTCCACACCTCGGTGCCCTTGCACCTGAGACTTCTACAGCTTGGCATGCCCCCCCTCCACCCCTCCCCTGCCACTCGTCAGCTGTATCTGCTTGGCAAATACCTAGTTACCCTCTGAAACTCAGTCTGAATCTCTCTTCTGTGGGGTTCTTCACTCAACCCCTCACAAAGGATCTCCGTATTCTGTTTATTTCTATGAGTGACCTTCACTAAAACTTAATCTCCTTGAGGTCAGGAACAGTTTTGAACATTCATTGCCTAGCCCTCAGCCTGGCAGCATATAAGAAAGGACCTAGTACCAACCCCCCTCTCTGCATCAGGCTCACTTCTGCCAACTCCAACTCCCTCCCAGAGATGCAAGAGAGGAGGAGACCCTGCTAATGTGTTCCCTCCAAACACATGACGATGACAGGCTATTGTTACCAGTCATGGGATCAGCGGGGTCCTATGAAGCAGGAATGCATGCCTCCCAACTGAACCAGTGCTGTCCCCACCCCAAGATCCCTGGTTCCATGTGGCTGGGTAAATGGACAGCAGGTCCCTTTGAGTGCTCTGCCACCTCTCTCCCACAGTCACAACCACCTGGGCCGGTCCCAACTTTTGAACTAGAGGTAGCGACCTTTATTCTGACTCACCACTGGGGTACTGGATGCCTGTGAAGTTTCCAAAAAGGGGCACTCTGATCCCCGTGGTGGAAAGGCTCCCGAGAGCCTCACAGTAGGGCATGAGGGGTTGGCAGGGCACAATTTGGGCATTTCTTGGATAAATTCCAACAGAACAGCACCTAAACCCCACCGCTGATCTGTGACACGAGCAAGACAACAGACCATGTCGAAAAGACTAGCCTGCTGACATACAGAACATACGAGAAACAAGGCCTAGATTCCAATCATGGCAATAACAAAATCCCTTGGATACCTTTGACCTAATAGTGTGCACCCTGTCATCTGTGAAACGAATGCGCCAGCCATAGGGTCATGGTCACGATTACATGGCAGTCTGAGCATTTGAAAATACCTCTCCAGGCCTCAAATCAACAATTCAAAGTTCAAGAATTAGACGGGGTAGGAAGCATTTCTTCACCTCAGCACACCCTTCTCAGACAGCTGCGTCTTGTGCAGGTAGAAGAGGAAAAAGGACAACAAGGTCTGAGGCCCATTTCGTGGACTCTCAGCATCCTGCTGCAGCTCTGTGCGTGCGTGACATCCCACCTGGGGAGGCCCCTTAGACAAAGATGGGACCTAACCGACAAACTAACACCAAACCCTGAAAGGGCTTGTGCCACACACAGTGTTCACGTGACAAACTCACGTGAACTCAAACATTCAGAGGACACCCCCTCCCCCAAATCAGGGAGATAAAATCCCTTACAGACGCCTGATTTGCACAAGCTGACTGCTTATCACGGACTATCAGGTATAACTTCACGTTGACTGGTTAGGAATGAAAGCCTTCAAGTATTACATGCTGTGGCTGGAGCCCGGAACAGAAAAAGGACATCAGTGGAAAACGGGTGAATCCCAAACGAAGCCTACACTTAACAGTGCGGTGCTATATTTGTTTTCTATTCCTACATAACAAACGGATGACCACAAAACAACATACCGTTACCAACAATTTAAAACAAGACACATTTATTATCTTAGATTTTGGTAGGTCAGAAGTCTGGGCACAGTGTAGCTGGAGCTCACCAGGCTGAAATCAAGGTTTGGAACGCCAAGGATTTCCTTTGGAGATCAGGGTCCTCATCCAAGCTCATTGTGGGAAGAATGTAATTTCTTACAGCTGTAGGACTGAGGTCCCTGTTTTCTTGTTGACGGTTGGCCTTAGGATGGTTTCAGTTCCTAGAGGTCACCCTCAGGTCCTATCCACACAGCCCCCTCCATGAGCAGTTCACAACAGGGCTCTTTGCTTTCTTTTAGGCCAGCAAGAGTATGTCTGCTATTGCTTCTTAAGTCTCTTAAGGGCTCAACTGATTGGGTCAGGCCCACCCGGGATAATCTCCATTTTGACTGATTACTCAATTGATCATGCACTTTGGAATAACCTGATAGTTTGTCAATCTAGATCTTGTTCTCTGGCCTGTGTTACGTTGAATTTACCAAAAGGGAAAGAATTACACGAGGGATGTATGACTTTTCCCAAGTCACACAAATTATTGGGATAAGAATTACGGAGCACTAAAATGCTACTGTTTTATCTTTAAATAAAGGTACATCATCCTGACTTTAAGGTAACTCTTACAAAAAGGCAATGTAAAAAAGTCAACTGTACTTCTATAATCAGTATTTATTTCAACTCTAAAAGCCTCTCATTAATGAACTGCCTTTGGCTAGCTTGGTTTCTTTTATGTTTCACCACTATTATCTTTGGGCCTTTATATTGCATATGGCTTCTGATATTTTAATCCCATTATCTTTAGCGAGCAAGTCTTACATTATACACACTTGCACATATTATTTCTCTCTGTATATAACTTCTGAGTGCCAAATCTCTGTTAACTGGTGATCATAACTCCTGTATTTAACTTAAAAAACCAGGTATATTATGCTATCAAAAAACAATGTATTAATAATCCAAATTATTTTGGATATACCCAGCTTCATATAACCGCATAGTCTGATTGAAGTTATATGGTTGGAAAAGTGCTGTATTTCTTTTTTTTTTGTCTCTACACCTAATGTGGGGCCTAAACTCACGACCCCAAGATCAAGAGTTGCATGCTTTTCTGAGCCAGCCAGGTGCCCCAGAAGTACTGTATTTTTTAACAATAAGTAACAAAATTGAACAATATCACTAAAAGCATACAGTCACTCTGGGGGAAGTGTTCACACTCCCTCACAGGGGTACTTATCAAAGTATAAAGCCTCATTTTCTAAACTTGCTGGTTAAAATGTTACTAGAACCGTCAATCAAACAGAAAAAAAAAAATTCACTAGATTTCTGAATGTTGACCCCCAAATATTTTTTTTTTATTTGAGAAAGAGTGAGTAAGAAAGAGCATGAGAGGAGAGAGGGTCAGAGGGAGAAGCAGACTCCCCGCTGAGCAGGGAGCCTGATGCAGGACTAGATCCTGGGACTCCAGGATCATGACCTGAGCCGAAGGCAGTCGCTTAACCAACTGAGCCACCCAGGCGCCTGACCCCCAAGTATTTTATTATCAAAAGTGACAAATTAAGGAAAGCAAAAGCTCATCACAAACATTTCATCATAGAAATGTTTTAAAATAGTTGTCACATACAGAATATTTGGGATTTTCTAATCTTCAAATGAGGAAGGTGCCATATCGAGCCAAGGTCCTTATATACAGCCTCTGAATTGAGTCCCTCAATCTTAGGCCAGTTCAGTGTCTCCCTCCCTGCTCCCCTGTAGAGTACATCTTCCTTGTTTCTGGTTCAGCTAGTCACTTTCAGGTAGTCAGACTGTTCTTCCTGTCCCTTTCACCTCCAATCTACTGATGGGTTGACCTTCCCCTTTCTAAATGGCAATGTGATCCCTCAAGTCAAAACCACCACAACAGACCCTGTTTCAGCAGTTCCTGACCTGGATGCTGGTGATCCTATCTGGTTCTGCACATCACATACTTCTCCCTGATTTTCAATGCCTCAGTTTGTCGGGAACAAACTCAGTCCCCTCTCCACTGTGTCAGGCTCCCTGGCCCTAGGGTTCGGTTTCCCTGTCTCTGGTTAACAACCCCAAACCCAGGGAATTTTGTGTCGAGGTTCCACACAAAGAAAGGGACATAATGCAAGGGTAACCAGAATAAAACTACCTGTGTGGTCTGCAAACCCCTACATTTTACTGGCCTCCATGGCTATTACTTTGCTAGGTCTGAGTCACAGACTCAAACAGGAATTACCAGGAAACATTCATGATTCAAAAATCAGCTCTCTTTGGCGGATTCCCTACTTCCCTGGTTAGGAGTGAGTACAAATGAGGCTATGATCAGGAACCTCTCCTTAACTCTTGAAAATACTGCAGAATCTGTGCGAAAGCAGTAACTGTCCAACAAAAATCTTTAGATTCTTTGGCCAGGGTTGTTCTTGATAATAGGATAGCCCCTGACTATCTTGTAGCTGAACACAGTGGGAGACATATGCACTGTGGCCAACACTGCTTGCTGCAACTAGATTAATACTTCTGGAGAAGTTGAGATTCAGCTACCTAAGATCACTGAACAAGCCACTTGGCTTAAGAAAGGGACTCCTGGGGTGCCTGCTGACTCAGTTGGTTGAGTGTCCATCTCTTGCTTTTGGCCCAGGTCAAGATCTCATGGGATCAAGTCCCGAGTGAGCCTCCACATTCAGCGGGGTCTGCTTGAGATTCTCGCTCTCCCTCTGCCCCTCCCACTGCACGGTCTTTCGAATAAATAAATAAATCTTAAAAAAAAAAAAAAAGAAAGAAAGAAGAAAGAGACTCCTGCAACAAGGTCTTTGGTTTGGGTCTTGGGAACCATGACTTCAAAGTGCACACAGACAACAGGAATTATCCTGCTTCTAACAGTCACAGTAGTCTCCCCTGCACACATACTCTCTCAAAGGCTTTAAATGCATGTTCACAGCCACTACCTACCACGTAAATGATCTCCCTAAGACTGGAAGGTCCGAAAAGGAATGAAGAGAACAACCAAAGTGAACCTGAAGTCGCGGCCTGTGACTACCACACGGAGGATCAGCAGAAACTTTGAGAGCTTCAGAACGATAGCTGGGAGTGGGGCCAATGCCTTCAATTTTTATCACATCTCTCAGCAAAGCTGAGCATCTGATCAAAAGTGGGGAATTGTTAAAATATAAAGTCACTTGTGCTATGTGCGTGCCACCAAACCAAGTTACAGTTTAAACCTCTCCCAGGAGTGCAATCTTAAACCGGTCAATCTCGAATTACCTGGTCAGCACCAGTGAGGTCATCTGCCTGACAGGACCCCTGCCATCCCCGCTAAAGGAAGGTGTCCTTGCCTGAAACAATCCACTAGTTGCCAGTAACTTCCTTGTCTGGCTCCCTTCTGCCCATAAGTCTTTCATTTTGTACAGCTCTTTGGAGCTCCTTTCTATCTGCCAGATGGGATGCTGCCCAATTCATGAATCACTGAATAAATCCAAAAAGATCTTTAAAATGTACTCACTTGAATTTTGTTTTTTAACACAGGCAAAGGTAAGGTAACACAGTGTTCCAGGCTCGAGGGGGTACCAACTACAGAAGCCTGAAGTAGAGGTAGGTTTAGCATAGTCAAGGAACAGAAAGGAGGTATGGGGACCTAGGTCAGGCAAGCCCAAGGTGGGTCACTTTGGTATACTGATTATTTTATTTATTTATTTATTTATTTTAAAAGATTTTATTTATTTATTTGACAGAGAGAGACACAGCGAGAGAGGGAACACAAGCAGGGGGAGTGGGGGAGGGAGAAGCAGGGTTTCCGCCAAGCAGGGAGCCCGATGTGGGACTTGATCCCGGGACTCCAGGATCATGACCTGAGCCGAAGGCAGACACTTAACCGACTGAGCCACCCAGGCGCCCGGTATACTGATTATTTTAAATAAAAGTTACTTAAGAGACAGCCTATGCAAGTAGGGCCCTCAGATCTTCCTCCTCTGTCTCCCCAGAAAGCAGGAAATAATTTTCCCATCTGAAATTTATCTGTCTTGTGTAAATTTAATTCTTAGTCTAGCTGGAAGATCTGAGGGTAGAGAAGAATTTTTCCCTCCCTTCAGAAACCAGTGTGACTGGAACCTGTCCCACCTCTAAGGTGGTCAGGCTCTGTACAGGAAGCCTGGAAGCCACTGATGGGATTTCAAGCCACAGTGACACAATCTAATTAACATTTGTGATGATCATTCTGGGAACTGAATGAAGAAAAGGTGGTCTAAATAAGTTAGGAAGTTCTATTAGGAGTCCAGAAGAGGGATGTCAAGCACAATGAAGATGGAGAGAAGGGGATGATGACGAGATCTATTTTAGAAGTAGAGCCAAGGGGTGCCCAGGTGGCTCAGTCATTAAGCGTCTGCCTTCGGCTCAGGTCATGATCCCGGGGTCCTGAGATCGAGCCCCGCATCGGGCTCCCTGCTCCGCGGGAAGCCTGCTTCTCCCTCTCCCACTCCCCCTGCTTGTATTCCCTCTCTCGCTGTCTTTCTGTCAAATAAACAAACAAAAATCTTACAAAAAAAAAAGAGTAGAGCCAAAAGAATGTGCTGGTAGGGGGAGAGTGGTGAGGGAGAGTAGAGCACAATGCCTGAGTATTTGACTTGATCATCCAGGTGGATGGTGGTGCCATTTACTGAAATTTATAAAATGGAAGGAGGGGCAGGATTCAGGGAAAAGGGAACAAAGGCATTGAAACCAAGAGTTCCCCATGACAAGGAGGCCAATAGGAGTCAAGCGGTGGTTTCTATAAGGATCTGGGGCTCGGGCCTGGAGACAGTTGGCCATCTTTAGCATATGAACTGTATCTAGAGACAATGAAGTAGAAAGACTAGAATCTAGAATCTAGCTCTGGTATATCAACCACAAGAGGAACAGCCAGCAAAGGAAATTTGAGAAGTAACATCCCAGTGAGGGAGAAGAAAATCGGGAGGGTATTACCGGAGAAGCCAATACAAGAACAGAATGTTTCAAGGAGGGAGTGAGCCACAGAGCCACATACTGTTCAGTAAGTCATGTGGGGTCTGCTGTTTTTGCAATTTGGAAGTCACTGGTGTGGTTATGGAAAGTAGTTTCAAAGGCAAGTTAGAGGGAATCCAAAGAAGGGTAGAGAGAGGAGAGAGTGAAATATAAGTAGAATCAGGATTTACAAACAATTTTTGAGGCATTTACTTGATTATTTCATTTAAATCCCACAATTAATGCCACTTCACAACTAAAACATTACTTGCCTAAAATCTTGTAAGTGATGCAAGGGGATACAGCCAGGATTAGAAACCCACAATGAAATTCCAGAGCCCACATTCTTAAATGCTAATGTGGAATTTCAGGAAGTTCTTGAATATGATATGAAAGAGAATTTGTAGTCACCTATGCCCATGGTTTTCAAACTAAACTGGCCAGAAGCTCTAGCAACACCTCTTTAGAATGATGGCCCAAACTGCTGACAGGGATTGGTTGCCTGGCCACATGCAGCCTTAACCTACATCCATTCTGGAGCTAGAATTTCAAACTTTCAAAATCTCAATGTTCTCAATATTGAAGACTCATCACTGTCAAGATATAAATTCTTCCTGACTTGATCTATAGATTCAATGCAATCCCAATCCAAATCCCAGCAAGTTATTTTTTCAGTATCAACAAACTGGTTCTAAAGTTCATCTGCAGATGCAAAAGACCCAGAAGAGCCAACAAAATATTGAAGTAGAAGTACAAAGTTGCAAGACTGACACTATCCAACTTCAAGACCTACTAAAAGGCTAGAGAAGTCAAGATAATATGGTATTGGGGAAAGAACAAAAAGTAGATCAATGGAATAGAGTAGGGAGACCAGATATAGACCCACATAATCAACTCATTATTGACAAAGGAACAAAGGTGACACAATGGAGCAAAACTGATCTTTTCAACAAATATTGCTGGAACAACTTCACATCCCCCTGCAAAAGATGAATCTAGAGCTTACTTACATCCTTTACAAAAATTCACTCAAAATGGATCACAGACCTAAATCTAAAATACAAAACTATAAAACTCCTAGAAGTAGCACAGAAGAAAATGTAGATGACGTTGGGTTTGATGATGACTTTTTAGATGTAACACCAAAAGCATGATCCATGAAAGAAAAAACTGGTAAGCTGGACTTCATTAAAATTTGAAATTTCTGCTCTGCTAAAGACACGGTCAAGACAATGAGAAGACAAGCCACAGACTGAGGAAAAAATACCTGCAAAAAAGACATATCCATAGAGGACAATAATCCAAAATATACAAAGAACACTTAAAACTCAATAACAAAGATATTATTAAATATATATATATTAAAAACAATCTGATTTTAAAAATGGGCCAAGGACTTTAACAGACACCTCACCAAAGAAGATAAACAGATGGTAAATAAGAATATGAAAAAGTGTTCCATATCCTGCGTCATCAGGGAAATGCAAATTAAAACAGCAATGAAGATGCCACTAAGCACTTACTAGAATGGCCAAATTCTAGAATACTGGCAACACTTAATGCTAGTGAGGATGGGGAGCAACAGGAACTCTTAATTCATTGCTGGTGGAAATGCAAAATGGTACAATCACTTTCGTAGATAATTGGGTAGTTTCTTACAAAACTAAACATACTCTTATCATATGATCCAGTAATCACAATCCGTAGTATCCAGTGTAGTTGACAACTCAGGCCCAAACAGAAACCTGCACAAGCTGCTTATAGTGGCTTTATTCATAATTGCCAAACCGTGGGAGCAATTGAGATGTTCTTGTGTAGTGAACAGATAAACAGTGGCACATACATAATAATGGAGTATCATTCAGTGCTAAAAAGAAATGAGCTATCAAACTATGAAAAGATATGGAGGAAATTTAAATGTTTATTATTAAGTAAAAGAAGCCAATCTGAATATATTTGTCTCAGTCCAACTATATGACATTCTAGAAAAGGTAAAACTATGAAGACAGTAAGAAGATCAGTAGTTGCCAGGGGCTAAGGGGAGGGATGAATCGGTGGAGCACAGAGGATTTTTAGGGCAGTGAAACTATTCTGTATGATACTTTAATGGTGAATACATGTCATTATATATTTGTCAAAACTCACAGGATGTACAACACCAAAAGTGAACTCTAATATAAACTATGGACTTCCGGTGACAATGCTGTGTTTAAGTTCATCAACTGTAACAAATATCCCATTCTGGTGGGGGATGTTGGGAATGGGGGAGGCTGTGCACTTTTGGGGGCAAAGAGTTTATGGGAAATCTCTACCTTCCTCTCAATTTTGCTGTGAACCAAAAACTGCACTAAAAATAAAGTCTGCTTTTTAAAAAATCAAGTTTTTTGGACATTTACCTCCTACAGGCATTGTTGTAAAAACACAGAGGATAAATTTTAAGCAGTCCCTGAAAGGTAAAGAGCCATTACCAACTGAAGGCTTTGCCTTACCTTGAAATCTTTCAATAATTATTCATGGAAACTATACAATACACTCAGCACTTACTGATTAGCTAGGGATAGATGACCTACATATATGAAACAGCAAGAAATAAGCCTAACACTTAATTCCTTTAAGATTTGGCTGTTTGGAATTTGGAGCTTATTTCTTCAGAAGAGGGATGTAAGTGCTTAATTATCTGTTCTTATTCACTCTTTCTGTGAGAATGCATTTTGAAATGCATGTTTAAACACCTAGACTGGAAACTCCATGAAATCAGCAACTTTAGGCTCAGTGCCCAAAACATATTTATTCGGTCTAAGATGCAAGGAATTGTAAAACGAGCCATCCGTTTGCACGCTAAAAAAAAAAAAAAAGCCACCAAGTAAACTATCACAGAATGCTTTCTTGTCACTTAGAGTTATTTTATAACTATTGCAAAAGCTTTTAGATAATTAGATTTATCTTCTCTCTCTTGTATACCTATATTAAAAAAAAAAAAAATATATATATATATATATATATTGGTTAAGCTATTCCCAACACATCTTCACAGGCCAAGTTTGACTCTTTTGAATCACTTTGACTCAGTTGCTGATGTCCGGATGTTTTCCACCTGACATTCTACTGTTGTCTCTGAGACATTCTTCCGGCTGCCAGACCCTCAATATGCCCGGTTTAAGGCTGGTACTATCTTGTTCTTACCAGATGTCAGAAAAGAAGGCTCTAACATCTCTGGAGAACACTTTCTTGAGAATTGTTTCACAGCTTAAAATTGTTATAGTTGTAACTTCCAGCCATCAGCAACTGTGGGAAATATCACAGCAAAAACTGCTTTCCATAGGCCATGCTCATGACCTTGATCTCTTCAGCACCTTCAACATTACAGAAAAATCTCAGAGCCTTTTCAAGAATGGTAGAGTTCGATCATCATTTCCCATCTGTCTAAATCCAATTTTCCCTCAAATCACAAATCACCAGGAAATAAGCAGCTACAGTTCTAAGTTGGCAGAAAGTTTGATAAATTGATGTCCTATGCCTCAACAACCGTCCTGTACAACTTATGAATTGGACACAGCAGGCACTTATTGCTTTAAAATGCTTTTCATCTATTTGAAGGGATTACTGATTTCTCCTACTCTCGAGCTGCATAATATATCACCTGGAAGGCAATACTTTTGCTATAACTCTGTAACACAGCTTCAGCTACTTAGAGTCTGTCCCAAGTCCCCCAAAGCTCTTGGTTATTTGCAAAACAATGGTAACTGTGCTTATTCCTCCAACAAAAATTTGCTTCACTAATACCAAATTTACATCTTGTTGCTCTGTGCAACATACTTTTTATTTTAGTGTTGAATTGTGATTAAGATTGCATTTATTTATTTGAGAGAGAGAGAGCACACGCATGAGCAGGAGGAGCAGAGAGGGAAGGAAAGAGTCCCAAACAGACTTGATGCTGAGCATGGAGCCCAATCCAAGATCAGGACTGGAGCCAAAACCAAGAGTTGAACACTCAAACCACTGAGCCACCCAGGTGCTCCGTAAATCGTGATTTAATATCTTTGATCATCTTTTTTATGAAATTAACTTGGACATGTGTATCACCAACAATATATATAAACACAATTGCTATGTCCACACCTGCACACTCACAGGTAATGACAACAATGTATCAGCGCTTTCTAGCCAATGGTGGTAAGATGCTAGTGCAGTAAGAGATATCCTAATTCCCAAGATATTAAAACATGAGAGAAATGTATACCTCAGAATCAATGGAACACAGTATCTGAGGCATAAATGAATACTCTTTTATGCAAAAAAACATTTCCAAAGATGAACACCAGAAATTCCTTTCTTCCTTGTGTATGCATGCCAGTCCTCCAATCAAGAGAGAAATTCATTTCCCCACCACCCCCTTCAATCTGGGTTGGCCCTGTGGCTTGCTGTCACTAACAGAACGTGGCAGAGTAGCCAGGGTCCCTGCTGAATTGCACAGCCCAGCAAACAGCCTCACTCCCCTTCTGCTTCTACCCACTATGCCTCACAAGCAAAAGAGCTACACTACGTGGCACATAATTAGCCTTAAAAGGGTGCAGTAGGTCACTTCTGCATTTCCTTACCTATGGATTCATAATGGACACAAGATGCTTCCAAGGTTAATTAAATGAAATATTATAGATGTCTGAAATGAAAGTGAACTCTGTTTTCTCTTTAAAACCGATTTATTTGCTTATCAAAGCAATGTTTTCTCAGTTAATTAGGTATA
Organism: Neomonachus schauinslandi; assembly: GCF_002201575.2. Taxonomy (NCBI): domain Eukaryota; kingdom Metazoa; phylum Chordata; class Mammalia; order Carnivora; family Phocidae; genus Neomonachus; species Neomonachus schauinslandi. The sequence goes on along the minus strand of NC_058407.1, from coordinate 52,474,689 downwards.
GACCAGAAAGTCCTCCATGAGGACACTTTTGATTAATTCTTAATTATGAATGCCCACGTATGTTATCCAAGTGAGCAAAATGTACAGTGTGAGAAGAGAAAGAAAAAAAAGGCACAGAGGAGTTAAAAACACACCACTTCTGTTTCTGTTACTTTTAAAATGTATCAAATGTTATAAAATGGCTTAAAAAATATCTACCTTTAGGGTGGTTTTCAAAACAGCAAGAACATACACAAATCATAGCACACTTATTACTTAATTTGATCCTCTTTGTCCTCACGTGTTGCTAAGAGACTGTCTTTTTCAAGGCTGAAATACACAGATTTTTCCAAATTTAGAAAATGGGAGAACTTACAAGGAAGCTTCAAAAATGCAGCCAGTCAGAAGTAAAAATGTATTTGGTAACAATCAACCCACATTTCTCCAAACGACTTCCTGAAATGTATTACTGAATGCCTGAGTAATTCACCCGAACTTAAAAATTTATCATCCCAGGTTATATAGCTTTCTTAAGTTTACACACATTAACATATAGGATATCCCTTTATTTCTTACTAAAGAGGAAAGGACAACTGAAAGAGAAAGAGCCTTCGAGAGTTTGAAGAAAATTATGAGGCCGCTAAAAGGCTTTGTGTCCGTCAAGATTTCTGATAAGTGTTCAGGACATGTTGATCACGATTAGGGATAAACTCTAACCAAATCATCAGTATGTGGAGCAGGGAAAGAGAACACCTATTAACAGCAATACATGCTATAACTAATATTCTTGTTCCTTGATTTAGAAATCAGGGCATACAGTATATCATATTGTTAAACTACATTATAGGATCATGGTATTACAAAAAACTTTATTCTTTCCCTTAAAACTTCCTCGGTGTACTTATGTATTTGTTTATGGTTTATTAACTACCTGGGAAAATAAAAGGTAACAGGTGCCCCTGACAACTGAAGATCAAGAGACCCCAACACAACTGATAACAGACTGTAAATCGATGGGGAAATGGCCACATTTACCAGAAGGTGATAGACAAGCCTTGGAGGTACACCCCTCCCTTTAAAAAAACCATATTTTTACTACATTTTAATAGGAGCGCCTGGGTGGCTCAGTCGTTAAGCGTCTGCCTTTGGCTCAGGTCATGATCCCAGGGTCCTGGGATCGAGCCCCGCATCGAGCTCCCATCTCTGCGGGAAGCCTGCTTCTCCCTCTCCCACTCCCCCTGCTTGTGTTCCCTCTCTCGCTGTGTCTCTCTGTCAAATAAATAAAATCTTTAAAAATAAATAAATAAAATATCAAAGTACTAGAAAAGCTTCTATAGGGGTACCTATCACTAACCATAGGGACAGGCCACTTTGCAGAGACAAAATCAACAGCCTTTATTTGTACATAAAGCCACACAACTAGATGTACCTATGAAGACCAGGAAGTTCCAAGAGCCCTGCAACCCAGCCAGCCTGGTGCCATTTGTAAAGCATGCACAACCATCCGGAGGGTCTGCAGGATGTAGTAGGACTAAGAAGATCCAAGTGTGGCCCCAATTCTGCCACTCAGGTAAGTCATTCAATTTCTCTGGCTACCCGTTTCCTCATCCGGATAAGACAGAAGTGTGTGGAGGGCATGAGGGGCGGAGAGGGAGCTAATGTCTTCCGAGCATCTCCTACATGGCCACCATGTCCGTACATTGTACCATCTAACCTGCCCACCAGTTCTCAGCTTTACAAAGAGGGAAGCAAGGCCACAGGAGGTGGTACAGATGGGAAAGTTTACCTCACCGATTCTGTCTCCAGAGATGGAAGCCAAGTGCTCCCACCCATCTCTATCTCCAGATGCTGTGACGTCGATTCCAAGTCACTTCTCAGATCTCACCCTCTCCGGCACACTCTCTGGCTTTTCCCCTCACCACCACCAGTAACTGAACCCAGCCATGCTCCTCAGTTTTCTCAAGGCTAGCAAAAATCCCACGTCTATAGAACATGAAGAAGCTGGGAGGCTACAAAATGTCAAGGCTCATCCACCTCCCTGTCCGCACGGCCGGATATACTTTTGCAACAGGTGGTTTGCTCAGAACGGCGCAGAGATTCCTGTCCTGCGAGTGTGGTGCCGTCTAAGCGCAGTGGAGAGCGCTCCGTTGAAAGCGAACATTCACACTCACCAATACCTTATGCCCCCAGAGGCACCAGCCAAGTCTCCGAAGCCACTCTTCCAAAACCCTTAGGAGGTGAGTTTAACATCTATCATGAAAAAATGGTAATTATCAGCAACCAAATCCAATCAGTTCTCCTATTTCTATTTTTAAATTACCTGAATTAGAAGAAAAGACTGAGGAACATTAATGATGGAATCCACTGTCCAGTTTCATAAAAAGCTTGCCACTTCACATATAAAATCCAAAGCCCGCCAAAGAGAAACTGTGACAGTTTGTGCGCTCAGGCAACACAGGCCTTTGGGTGAAATTGTTTTAGTGCTGACAGGAGCTGCCAGTGGTACTTGCTCTAAAACTATATACATCTTTATGAAAGTTGCCTCAACAAAAGTGCAACCATATTAGTACACATACACTTAACGTTAAGGTGATCAAGCTGAATTTAAAAAGCTGTTCTCCACATTCCTAGCAGGTAAAGGAAGCCCTGGCTATGTGTGCTATCCAATTAAAGACTATTAACATGCTGTAAGGTGCCACGGTAGCAAGTCCCAGACAGGTGGGTTTGAGAAGATAGCTCTGTTCCAGGCATCCCAAGGGCTCCTGAATGCCACTCACCCTCAAAGCTGACGGGGCGAGTACAAGAGGTTTTGGTTCCCTATTAAGGCAAGCAGGGAGAAGTTCTATAAGCTATAAATTCTAACACAAGTTTCTAAGATTAGCATAAAATGGGATAATAAAAAGAAAACAAATGAGAAATAACATAACTGTACCACAGTTTGTTGACTTTAGAAGGCCACTCTCAAACCAATTCAGAGGGATGAATAATCAATACACAGGGGCACCTGACTGGCTCCATCAGTAGAACATGCAACTCTTAATCTGGGGGTTGTGAGTTCAAGCCCCACCTTGGGCATGAAGCCTACTTAAAAATTTTTTTAAAAAAATACATAGAATTTTTTTTTTTTTACAAAAGTTTAAGACTTTTAAAAATGTACAAAGCAGAGATATTCTAGCACTTTTTTTTAACTGCCGAACACTTGAACATTTTCTAAAGTGGATAACTTCATTTCCAGCCTTCTTTGGCATAGCCGAATGAGGATCAAAGCTAGTGGGGCGCCCCCATCCTAACCCTGGTAGCATTCTACCTTCCCCTTGTTGGCTGAGGCCTTGGAGAAGTCATTTAACCCCTAAGAATCAATTCTTCATCTACATAGTCACACTACTATCATGATAAAGTAACTTTGAGGATTAACTAGGATAATACACATACAGCCCTTAACCAAGTACCTGACACATAGGAAGGACTCAATACTGGTCGAGGCTCTCATGACTGCAATGATTATTGTTACTCCTAACAATGGCAGAATGAGCGGAAATAGCATCAGCAAAGGTCCACTCTAGGTGATGGACCCACTCGTGATTAGACGTCAGCCAGTTTAGACACAACCATACAGGCCTATTTCCTATGCCCACAGATGTATACTCCCATCAAGTGGACTGAACTACTCCTATTAGACTAAATATGTGACTACGGCTCTTTTATAGAGTACTTAGGTAGCAACCAAAATGGTGGATTTGGGGGGACACAACCATACTACCCATCATGGATATATCACTTTGTAAAGCAACTCTAAAGGCTATTACCCACCCCTTCCTGAATAACACTTGGACAAACTGACCATATACTGGCAAGAGTCAAGTTTATGGCTACTGCATTTCAGACATCACCAGATTCCCAGTTCTTCCCTTTTGAATTGACTAGTAAGATTCACTTCTTGAGAGATGCCTCCATCAACCTCAAGTCTGAAAGCCTCTTCAGTGCTTTAAGATTGAGATAAAAACAGCTGGTGAAGGGGTGGAAGCATGTCAGTGGCAAATACTCTAAAAGGAGAACCCAGAGCTTGGCTAAAGACAAAGCAACAGGAAGTCAAGCACACGTTTGGTCCAGAAATACCCCGAAGAATTATTTTAAGACTTCCATCCTTGATGCAATCTCATCCTCCATATTTTAGCACTTTTCTGACATTGGAAGAAAGGGGGAAGAGAATAACAATAGTGGATAAAATGGATTCTGGTTAAGTAACAACTAAGCCTGGGAGTCAGGTGTTACTTAACCGCCAAGGATAAGGACTCTGTCCATGCTCTTTAGATCCAGGAAGAGAGGAAACTGATAGAGCTTACCTATCCACCCCAACCCCTCCAATGGCAGAAAAAAATATTAACAATCAACTTCACTTAAGATTTTCGAACTTGAGAAGTACCAAGTAACCCAGCACCGTGTCCTGCTGTCATTGAGGGGAGGCGGGAAGGAAAGGCGAGGGGTGCAGAGTCTAAAAGAATTGAACACTTTAAAAAAGATATTACTTAGGAACTAGGTTTTATATATTTATTCAAATCAAATTTTTAAGGGACTACCAGTTTCTAGAAGAGAACTGAGAAATATAAGGGCAACTCAAAAATTTGGTGTTGACAGACATGTTCATATTTAACCTAATCACTGGGTAATCTATTTCTGAAAGTGTTTCTTTCTTCTGGAGTAACCCTATAATAGAAAGTCTTAATGGCTGATGAAACCTTATAGCATAAGAATAAGGTAGAGAAACAATACAAACCTAAATTGATTAAAACTGCTCATACCGCCACCACTTCGACTGAATTTCATGCACTGTTGGTACTTCTCATGTACGGAGATACCACTGAAAAAGCCTTCAAAAAGACTACACTCCATTCAGCATTGAAACAAAAAGTGTTGGTGTGCACACAAAGGCCCACAAACAGAGCTGTGGGGTATCGAGTTGAGTATTAGTAAAGCAAATTTTTGTTGTGCCGTATGTTCTTACAATGCTATAACCCACTGCTTCATGGGACCTAAGAAAGGAAGAAACTCATCAGTAGACAAAGCTGTGCACATTTTGTCATGAAAAATGGGCAAAAGGATTATTGTGAGACACCAAGCAACAAAAATGAAGGCAGAAGAAACTGCCTCCTTTGGAACAGAGGAAAAAAATTTCAAAGCCTAAGAGGTTGGTATGATCTAGTCAGGAGTCACCCAGGATCACTGGCATGAGCACTGTGTCAGTTAAGTTTTCAGTAGGGTTTTTCTCTCACTAGGTTATAGAAGAATAGTGTCCCTAAAATCAGTGATGTTTTAGTATACAAAATGTTAATTTCTTGAAAAAAAAAAATCAATGCAAACCTATAAACTTCAAAAGAAAAATGTTCTCCAGCTCTGACCCAGGCATAACCCAACAGCTGCAGCAACCTTTTGCCATGCTAACAACATTCCTGGGCACCCCACCCACCCAAGTAGCAGAGGCAACTCCAGAGCCAGACTCCCTGGGTTCAAATTCTGACTCTGCGACTTACTAGTTCTAAGACCCTGGGCGAGTTACTTATTTGTTCTGGGCTTTAGTTTCCTCATCTACTAAACAGGGACAATAGTGCCCATATTCATAGGATTGTTACAATAAATAAATGAGACAATGTTTATAAAGAGCTTAGAATAATCCCTAGCACGTAGTGAACCTCACATAAATACTTGTTAAATGAAACCAGCACCCCAATTTTGGTTTCAAACTACTCTCCAAAGAAAGAAACCAGGGATTCTTTGAGAGTAAATGATGATATATCTTGGGACAGGAAAAATTAAGGATGGTCAAGGCCCAACTTGTGACTGACAGAAAGGTAGAAGGCTTTCAAGGTGGTCATGGATAGGGTTGAAAAGACAAATTACCTGCCAAGATGGGACCACACAGGCATCAAAGGTAGTAAAGCAATCCAAATGTGAAAGGCAGGACTCCTTAATGATACCCAAAAAAGGAAAGTCAATCTAAAGCACACACGGAGACATTATCATGCAAAAGAAAAAAGAATATCAGTTGTTTTTTGTTAATTTTAATAAATGGAAGAGTGCTAGGTGTTTTGTTTCATCCAGTAAACATTTTTTAAGTAGAGAAGGGTAAATGCAAGGAACTTAGTAATACTAGTCCTAGCCAAGATAGAGTATATGAATAACAGGAAGGCCTTAGGGGGAAAGAAAACTGAACAGCGTGTCAAGATGATGAATTAGCTAAATGTTCTAAGAGGCGCACTAACTGCAGACTTTATCCCTCATATCCTAGGAGATGATACCCTTCAATGGCCCTACTAATTGGAGCAAAATAGTAATAAAACGTAAGCTTCCAATGATGCAAAGAAACCAGGCAAATATCCAGGTGACAGGGCAATGGTCTATGAAACACTAGCCAAGCAAAATTTGGAGAATTAAACATTCTGGGGGAAGCACCATGCTGCAAAAACCTAGGACTTATACGGAAAACACAGCTCTATAATCTTACTGATACAACAAATGGAAGACAAATATAAAACAGGGCCTAGCCAGATGACCAGCGGCTTGGATTTGATGAATGTAGAGACAACCAAAAATCAATTGGCTGATAACTAGATCCTGTCTTCTATACTGGTCAGACTATTTGGCTCTGTAACTATGGAAATGTACTACTGTATTATTGTATCCCTAGGGAAGAACAAAAATGCGTATTGCTGTAACACTAGAAGTTATCAAAAAAATGTTGTCACAAACCTCGGAAAGTAAACAAACAAGTTTAAGAACAATAAATAAACCCTATTCTAAAATGCCAATGCCATGAGGGTTCAAGTGGTTTATAGGTTTCTTAATCAATAGATCTTTGTGTGCTGTTTACAGTGTTTGGAGTATTCAAGAACCCTTGTAGTTTAAAATGTTAAAAGAAATCTAAGTCAATAATCATGTTTAAATGATAGAATTAAATTTTCAATTTAATAGCCGGAGCACTAAAGTACACATAATAGAAGGAGCTTCTCCCCATGAACAAAAACCCTTGGACAGTAAACATGAAAAGTGGGTCACCAACAGAATGTCCAGAAGGTGTAAACTGTATTTCTCCACATGAAAGACTACTGAGAAATACAGTGGTCCCCTTCTTCCAACACAATGACCCCAAGGGAAACAAAAGATAAAGGCAATAGAAAAAGACATGAGAAAGAAATGCTACACAGTTGATAAGCGTTCTTCTTCCATAGTTTGTCTGTTAAAAGTAGGACATGGGAATAATTGGAAATTAACCACAGCAGACTCCAGCATCAGTTTGTTGCATAAACGTAATCAGACATATATAGAGTAACAACAAATTCTTTCTCTTTCTGCTTTGAAATAAATGAATCTGAAAGGACTAGGAATGCTAACGTGTCTAGAGTAATCAAAAACAACAGTGAAGTTCTAGATGTGGAAGAGGGTGAATGGAGGGAGAAAAGCTCCTAAGATTCCACTGATCCATTTCTCCCTGAAGAAGGGGTGAAACGAAAACATCTCTTCCAAACCCTTGGGTCTCTGTTCATCCTTGGCAATCACTCTCCTTACAAATGTAATGTTTCTCTTTAGAAAGGCTGGATATCATTCTTTCTGCAACACTATATCCTGGCCCTCCCTGCACCTGAGACAGGCAATGTGAATGCTAAGGGGACAAAGAGAAGGACATTCACTGAGCACCAACATCTGCCAAGCACTACGTGGGGAAATTCCCATTATCATCTCATTTTATCACCATGACCCTTGGCAGCTGGATACCAGCACCTTACTTTTATAGATGGAGAAACTGGAGTTCTGAGGAAATGAGCAAATTGCCCAAGGTCATCAGAACAATGGAGTGTCCAGGTCCGCAGCCAAAGCCTGCACGCTCCCTCATTGTTCTGTGTCCTGTGTCCTTTGGGTTCTCTGCCCCACTCTTTATACTGGGACTGCTCCTCGGCAATTCTGTCTCTGAAGAATTGCCAAATCAAAAACCTTGACTCTGAAACTCCAAAAAAGCATTGTAAATACGCCTCTGGTCTAATTCTCCTCTGTTTATCCAATGAATATTTCTCACGTAAGGGGCTGTTAGCACCCCATTCAGGATAGCTCCTTGTGTTACCTGGAAAATCTGAATGCACACCTGTTTCAACAAGGGGCACAAATGCCCATTTTCAGTTTTCTACCAGTCAGCCAGTGTGATGAGCTCTCCATACCATCCTGCCCTTCAGTTTCAGGTCTGGAAAAGTTCCCAGCAGCTGACAGAGAAGTACTCCCTCTTCGTGATGGTCCTCACCATGCACTCTCAACATTCAATCAGAACAGAGTGTCACAACTTTAAAACCAGCCTCTAAGGCTATTAGTGCAACATTAACTGAGATCATTTTTAAAAGCTTGAGGCAGAAATTAACATTCCATTTATTTCAAAATATAGTGCACAAGAGAAAAATAAGTGTTGAGGACAAGTAGAGGACAATCTACTTATTGATTTGCTTCCAGTCACAATCATGCATATATAACAGCTCATCAGGAATTGAGTCTTGCTAATTTTTATTTTAAAAAGCCTATCTGAAAAAAAAGTCTATCTGAAAAGGTAAGAAAAGCATATTTCTACTAACCAAAAGTCATTTACTATTCTAGATAAATGCAAACAGAGGACAACCACCAAGAACGCCACGTAAGGTTGGGTAGGATGTCACTGCACAAATACACTGCCTGGGGGTCAAAGTGGGCATCACAGAGTGGCTGTATCCACTGGGACATATGGATTCCTCTTTAAAATTCATACATAGGTACCACATAGCCAGGAACGGTTATGTTGTTCGTAAGACCCAATGCAAAATGAAAACATGGGGTCCCTGTTCAAAATTTATAAAAATTACAAGATGGCAATGACAGTCTTTAACCACTCCCAGGACTATTCTACATGCACAACTCACTCACTCATGCAGCCAGACTTGCACCTGGGCTAGCGATAGCCCCAAGCCCAACCACAACATAGAAAATGAATTACCAAATGGACTTGCTTTGCTTTTACTCATACTACACAAGGATAATTACAAACAAAACTTTGAGAAATATCCTCTTTTACTCCCACACTTCCCCAAAAAGTTAACTTGATGAAACCAAAGCCAATTTGAAAAAAAATTTTTTTGATTCTTTTTAGGCAAAAAACGTACAGCTTCTATGACACAAGAACAAGAAAGAACAAAAAATTTAATGCAATTGCTGAAATTACAACCTTCATTTTCAGAAGGAAATACCACAAAAAACTAAATTAGTACCCCAGGGGATAACCTTGAGAAACCATTCCAGAAGACAGAAAAGATGAACAAAGAGCAAAGATAAAGTCTCACATACAAATGAAAGAGAATCCTAATGATCTACCCATGGAATACAGGCTTCCTCAACAAATGATAGTTGTTATTAAAATGTCACATTTTGCAAGGGCACATAAATCTATTTTAACCACAGGTAAGAAGGCAGAGCCAAGAGAACAAAGCTGATAATAAAAAGTACAATAAAAGAAAATATCTCAGAGTTTAAGTAAGATTGAAAACTGAGAGTGCTAATGGAAATCAAGGCAAAAATGCCAAACCTGTGAACTCCCTAAATTCAATGAATACTATAAACATCCCAGCCCAAACAAAAACTCAAACCCAAAATATCTTGGTTTTTTTTCTGCTGCTAAAAAAAACACCCAAGATCATGACCCACTGATTTTATATAATCCTAAACCCAATGATAAGTGTCTTTCTGAGGGTGAGACAGAGGAAGATTTGACCCAGACAGAAGAGGGGACACGTGACCACAGAGGCAGAGACTGGAGTGATGCAATTGTGAGCCAACGAAGGCCGGCAGCCCTGTGAAGAAGCTGAGAGAGGCAAAGAATCAGTCCTCCTGGAGAGCCTTCACAAAGAGTACAGACCTACCAATACCTTGATTTCAGATTCCCAGCCTCCAGATCTGTGGGAAAATTAATTTCTGTTGTCTTAAGCCACCTAGTTCATGATTCATTTTTACAGCAGCCCTAGAAAACAAATACATTAGGCATTATCTAACTAAAGACTTAGTTTTATTAAGCTTCAACACACTACTTCTCTGGCTTACAAGTCCCAGCCAGGCAGAGGACACAGAATTGACCCACCTGCTAATTAAATTGGAGTGGACAACCACCAAGCCAGTGTGGTGGCCAGGAGGGAGGGGGATCTGCAGCCAGACTCGGGTACTCCCAGCCAGTTGGATTCACAGTGCGGCCCTATCTATTTCTTGACCCCTTGATTTTAGGCAAGTCAATTTCTTTGGAACTGAAGGGAGCAGAGTATGCCACCCCAAAATACACCTCTTTGGCATAAAGATTATCTTGAGCTGGTTATTTTTAAGTAGCAGCAAATACAAGAGAAGCTCTGAAAACCTAGAAGTTTCCTTTTCATAAAAGTCATTTACATTTATAAGACAAATCTCCATGTGTAAGGACGTCTTCCCCTCTGTACCAAGAACAGGACGATGATTAAATCTCTGGAAACGCTTATCAACAGAAAAGGCCAGGATTTAAATCTGCATAACAACCATACAGCACAATGTTTTGGCAGGTAACCTCCCATAACTGGCCCCTCCCCTAACACTGTCTTTTTGTGTTTAGCCGAAAAAGGTACTTAAGGTGATAGTTTTGGCCATTTCAGGGAGTTACTCAGTCTTCCTGGGCACCTCCAATGTATGTAAGAGGTATATGTATTATTAAAATTCTCTTTTTCTCCTGTTACTCTGTCTTTTATTACAGGGGTGGGTCTCAGCCAAGAACATAGAAGGGTGGAGGGAAAATCATTTTTCCTCCCTACAGGACCCCCTTATTTCCTTATTGTGAGATTTGCCACACTTATGTGCCAGGCCTATATAGGGCTGGGAATAGAGCAGTAAGGAAAACAGATGCAGACCCTGACCTGAAAGAGCTTCCAGGAAAAGTGGAGTATATATTAAACAAGCACTTTCAAGTAATTATTTACCATGTTTTCTTTTTCCCCACATTTGTTTAATCATTATAGACACCCTAGGAGTTAGGACTATTCCCTGGCTCACAGATGTGGAAACTGCCATTAAGTGTCAGCTAGAAGGAGGAGATTTGGATTAGAACTTGGGCCAAGGGGCTCTGGAGCCATTTCTTTCAACACTACACCAGTCTCTCTGCCGGGCCCCGCTTACTCCTGGAAAATGGAGCCACCATTTATTCACCCAGTTTCTCAGGCAAAAGCTCTGGCATAGTCCTTGACTTCTCTCCCCCTACCTTCACCCTCCGCCCACCTCCCCGACAATATTACAAGCTATAAAACTACACTAGTTTGCCAAACTTCTAAACCCTCCCTATGTGGTAGTTCTTATTCTCCTAAAAGACACATTTAATTTAGCAAGTTTCTTAATGAAATTTGGCATTCAAAATCTGTCAAGTTTGGGGATGTTTTTTGTTTTTTTTTTTTTACATATATATATATATATATATATATATATATATATATAACATATTATACTTCCAGGAAATGTGTTTGTATCTTGTCCAATTCATTTACTGACTGTAATTACCTAAGTTTGGCATTCAGCATTATTTAACAGGTATGTTTGGAGTTACTGTGTGCAAAGACATTCATCCTCTGGACCTCAGTATTTACTTACTTTTAGGTCTTTGCACATAGGTTTCCACTTTTAGGGAATGCCTTGGCTAATTCCCACTAATCATCACTCCTCCCTCAGTCTCAGCTTTGACTACAAGTTCTGCAAGGGCAGCGACCATGCTTTTCCTTTTTGTGTCCCCAATATCCATCACATCACCTGGTATGGAGGAGGCGTTTAACAAATCTCCTGGACAAATGAACAAATGTCACCTACCCAGGAAAACTTCCCAACACCACAACTTAGGGTTAGGCAATCCTTCCTTAACATCCTTAACACCCTAAGTCTACCCCTATAATAGCATGTATCTCCTGATACTTTATCTCCTCTGCTAAATTAAATTCTAGAAGGCCCATGTTTTATCTTAGTTACTGTTTAATCCCAAAGTCTTCCACAGCACCTGGCAACATCTGTTGACTATCCTTATTAAATCTTTGAGTAACTCACCTGTTACTCTTTTTCAAAAAAAAAAGGAAAGGATGACATTTTTTTCATAATACTCTCCCGAGCCTGTAATGCCACAAAATGGTGATTATATTAGAGGACTCTAATTAGAAATTCAGACAACATAGTAAAACCAACTGGACTGGCTAGAGAGCTCAGTCATTTACTCAGAAAATTATTTCTTCACAGTCCCAGTTGCCTGAGATATTAAGAAAATTTAGAGCCACTTTCATAGTCCAGGCAACCAGTAACTAATTTTCCAAATACTGCAAAATTTGCAAAGTGCATTAGCAAGAATGGGCTAGATTATTGGGCAATAACAAAGTTTTATTTCTCACACACTCCACATGTCCATTTTATAATGGCTCCATGTCTTCTTTACAGGGAGGACAGAGCCTTCACAATCTAGAGGGCCAGAGGGCAAGAAAGGGAAGATGGTGAACAGCCATATGCCCAGGAGGAGAACTAGAAATAAGTGGTGAATGGCATTAGTGACCACCACAGGAGGTTTGGCAGAAACATAACCATTCTACCTATGGCATCACAGAAAGTAACACGAAATTAATATACAAACTCAATTTCTTGCTTTAACAAAGATAACAAGACAAACACGGGTTATTCCTCATTATATGGCAACTCACAAAAAAAAAAAAAAAAAAAAAAAATCCACCATAATGTAATTGGACAAGAACACACCTATGTTCCCAGAAAAACAACGTAACAGAATTTTATTCACAGACCAATGTAGCTCTAGAAACTAAAAGCAGATTTGTTCCCCAGCTGTTCATAGGTATTGGGCACAGTGAGGTCTCAGCGTTATCCAACTGCTTCCACCTGGCACTGTCAAAAACCATTAGCTCGTGAATGATACATGGGCATAGAATATCTACCATGTCCTCTACAGCTCCCATAATTTACACTCACATTTCAAACAAATACAAATTCAGATTCATGCAAAGCATATGATATAGGCAGGCACAGTGAAGAGATGACCAGAGCAGAGCGGACCATGCAAAGAGTTCAGGAGAGAGGTAAGCTGAAGATAAATCCAAATTCCAAAGAAAGTGGGTATAGATAAAACCGCTAACAGAGTGAAGAGAAGGGGGCCGGTGGTGGGGGCAGCCTGGAAAGCTTGGGAACACCACCAGTATTTAAGGGAGATTTCTAAGAAAAGGGAGCATGGCTAGAAAAACAACAAGAAGGAAGGGTTCTCCAGAAGTTAAGAGATACAAGAGTTCATGGATACAAGAAGTTAAGAGATACAACAGTTACAACAGTTACTAGTGAAGATGTGGAGGGTGAACAGATTTCTAAAGTGACCATTTGAACCTAAAAAGTCACTGGTGACCTCTACTGACCATCTTCCTAACCAGCTCTGTGGCTGAAGCACTGCATGGAGACCACCCACAGTTTCTGAAGTGCATATCCTACTCTCACTTTCCAGGTACCCACACTCGTTCTCTCAGCTCCTCCACTGGCTGGCTGACTTCTTGAAGGTTCAGCTCCAGCCTCATCTCCTGTGGGAAGACTTCTCTGACATCCCCAGCTTAGCTGTGTGCTCCTGCTTCACACCCTATGACACCCTGTACCACACCAATGTCAGGACACCCAGAACAACCCACCGCAGTGGCTTGTTCAGTTGGATGGGTCATCCAGTTGGAAGAGGCTTATTTTACTTGTCTTTGTGTCCCTGGTGCCCAGAAGAGTTCTTGGCACAGAGTAGGCATTCCATGTATGTTTCTTTAAGAAAGGAAATAAAGGGGTTACAGAAAAGAGAGCAATAGTATGCCTAGTAACCTGAAGAGGTGATGCAGACTGGAAAAACGAGTGTGTTGCTTGACCCAACAGCAATGACTTAACACATCTATAGACAAAGGGTAGGCAATGGAAAGGAAAACAAGTAACAAATGGAGGAAATGGGAGACAAGGTATGAATGTATGTGACGGGAGAGGGGGGGTGTTAACACTTTTGGCAGAACGTTTCTCCATCTGAGACAGCAGGGAATAAAAAGGGATGACACTGAAAACATCCCAAGGTGAACTGGAAAAGGAGCTTGTGCTGAAGAGAGATTCAGTAAGGAGAGAAGGTAAGACCTTCTGCCAACACAAAAGTGGTCAGGAATAGGATTGATAATTTTTGGAAAGGAACAAAGGTCTGGAAAGGCACTGTGGACACTGGTAAGAAATCAACTGGAAATGAGTTGGTGTAAATGAAACAATATAACCTCCTTACTCTTCCTCTAACTATCCAGTCAGCCCACTCCTGTCCATCCTTCCTTCAAATATTCCCTCAAATCCTTCCTTTCCAGTCGAGGATTCTTCTCGGTTTATACAATTAGTTCACACCTAGACCATTACGATTGTGTGCTCTGCGTCTCCTTAACTGTGTTCTTCAAAATGTCATTAAGTGCACTTACCCAAAAAGGAGAGGGAAATGAATGAGGTTGTAGTCAGGGTAGGTTGAGGAAGCAATTCATCATCTCCCCCAGGTGGGAGTTTCAAAATTCACCTCAGTGGATTAAAAGCTCTAAGAAACCCTACAAAGAAACCTGCTTAACTCTAACCCAACATGGCTGCAGGCTTTTTTTTTCCTCCAGGGGCATCTATTAAACATATAACGGAACCCACTTTTCCGCTGCAGGTTCCATCCACAAACGTACGCTGCAAAGTACCACCACGTACTAGGACAGCCTACAATATGCTGCGGTAACAAGCATTCTCCAAATCTTAGTGGCTTTATACAAAAAATGTTGATCAACAAAGACATGAACAATTCTACAGGCTACCCCCTGCTGCCAGGCCCCAACAAGGACTCTACTACTGAGGCCCCACCAACCTCTGGCTGAACACCTGAGACACAGAGCCTCCTCATTATTGTACAAGAGGAAGATAATGCTGGAAGGTGGTCCAAGGACAATGAAATGCTTCAGCCTAGAAGGGTCACCTCACTTCTGCTCACAACACGTTGGCCAGAACTAATCATCTGGGCTCACTCAGAAAAGGAAGCAGAAAAGTGTCAGCCTCCCATGTGGCCAGACAAGAGAATGAGAGAAAAGGAAGCATCGCCAGGTCTTCACCACCTCCCTCCTCCTCAGTCCCTATCAGTCCCCACAATGTGCCAGCTTGACATCTAGAAGCCCTCCAGCTATTCCCTCTTCTTTCCTCTCAACATTACACCTCACCTTCACCTGTTTCTCTCCAATTACCTTTCCCAAATACAACTCTCATGTCATTCCCAACACCTACTAAAAAATAATCCCTTGTGACTGCTCACTGCTTACATATAAAGTTCCTGATCATGATATACAAGGGCCTTCACAATCTCCATCCCCATCTACCTTTTCAGCCCTGTCCCTGGCCTCTCTGCACTTTTTTCTTTAAGCCTGACACTAAAAAAAAAAAAAAAAAAAAAAGTAAAAAAAAAAAAGTCCCACACTTCCTGGAATAAGTTTTACTTTACTAATAAAGTTCAACTCACAAATTTAATTGCCATGAATCAGAAATCCCAGGACAAAAGAAAAACTGGCTTAGGGTTTCAGCGGTCCTTTGTGTCTTGTCAAAGGCAGGCCCCACCAGCAGTGTCTGCAACCCTGTGCCTTAAGGCAATGCCTTCAGGAGCTCTACCGTCCTGCTCTCCAGAACTAGTTCTACTTCCTTGGTGATTTAATCACAAGGCGGTCCTGGCACAGACTGCACAGAGCTTCTGCAGAACATATCCAGGCGATTCTACCAGCAAATGAGGGAATATATCCCTCCTCATTATATCCCTTCCTGTAGCAAAAGTTGTGGTCCATAGTGAATTCACCTTAGACCTCCATTCATTCCACCAGGTCTTCTGTGAGAAGCAATGCCCCTCTCATTTTCCCTCCACCCCTCAATACAAAATGTAGAACATCAAAGAGTAGCCCTACAGGACTCCTAAGTACAAAAGCATCATTCAGATCGCTTCCTTTTACTAGAATGAAGGAAAGCACAAATCTTACAGGGAGGTTCCAGAAGCCATGCTTGGCAGGTCTAAAGAGCATCAAAATTTGATCAGTGCCCATCTTTCATAAGAAGGGAGAATCATTATTTGTCTAGTGCCAGGGGGTCCAGGCTCCAGGTGAGGGATTTCTCTGAGGAGCCCCTACAAATGAACTCCTACAAACAGTCATAAAAAATTATTCGAATTCCCAGAAATAGTCATTC
The DNA here is from genome assembly GCF_002201575.2 of Neomonachus schauinslandi. Lineage (NCBI taxonomy): Eukaryota > Metazoa > Chordata > Mammalia > Carnivora > Phocidae > Neomonachus > Neomonachus schauinslandi. The sequence continues at coordinate 52,458,429 of NC_058407.1, read as the reverse complement.
TCATACCACCATGTATTTACTCACGCTATTGTCCCTCTAGTATGCCCCCCCTCCACTAGCGCTCCAGGGTTCCATCAATGTCAGCTTTGCTAACCCCCTTCCCGTTCTCCCAAACGCCCACTCTGACTCACTGGGCTCCCATTGCATTTCATCACTTCATTTATCACAGCAGATCACTGTATTATAGTTATGCACATAATACCTCCCCTGCTAACCTGTGAAATTTTTAAAGATAGTGAATGCATTTTTTAACCTTGAAACGCTTATATCCAGAGGCACCTGGGTGGCTCAGTCGGTTAAGCATCTGCCTTCAGCTCAGGTCATGATCCCAGGGTTCTGGGATCGAGCCCCAAGTCGGGCTCTCTGCTCAGTGGAACCTGGTTCTCTCTCTCCCACTGCCTGCCCTTCTGCCTGCTTGTGTTCTTTCTCTCTCTTTCTCTGTCAAATAAATAAATAAAACCTTAAAAAAAAAAAAGAAAGGCTTATATTTGGTGGAAATTTAATGTTAGCTGGCTGAAAACGGAAATTTATTGTTTTTTACCTAGTTAGCTGAAAGTCTGCTTTACTTGCATCCAGCATGATTTATTAAAAATGGGCCTTGTTGGGTCATATGGTAGCTCTATTTTCAACTTTTTGAGGAACCTCCACACTGTTTTCCAAAGTGGCTGCACCAGCTTGCATTCCCACCAACAAAATGGGCATTGTTGATGAGATTTTCTTTTTTTAAAGAGTTATTTGAGAGAGAGCGAGTGCATGTGCAAGCACACACGAGTAGTGAGGAGGGGCAGAGAAGGAGAGAGAGAATCTCAGCATACTCCCCACTGAGCACAGAGCCCAAAGCCCCAGCGTGAGGCTCAATCTCACAATCCTGAGATCATGACCTGAGCCGAAATCAAGAGTTGGTCGCTCAACTGACTGAACCACCCAGGGACCCCAAGATTTTCTTTAATAAATGTAATTTTAACAAACTATTTACTAACATAACACAATCTAAACATCTTTTGTTTTGCTTTTGGTGTCTGTCCTCTACCATTCTCCAAAAAGCTTGAATGCCACATGGAATGAAATGAAGACAGCTTTCCCTTCAATTTGTAAGTACCTAACCAATGATATTTATGGAATAAATCAGTTTCTTATAAAACTGTACAATTAACTTTACAGGTGAGGTAAATCACAGCCTTGAGATATGGTAAAAACAAATGTATCTCAGGAATGGATATGTAATTTAAGTTCAAACACTGAGAGCATACATTTTTTTGTGAGGAAAAAATTAGTGGAGTGCACAGTTTTGGATAGTTCCTATTTTAATTAGAATAAGTAGAAATGGAAGCTCAAGCAGTTCTGGTATGAATAAAGATGTGAAAAGTGAAATAAATCGATCCCAGAAGGGTATCAAAAAGAACTTTAGGGAGGAAGCCAAGGTAGGCTGAATCCCAACCACTCACCCTTAGCCACTTATCTCTGATAACCTTCAAGAAGCTACTGATGCTACCTAGCTAGCTGCCAGTTAATGTTTGAAATGCACATACCACTAGTTATCTTCCACTTCAGAAAAATGTAGCATAAAGTTCAACTCACAAAGAACCAAGACTGAATAACAGAACTATTCTCAACATGGAGAAACTATTTCCGGGCAGTGATATATTTCAAGTAGCAAGCTTCCCAGTGGTTTTTTTTTTTTTTTTTTTTTTTTTAAGATTTTATTTATTTATTTGGGAGAGTGAGTGAGTGAGAGAGAGAGAGACAGAGAGCATGAGGGGGGTAGGGCCAGGGGGGAGAAAGAGACGCCCCACTGAGCCCGATGCAGGGCTCGATCCCAGGACCCTGGGATCATGACCTGAGCCGAAGGCAGTCGCTTAACCAACTGAGCCACCCAGGCGCCCCACCCCCCACCCCCAGTGCTTTTAAAATATAATTTGACTTACATGAGTCTTCAAAACCAAATTTCAAGCAAGACACTGTGTCCTTTACTCTTAAGTCAGGGATGCTGAGCAGAATACAGTGATACAGTAGCTATAGGGGCACACAGAAGTACAAAGTATTGATTAAAATTACATCAAGTACAGCTGCTTTCCACAGCAATTTAACTGCCAACGCAAAGGAATTAGCCCTGCACCAAGCGACAGCACAATTCTGAGAACTTCGGAGATGTCCTTGGGTCACCCACCCTCAGGCAACATGGGGTAACAGAGGACTAAATTAAAAACTGGCTGCGATCTTCATTCCTTTTTTTCTGGAAGGATCCAGAGATTTCAACCAATTTCAGGTTAAAAAAAAAAACTTTTTATAGACGCTACTCAGACATCGACATACTTTACAAATTATAGTTTGGTTGTAACTGAATCATGCCCCAGAAAGGCCCGACTGGATGCAATGGGAACCAGTTATGGTGAAATCTTCACCACCATAATTTTACCTGCTTCACTGATAAAATTCTGAAACATTTCTTCCTGCAAATACTTCAAATCATAACTTTTCTGGACAGATACAGTAACTGCATCATTATTGTAAAAGAATTTGAGGGAAAAATCCTTAAAATTTTAGTCCCTTTTAATCCATGATAGGCTATCTATTTAGGTGTTTTGTTTTGTTTTGTTTCTAGAAACAATGTTATTATCTGTGCTTAGTGCTCATTCCTCAGTGTTGCAGAGGGTGGGGAGGGCAGGCAACTCCCTAGACAAGAGGCTTACTTACCATTATATCATTCTTGGTTTTGCCATTGTGTTAGATTTAGAAGTTTGTATCATGAAGTCAAACGTAATTACATTTTCAGTTCACTTCCACCTTTCGCTAAAATGCATATTCAGCCAACAGATCCTTCAGAGATTTAAGACAAAGCAAGTAAGGCAAATGAAAAAGCATTCCTTTTTATGAACTGTATACAAGTAGCCTACGTAAAAGTCACTCAAAATTACCTAATCGGTGCACACCACTTCTGTTATGCTACTACTAACTCTCTCAGCATCTCGGGGCCAGAAAGGACTAACTAAAGTTAGGCAACAACCTAACTTTATAAATAAGCCGACCGAATGCTAAAAAAGTGAACTAGCTTGCTGAAGCCACAAGCTGGTTAGAAGGGCCAAGACAACCTCAAGCTGCTTCTTCACGATACAAATCTTCTCCTAGCACACGCTGCTCCTCTGTCATAGACTATGCTTAGATTTTCATCTTTTCATGAATTTATCTTCCCAACAAGAGTGTAAGCCACTTAAGGTTAAACCCTCTGTATCTTTTGCTCCTTTGCCTATGTGAAGTATACAGCAAATGCATAGCAATGATACAAAAAAAAAACAAAAAAAAAACCCCAGTGCCATGCTAGTATTAAATCATCCCAGAACAGCCATCGACCTGAGATTTGCATTTTACCAGAGATTTATATTTTATAGCGCATTCTGGCCCCTACAATTTTTATTATGTTAAAGAGGAGTAACACTCACAACCCTCAATTGTCCATCAGTCTTAGACAGCCCAAACACACACGACACACAGGCCCTCCGGAGAAGACGAAGTACTCTGCACGTCTGGAAGAAATACCAGAGAGTATGGAAAAGTGGACTCCAGAATCTGTGCAAATATTTATGTCAGACATGGAAGAACAATATTCCAACCCTAACTTTTTAAAAGTGGGCTAAGTTTCTCTCTGTAAAATACAGTTCAAAAAATAACAAAAACAGTTATGCTGACTACACTCCCCATGAGCAGTTCTCAGGGATGGCTGGGGTCTCCCAGACCCTCTCAAGGGATACACAAGGTCAAAACGATTTTCACCATAATGCTGTGGTGCTCTTTTCCTTTTTCGCTGAGTACAGTGGAGTTGACTCGTGAGTGTTCTGGTACCAGAGATGAAATGCAGAAGCAGGTCAGAATCCAGCTGTCTTCTATGAAGCCATACACTAAAGAGATTTTCAAGTGTAGAAGGATACCGCTCTTCTTACTAACTTGGTTTTTGTTTTGGAAAATGGGTTATTTTTCACTAAAAGTGAATGAAATTATAAATATGTTTACGTTTTCTCAGTTTTAATTTCCAGTACAGTCAATATCATTTTTATATGCAGCTGACAAAAACAAAAGCTCCTTAGGCTCAGGTGAAGAACCAATACCAATGTAGGAATAGAAATTAATGAAATTAAAATTTAATACAGAGTTTCTTTATTCTAACTAGTCCATATTGACGTATACATGACTTTAAATAAGAAGTTACTGGTTTGGGGGTGCCTGGGTGACTCAGTTGTTAAGTGGCTGCCTTCGGCTCAGGTCATGATCCCAGGGTCCTGGGATCGAGCCCCCCATCGGGCTCCCTGCTCAGCGGGAAGCCTGCTTCTCCCTCTCCCACTCCCCCTGCTTGTATTCCCTCTCTTGCTTCTCTCTCTGTCAAATAAATAAATTTTTAAAAATCTTAAAAAAAAACAAAAAACAAAAAAGTTACTGGTTTGGAGTTAGAGATGGAAATGGGCCAATTACCTTGGGAGACTTTGAATTTTTGATTCAAAAGGAAACTGCAAAGTTTAGCATAAATTATCCAATCCACAGATGAACTAAATTTGACTGTGCCTAATTCAATAATGCCTTAGCTTGTGCACAGAGAAAGGATTAATGGGCAGTCGCCTTATGAATATACCAAAAATTCCATAAAGTAAAGAAAATAAGGTTGAGAAAAAAAGGCGGAGCAGGTAAGGGAAGAGAAAGCACTGATAATGTTCAGAAACTTCAATGGGTTTCTGAACACAGCATCCAGACAGACAGACTTCCCATTACTGGCCACTCACTCATCTATACCATGCAATATACTTTTTCCAGCAGGATCCGTTCTTACTGCTTACTTCCAGCTAAGAGTCCGAAAGCTAGATGTTTTTCCCTTGTTTTCCCGCAGGACAGTCCAGATTCAGAGAATACCATACAATGCCTCCAACAAACATTTGAGAGAATGGATATCTGACATTTTCAAGTACTGTGTTAACTGTTGTTGTGTTCCTAGGAGTTGAGCAGATAATTTGAAATTAGCCTATAGAACAAAGGTGGTCTTTCCTTCATTTGAGATTAGAGGAACTGTATCGATTATGTCCACTACTTCAGGTCAGTATTTGAGGATTGATGTATATGACTCTACATTAAGTACTAGAGAAATCAAAATGTATATGATAATGCCTATACCCCAAGATTACTCATTAAAATTTAAAGCAATTAAGTAAAACCAAGAGATGTATCACCGATTCTCTCTCAAAGGCATGAGAGTCAATGAGTGCTTTTAGCTCTGAAGACAGAATCATTGTGCAATTCTTCAGAGTAGGGTCTTAAACTAGCCCTTAAGGGTCATTTTTCTAAAAATCAATCCTAAATATGAAAAAGCAATATTGTTTCTTAAATCAGTAAGCCTGGCTTACCAAAACACTACTTTGGTAAAGGATTTTAAAATAAAGTATATAACATTTCTCAAATACAATTTTCAATTGAAACACTGATCTTTTCAAACTATTAAATAATGTCACTAGAAATACTCGAAAGTGCATTTTGAACATTTTCCCCAGAAAAATATCACCTTTCAAATCATGGCTTAACAAAGATTTATCAAAAAGGATAATCATCCCAGGACTCTTAATAGTTTAAAAAAAAAAAAGGTTACCACCGGGGGGGGGGGGGGGGAATCTCTATTAAAACTATATATGGAATACAATGCAGTGTATTGTATTGATTAAAGATGACAGAGTATGATATTTGTTTACATTTATTTGCAGTGAAAGAACTACTAATCTGTATGTAGAATCATCCCATTTTGTAAATACAAATGTACTTCGAGATATACACAAATTATCAACTGAAGTTAATTATGAGTGATAGAATTTATGGATAATTTTTACATTCTTCATAGTACTTATGAGAATTTGAAAGTGCTACAATGAATGCATATCAATTCTGCAATGAGAAAAAAAAGTGGCATTTAAAAAAATTAATTCTGTGTTCCTGACTAATCAATGCCTTTCTCCATCTTGACAGGTTAATAGAAAGCTAAAAACGTTTTTAAATTCTTCTCACTGATAGCGGATGATAAAAATTTTTTGCAAGATAAATTTTCGCCCAAGGGTCAAAACTCTGCTAGAAAAAAGGATAATATTCTCAGCACGAGTTTAATTAAACTTGCAGCTGACAAGTATCAGGCCTCTCAGGCAACTTGCAGCCCTTTGCAAGCCAAGAAAACTATTAAAACACAGTTTTCAACAAGGGAAAGGACATCAGGGACTTTGAAATGACATGCTTAAGGAAGGTGTGACACATGTGAAATCCCAAAGAAAATGATCTTGACACGAATCTGACCACACCTGGCAGAAAACCCAGGGCTGGTGCAGAAGCCAAGCCCGGTGGGAGGGTTTCAGCTTGTGGTCCAGGCTCCTAAAGGATCTGGGAGGGTAGCAAGAGGAAACCTAAACTATTTTAAGTATTAAAGGAAAAAAGAAGCTAATGAAAAACAGACCGTGGGCAATAAGGACTCACACATAAACCCAAAGGTTAATCCTTTGCTTCGGCCGAAACGTTACCAGTTTAATGTGATCATCATCACACCCACCCTTCTTGCTGATTAGAAGATACTATGTATCTGGTTAAAATCCTTCACAAAGGGGGCGCCTGGGTGGCTCAGTCGTTAAGCGTCTGCCTTCGGCTCAGGTATGATCCAAGGGTCCTGGGATGGAGCCCCGCATCGGGCTCCCTGCTCCGCGGGAAGCCTGCTTCTCCCTCTCCCACTCCCCTCACTTGTGTTCCCTCTCTCACTGTGTCTCTCCCTGTCAAGTAAATAAATAAAATCTTTAAAAAAAAAAAAAATCCTTCACAAAGGGAGACATCCAAGAAAAACAAATAAAAGGGTCTGTGACAGTGAGAAGGTGGGGAGCCAGAGATGGAGGGAATCCACAGCTCCCCCAGAGCTCAGTGACAGCCCGTGGTGTTTCCGAGGGCGGCAAAGCACCAAGCAGGGCTTCAGGTGGTATACGAGGCAGGGAGGGGCCAGCACTGACTGGGTACCCTGGAGCATGAGGACAGGGGGAGAGGCAGGGCCTCAACTATGGGCCCGTGTAATTCCCATCTGACACCTGGATATTTTAAAAATTAAACACCAGCCGCTGCAGTGCAAGTTGCCAACTCTTTTCTCCCCATTTGCGGATGCACTGAATCACCAGCCCGGCTCTGGACACCTGGTTCTAACAACAGGGCAGCATGGCCCCGTTAGTAATAATCACAGGGCAGGGCGCCAAGAGGCCGTGTAATCTGGCTCTTGGGCTCTACTCTACAGCCTACTTTACAGGGTGAATGCCACCCTAAAAGGCTGATAAAACTGCTCTTTGTTTTTCCCAAACATATATTTTAGAGTTCATCCTCATAGGCTATTTATTTGCAACAAAATATTGTAGTTATTTCCTCTTTTATGTTAAAAAAAATCCTCTTAATGGAGTTCTTTCTATAGTAATACCAGTTTGGTTCCCTCCTACTCCTCACATCCCTTATATGCTATTCATATTCACTGTACCTTAAAATTTGCTTCCTACTCAACATTTATTTTCTTTTATTTTTGCTAGCTGTGTGTTCTAAACATAATTTGTCAACATTTAAAAAGGCCTAGAATGGCTACTAGCACACCACAGCGGACTACTTAAATGCAGTAATTCAATAATCCACAGCATTTTTATTTAAAAAAAAAATCAATTTATCACTCATTTTTTTCTTCCTATGCTTATATGAAAAAGGTCAGATGGTAAAGAGGCACCTTTTTAAAACAGCTTAAATGTCTATTTGTCAACTTACTGAAAAGACAATAGAGTACACAAACCACCTCGGACCTCTTGGCGTGGCAAATATTTGATCTTTCTGTCCACCCCTCGGCCCTGTGAGGACTGAGGAAACTCCCCACCCAGCAAGGCTCCGTGAGACCGGACTCGTGCTAGTCACTGATGCATGCACAAAACAAGACAGTCCCAGCACGAGCCCAAGGGGCTGAGGACCAGCAAATACATGCTACACTGGTGATGGTGGCCTTCTTGGCCCCCAAAGTCCACCAACTTGCAACATTCCCACTAAAACTTGATCCTGCTTCAGTAAAGAGCTTTGCTAACAGAACTCCCAAAGTAAACTTTAAGAGGTTATCTCTTATAAAACTGAATTCATGGGGCACCTGGGTGGCTCAGTCGGTTAAGCGTCTGCCTTTGGCTCAGGTCGTGATCTCAAGGTCCTGGGATCGAGCCCCACATCGGGCTCCCTGCTCCGCGGGAAGCCTGCTTCCCCCTCTCCTACTCCCCCTGCTTGTGTTCCCTCTCTCGCTGTGTCTTCCTCTGTCAAATAAATAAAATCTTTAAAAAATAATAAAATAAAAAAAATAAATAAAACCAAATTCATGATTTGTGCCCCACCATTCAGAATTCCTTGGTATATTACCCACTTCTAAGGAGCTATTCGTAGTACAACACAGGATTTATTAACTTTAGAAAAATACCACCACATAAAATGTACAGATTGGATTTAAGACTTAGAGGGTTTTCAAAAACGTTAAAATATGAAAAAAGGCACTTTAGAGTTAAGATGGTAATTTGGCAAGATTTGGACTGTTGTTCTCAGGACACGTGCCTATCCTAAGAAAGTCTATTAATACTGAAGAGAACTAATTTTTAAAGCTTTGAAAAGCATCCTTTTATGTAAAACTTGATGTGCCAACATGCCCTTATCTAATTCAAAGCCACCTGGTGATAAAGCCTTACTAATTTCCTTTACATAATAAAATATACTATGTTCTGTGACATTCTGTTTAGAGGAATAAGATGTCTTTTTATTAACAAATAACTTCACACAGCGAATGATCAGGTTCAGTGATTCCATGATAGTCACCAGGATCGTGGGACTGCATGAGATTCTGAAGGAACTTATGTTCCCTCTGAGCCTCATTTTCCTCTTTTATTATACATGAAGAACAGATGCTTACATTTAAGTGTACATGACGGGGCTTAATAGTTATCCAGAGCCATACAGATGTAACTGGTGGCATCATTATTCTCTCTCATAAATAAGGAAACAAAGTCCACAAAGAGAAAATACAGGTAAATCAGCACTTACATTTTATAGCTAATTAGAGAAAACTAAGTCAGAAACAGTATAACAAAAAAAGCACTACGGATTCACATTCCAGAAGACCCAAGTGATCTGACCACACCAGAAAAAAAGTAGGCAGGTACTTCGATTTCCCTAAGCCTCCTAGTGGACAATATCCACGTCAGAAGGAAGAAAAACAGCATAATGGTGTCTTTATTCATCAGCAGCCATTTTCAGGCAACACATTTATCTTTATAAAACAGATACTCCTCACAGTATTCATCTGCCTGGCTACCCGCTGACAGGAGGAGTGACTCCAGTTTTAAACACATTTCCTACTGCTTTAATTAAGCAGGAGCACAGCAACGAGACAGGTCATCTATTTCTCATTTTCAATTTGACCCCATCTAAAGCTCTCAGTTATGTGAATGCCAAGTTATGACAAGCATATGGACTGAGGGATCATTTGCAGGGTGCCAATGGAATAAAAGTTAAATCTGGGTTGGCTCCCCGCACTTGGATGAGGACCCAATTGTTTGATGGTTTTCTCAACTGAGACTGTCATAGCTACTAATTCTCCTTTCTGATTTACGGTGAAAAATACCTTAAGAGCATAAATCAAAGCCATTGGACTAAAGGAAACATACACTTAAAAATAACAATAGACTGATGGCTAGGCAAGTGATTAAGCAAATATAGCAATATGTACATAGTAGAATCTGGATAGTGGCCATATGGGTGCTAAGAGTATAATCGTTTCAACTTTTCTGCATGTTTGAAAAATTTCATAAAGTGCTGGGGAAAAATAACTCAAAACTGTAATCACAATAAAGAAGACAGTAGGCCCCCCTGGAAAGACCTCAGCCTAGAAGGAAAGACACTGGTTCTTAGCCTAACCCTAGGAACTCTCAAAGTTTAAAACCAGAAAGTGCCTTAGGAATCCTCTAGGGCAGGAAAAATATGTAATTTTATGGGTTTGTGAAAAATTAGAAAAATAGCAATATCATAGCATTTTCAAAAAAACTAAAAACTGCTCTCTTGCTGAGATTATTTGCCTCTACACTTCTGGGCTTTAAATATCATTTAACGAAATGTTGGCAATAGCTGCTAACAGATTTGGCTCTTTAAGTCACCACTTAGCAGTCAAATCTGATCACCCTTCATATCCTCCTCTCCTACCTTGATGTCTAAGCCCTTGACCTGCCTTCAGCAAGAATCTCCCTACCTGTTATGTCTCCTCTTAGTAATTTTCCACCCACTAATGTCCTCACTCTGCTCATTGGCTATGAATTCCCAGCTGTCTTTGTTGTATTTGAAGTTGAGTCTAATTTCTTTCCCCTATTAAAATGTCCCTATTGCAATAGTTTTGAATAAAGTCTTCTTTACCATTTTAACAAGTGTTAGAATAAACTTTTTCTTTACTCATGCCTTTATACAGGTATGTTAAAGGTCTTGGGACCTTCAGGTACAGAGAACTTGACAGCTCATCACTGTGCTTGCTGCAAAGAATAGTTTACTTCTGTTGTATAACTTAAAGGCTCCAAATGCTGAGATTTAAAATTGCCTAGAAGCATTAAGACATTAAAAATAAAACAAACACCCTCCCTGCCCTCCCTTCCCCAATGCTGGCCTCTTTCAACCTTATTAGTCCATGATTTCATTTTAATTTCAAAGGATGACACTAAAAGGGGAAAGACTATTGACATAAAATTTTCTTGAGGACAATGACTATGTCTTATAATATGGGCCCAGAATAGGACCAACACCTGACACATAGTAGGAATGCAATGATTTCATTGACTGAATGAAAGAATGGAAGTAGGTGAACAGCATTTATTTCCTGAAAGAGGAAAAGTAATTCAAAATAAATTCAAGGGTTGGGGAGAGGAATCAACCCTCCATTCAAATTAGACAAATCAGAGAAAACTATAAAGACAACTATAACAACCAAACATCTAGAATTAAAATATATCTTCCTTTAAAAGTAATTTGTCCTTCCTTCTCAAACTTCCAAATGACAGAAGAGGGAATGCTTCCAAACACATTTTACAAAGCCAGCATTACCCTGATACCAAAACCAGATAAGGGCACCACAAGAAAATTATAGGCCAATCTTCCTGATGAACATAGATGCAAAACTCAACAAAATATTAGCTAACTGAATTCAACACCACATTAAAAGGATCATACACCATGATCAAGTGGGATTTATTCCAGGGATGCAAAATGGTTCAATACATACAAATCGATGTGATACACAGTAACAAAATAAATGATAAAAATCATATGATCTCAGTAGATGCAGAAAAAGCATTTGACAATACTCAACATCCATTTATGATTTAAAAAAACTCACAACAAAGTGGGTAGAGAGGGAATGTACCTCAATGTAATAAAGACCACATATGACAAGTCCACAGCTAACAACATTATACTCACTGGTGCTAACCTGAAAGTTCTTCCTCTAAGATCAGGAACAAGACAAGAATATCCACTCTCACCACTTTTATTCAACATAGTACTGGAAGTCCTAGTTAGAACAATTAGGTGGAAAGGAAAGGATAGAACAGGACAGGACGGAAAGAAAAGAAAAAAGAAAAGAAAAGGAGAGCATCCCAATCAGAAAGGAAGACATAAAACTGCCACTATTTGCAGATGACATAAATAGAAAACCCTAAAGACTCCACTAAAAAACTGTTAGAATAAACACATGCAGTAAAGTTACAAGATACAACATCAATATACAAAAAAAAAGTTGTGTTTCTATCCACTAATAATGAACTATCAGAAAGAGAACTCAAGAAAACAATTCCATTTACAACTACACCAAAAAATGGTAAAATACCTAGAAATAAATCTAACCAAAGAGGTGAAAAGCCTGTCAATGAAAACTACAAGACACTGATGAAAGAAAGTGAAGAAAATACAAATGGAAAATACATATCCATGCTCATGGATTAGAAAAATACTGTTAAAATGTCCAAAGCGAGGGGCGCCTGGCTGGCTCAGTCGTTAAGCGTCTGCCTTCAGCTCAGGTCATGATTTCAGGGTCCTGGTATAGAGCCCAGCATCATCATCGGGCTCCCTGCTCAGCAGGAAGCCTGCTTCTCCCTCTCACATTCCCCTGCTTGTGTTCCCGCTCTCGCTGTCTCTCTTTGTCAAATAAGTAAATAAAATCTTTAAAAAAAAAAAAAAAAGAGGCTTAATTCTTAAAAAAAAAAAAAAAGTCCAAAGCGATCTATATTCAATGTAATACCTATATCAAAATTCCAATAGCATTTTTCACAGAAATAGAACAATCCTAAAATATGTATGGAGCCACAAAAGACCCCAAATGGCCAAACAAATCCTGAGAAAGGAGAACAAAACTGGACGCATCATGCTTCCTGATTTCAAACTATATTATAAAGCTACAGTAATTAAAATAGCATGGTATTGGCATAAAAACAGACACATAAATAGAACAGAGAGCCCAGAAATAAACTCATATATACATGTCCAATTAATTTATGATGAAGGAGCCAAGAATAAACAATGGGGAAAGGTTAGTCTCTTCAGTAAGTGGTATGGGGAAAACTGGACAGCCACATGCAATAGAATGAAACTGGGCCACTATCTTACACCATACACAAACATTAACTCAAAATGGATTAAAGACTTGAATGCTTGGGGCGCCTGGGTGGCTCAGTCGTTAAGCGTCTGCCTTTGGCTCAGGTCATGATCCCAGGGTCCTGGGATCGAGCCCCGCATCGGGCTCCCTGCTCCGCGGGAAGCCTGCTTCTCCCTCTCCCGCTCCCCCTGCTTGTGTTCCCTCTCTCGCTGTCTCTCTCCCTGTCAAATTAAAAAAAAAAAGACTTGAATGCTAGCTGAAAACATAAAATTCCTAGAAGAAAACATAGGTGGTAAGTTCCTTAACGTGGGTCTTGGCAACAATTTTTTGGTATGACACCAAAAGCAAAAGCAAAAACAAGCGAGACTATCCAAACTAAAAAGCTTCTGCACAGCAAAGGAAACCATCAATAAAATGAAAGGACAACCTACTGAATGGAGGAAAATATTTGCAAACCATATACCTGATAAGGGGTTAATATCCAAAATATATAAAAAAAAAACTCATCCAATAACAAAAAAAGTCTGATTTTTTAAATGGGCAGAGAATCTAAACAGACATTTTTTCCAAAGAAGACATAGAGATGGCTAACAGGAACATGAAAAAGTACCCAACATCACTAATCCTCAGGGATATGCAAACTAAAACCACAGTGAGATATTAACTTACACCTATTAGAATGGCTATTATCAAAAGGACAAGAAATAACAGGCATTAGCTAGAATGTGGAAAAAAGGGAACCCTTGTGCTCTGTTGGTAGGAATGTAAATTGGTATGCTATGGGAAACAATATGAGGTTCCTCAAAAAAATAAAATCTAACTACCATATGATCCAGCAATTTCACTTCTAGGTATTTATCCAAAGGAAATGAAAACACTAACTCAAAAAGATACCTGCACCCTCATGTTCATTGCAGCATTATTTACAATAGTCAAGACATGGGAACAATCTAAGTGCCCATTGATAGATGATTGGATAAAGAAAATGTGTGTTTATATACCTATATATAGATCTCATATATATAAAACATATGTGATATATATAGATATATACACACATGGAATATTATTTGGCCATAAAAAAAGGAAATCCTCCCATCTTTGACAACATGGATGGACCCTAAACGCATTATGTTAAGTGAAATAAATCAAAGACAAATGCTGTATGATCTCACTTGTGTGTGTAAATCTTAAAACAAAAACCAAACTCATAAAGAGAACAGATTGGTGAATGGTTGGGGGTGTGTGTATGCGTGCAAAATGGGTTAAGGTAGTCAAAAGGTACAAATTTTCAGTTATAAAATATGTCCTGCAGATGTAATGTACAGCATGGTGACTACAGTTAATAATACTGTACTATATATTTGAAAGTTGCCAAGATTAAATCTTAAAAGCTCTCATCTCACACTCACACACACACACACACTGTAACTTATGTGTGGTGATGGGTGTTAACCAGATTTATTGTGATCATTTCACAATATATACATATATGGAATCCTTTTACTACACACCTGAAACTAATGCTATGTCAATCATATCTCAATAAAAAATTGTCTTTAACAATATATTTTCAGGGGCGCCTGGGTGGCTCAGTTGGGTAAGCGTCTGCCTTCAGCTCAGGTCAGGTCGTGATCTCCATCCAGCTCCCTGCTTGTGGGAAGCCTGCTTCTCCCTCTCCCACTCCCCGCTTGTTCTCTCTCTCTCAATAAATAAAATCTTTTAAAAAATTAAAAAAATATATTTTTAGAAAACAATACTAGTATGCAGTCATAATTTATCTGCTGGTATTGCCGTAACCATAATCAGGAAGCACTGTGTGGTGGGACAGTATCAGAGATGCCTACCCAACTGGAGCTGCAACACAGGAATAACACAACTGCTCAGAATGGTTAAATTCTCTGCCAGAAGCATCACTAGTCTTTGAAGGAAGCTGATTCAGTTTCCTAAGGGACAGCCCAGAAGCTCCATCCCAGAGGGGAAGACTTCATTATAATGTTAAATCTGAAAAAGGGAGGGTGGGGGGATGGGGTCACTGGGTGACAGGCATTATGGAGGGCACGTGATGCAATGAGCACTGGGTATTATATGCAACTGATGAATCACTGACCTCTACATCTGAAACTAATGATACACTACATATTAACTAACTGAATTTAAATAAAAAAGTTAAAATTAAAAAAAAATCTAAAGAGGGGAGGAAAGCTTAACTGCCTGCTTTAAAATAGGAAATTAATACATTCTGCAAGCTACCAAAAAGGTAGGTGAAATGTTTTAGGCTACTTTGAACTTTTAACTCATCCGCAAATAAGTGCTATGGAGAGTTTTGTGAAATGAGACACCCCCTTCCACAGCCCATTTCTTTTTATCTTTATGCAAGAAGTGGAGAACCTCGAGATTTTTCCGTTGCCAAAGTTAAACAGGAAGTTCCCAGGCAGGAGCTCTGCTAAGAGGTTTAAGAGGGGTGGGTGTGCTAGAGGAGGTTAGAAGGAAAAAAGAAAGGCCAGGGGATTTCTGAGTTTGGGGTCAAGAGAGAAATAGTGGTTTCCCTGTCATCACAACTGCACAGCCAACCAATGTGATTTATTGGTAATTGTTAATTAATGCCAATAATTAATTGGGGAGACAGAACAGCCTACAGGTTCCAAAACAAATCTAAATACTTGTGGGCTATTTGCTGGATTTAAACAAGGTTATTTCATCACAATTTTGAACTTTGTGAGACACAAAGAACTTAAAAGTAGTTTTTTGGGTGGTGGTTGGGTTTTTTTTTTTTTTTTACCCATGTCTGGGTCACTTTTATAAGAAAAGTACTAGAAAAAAAAAAAGAATTGCATAGTTATAGCTATAACCTAAGTAAAATTCTGCTGTAATTATTTCTTTCTGCACAAGTAAAAATTTATCATTGACCAAAACGTGAATATGATGCTTTCATACAGACTATTAGATGTTCTCTGGTATTTTTCACTGCCAGAGTTTCGGGCACAAACCCCATATCCACTTGTATCTCTAAGTCCAGCTGACCACTGATGAGAGAAAGGTTGGACAAACTGGGCAAGAGGAAGTCAAATGGGCTCCCAACCCATTGAAAACTGAACCAAGTTCTAGGTCCTAGAAGCATGGGGACCACTTGGGAGGTAAAGTTGTGGAGAAAGGAAGTAGCTATCCTGTGGGGTCTCTGGGTCAGACTGTTGTTTTCCATGGCCTCTCTCCAAGCAGTTCTAACAGTCTCAATCCATAATTTCAAAACCAACCTAAAAAATAAAACTTGCTAATGCAGGTTTGTTTGTTTGTTTGAAGATTTTAGCTCTGTGGATGTTATCTGTGACTGTAATGCTTTACAGACCCTTACAACCTAGTACGTAGCCCTTAAACTCTTCAGCCACAATAGAAAGCTTTTTGAGGAGCCAGGAAATTCCACTCAGCACAATGCCAATAAATACTGAATTAATAAGTGAGGGTATTCTGTTTCTGGATCCTCGAGTCTTGTAAGGATTGCTTAAGCTAATTCTCTAGGTCTATAACCTATTAAAAAAATCTCTTCTTGAAAAGGATTAACAATAAGTGGCTAAAAAAAGAACATCTCTCCTTAATTTTTCTGCCATCCAAAAGGTGAGCACTAGAGTTCAACTCTCCTCTAACTCCTCATTCACCGAGTGATGCCAATTCTTCCTCTGGGGAAAGCATAGAAAGTAGCTCCCTTTCTGGAAAGGTAAGCAAACCACTTCTGATTCAGGTCTTGACTCACCAGCATCCCCCTATCCCCATTCTCTGAGCAATCTTCCTACCAATTCTATCCCTCTCAGGTACCTTCTAAAACAAAGGGAATTCCTCCTTCCAGGAGATACTGTAGCAAAGGGCAGTATTACTCATAGCAGCCTCTGATCCTAGCCTTACAGTCTTTCTCTCCCATTTCAGCCATTTTGACCATTCAGGATGTGTTTTTGCAGGAAGAGTAAGTATAGTTCAAGGTTTGAGGAAGTGGTATAGTACTTCTGACAGAGGGTTGTGGCAAGATAACACTGGTGGTTAATCCTGGGTACAGATGAATGCACCATAGTTTATTACACTGTAAGAAAGCAGTTTGGTGGTGTGGGCTCTAGAATCATGCTTGGGTTCAAATACAGGCTCTGCTAAGGTGGTAGGACTCTGGGAAAGTTGCATAACCATTCAGTGCCTCTGTATCCTATTATATATATATATATATATGTATTTCTATTTTACAGAAAACGCAAACATTACTGTCTACTTTGTAAGATTGTTTTGAGAATCAAATGATATGATACAAATTTGGATAGAGTGAAAACACTAAATAGTAAGCACCAACTTTGTTAGCTATTATTAGTACTATGCATATATTTTAAAAGAATGAGGTAATTCTATATGTATTGACTTGGAATAAAGTCCATGACATAGTGTTTTTCTGAAAATGCTATAGAATAACATACTTAGCAGGAGTCTATTTTGGGAAGAAAAAAAAATACATGATACATATTTATGAGTGTATCCAAATAAGTCTAGAAAGGCACACACACCACTGAAACACTAAATTACGGTCATAACCCCTAGGGAATGTGTGCATATGTGTGTGGGCGGGGAGTGTTCCTACGTTTGTATATGTACAGGTCTTTGCTTGAATTCACAAGTATGTACTGATGTAGGCAATACTGGGGTCCAGAGCTGATGGCCAATAAAGAATTTTGAAACATCTTCGGTGCAAAAAGGTGGTTTTATTAAAGCACAGGGACAGGACCCATGGGCAGAAAAGGCTGTACTGGGGTTGTGAGGGTTGGCAATTATGTACTTTCAAGTTGGGAGGTTAGGGATAGTGTAAATCTCCAGGGAATTTTGGAAACAAGTTTCCAGGAGGGGGCCAGCTATTGTTAGATAAAGCTCATTTATTACTAATAAAACCTTAGTCATGAGACCCTTCAGATGTGTATCTGTGGGCCATATGCTTGGGGGATGATTGCTAAACTGTATCTTGGGGAATAGAGATAAAGGAATTTCCAAAGGAATTTTTATATGTTAAAGTAGACTTATGGGATCCTGCGGGGTTGGCCTAAGAGTACCTCTTGCCCTTAGCAAAGTGTCAACATCGGGGCAGTTGAGTTTCTAGAGGAAGGTCAATCTGCCTGTTTCAAGGACTTGTCAGTGGGCTATCAGCAGCAAGGAAATTTAATTTTTTCTTTTGCCTTTGTTTCCCACATCATGTACTACTTTTATAACCGATTTTAAAAATTAAACAGTGGCCTTTTTAACCTTCAATTTGAGCATTTCTCACTTCGGGGTCTAGGAAAAGGTGAACTTCTTAGAGATAAGGAAACGGAGGCCCACCTAGGAGGAGGTAGAGCCCTCAGTCCCATCTATCCCAGCTACATGTCTCATGTCAGATTCCCTTATATTCTTTACAGTCCTTGGCACATCATGTGCCTGCCATAGGATCCAAACATTCTGAAACCGGTTGTTTTATTCCCCTTTTCTTTTCTTCCTATTTGAGGCCCTCCTTTTATTGCGACCAAGTAGCTTTCACGTGTGTTTTAATATCTTCCTTTCTACTTCTCAGAACTTTCTCACCATTTGTCTGCTTGTCATTCTGTCCCTCAGACAGGTGCCCCTGCACTGGGAAACCCACTGGAGTAACAACTAGCCAGGTAGTTCGGGTCTTTTGGCAGGCACAAGGGCCCCCACCTACACAATTGTAGGACTTAGTGGAGTATGCTTTAAAGCGGTTTTGCTTGCAACACGTCTAAATGGCCTTTTAAACATTTTTTTTAAATCTCATTCAAGAACCGGTGTTCGGTATGTTTGGACAGGACAGATGTTTATTTTTGCTTTGGCTTTCTCCTGGAAGTTACAACGCTATCTTGTACCTCCCCCCACACGATGTTCTCTACCATACTTGTCCTTTATTATGTGTTAATTTTTATTGTTTTTAGCAACCTGCGTTCTCATTTGTCTTCTCACCATTTTTCACATTCCCGTCACGTTTTCTATTAAAACCCATGGAGAAAAGGTTATATGGTGAAAAGGGAGATTCTAGTTAGGGCGTCTTCCATGCAGTCTCTCGCACCGGAACCCGGAGCTTCGGGAACCATGCCTGCCAGGGGGTATCCGGGCCACCAGAAAAGGGTCAGCATCAAAGCGCCCAGGCATCGGGAGAGCTGATTGGTTCCCGGGCGAACCAATCAGCGAGCGACGATGTTCGCAGATCAGGGAGGGCCAAGATTATAGAGCGGATGGAGTTAAAGGAAAAGGGCCAGGTGTGCCAGGCACCCGGGTTTTGCGTGCACTTGTGCACCCACCAGGTCATTGTTAAGCCCGGATCTCTGGTCTCCTAAATTACACCCTCCGAATTTCCCAGTTTCATAATGCTGAGTAGGGAGAAAAACATTACGTATCCTACCATTCATAAGATGGTCATTAATAGTCAATGGAGGCGTAGCTGGGGGTCAGGGTGGGGGTAAGGTCATTAAAATCCTCCCTCCTTTCCCAGTTCCACTCCAGGTCGTCAGCCTAACTGAATCAGTTCTTGAAATAGTAAATCATTCAAACGTTCCCTTAATCGCAAAAGCTGATTACCAAAATGCTATCGTTAAGACACCCGAAATAAGTTCCCCTCCCCGTGGATTGGGGGAACTAGTACTGGCATTTACCGAAGGCGCAGGGTTTTACTACCCGCTAAGGGAGAAGGGAGAGAGGTCTTAGGCTAAGTCAGAGAAACTGGGCCCTTCTGAAATGTGCGACCTCGCACACGAATGCGCCCCCCCCCCCCCAAGCGCAGCGACAGCTCCTCCCAACTCTACCCCACAAACTTCATGCGGAGGCGCAAAGATTTTTGGGAGGGTGGGCGCTGATACCAGATTTGCCTGCTGTGCTTCAAACTTCAGCAGAGCTGTTCTACGCACTTTCTTCCAAGTGTCACAGCCCCCGGACTCACCGACCCGTCCAACCTTAGCTTTCCCACGGTCCAGCGCTGCCACCCACCATCTACCGCCCATACCCAGGCGGGAGACGCTGGGTCCTTGGGGATGGGGGAAGGGGGAGTGGGAAAAGAGAGGAACGGCCAGTGTAAGTAAAGAGGTCCCCGCCGAGGCCTGGACGCCGGCAGCCCCTGGAGGGCCCTGAGGCCGAGGAAGAAGGAGAGAGGAGGGCTGGAACCGTGCGGGGAAGGGCCGCGAGGAGAGCAAGGGAGCCGCCGGTGTCGCTACACTCACTCTGCGTAGCCAGTGGCCCAGGGCAGCCGCCGGGTCTCCTTGAGGATGAGGATGGGGCGGGCGATGTGGTCGGCGCTGCACTCCACCTCGTCCTGAGACAGCCCCAGGAACTCCGGCCGCCCGTAGGGGAAGCGCAGGGGCAGGTCCGAGCCTCCACAGCCGCCGCCGCTGTGCTCGGAGCCTGAGCTGCCAGCCATGATGCCGCCCATGAAATTGGCCACGGCAGATTTCACTCGAGAGAGCATATTACTCCGGCGCCCTGCAGCAGCGGTGCGAGCAGGAGGCGGCGGCGGTGGCCCGACGAGGCGCAGCGCGGGGCATGCAGGCTGCGGCGGGCGCCGGGCGCACGGGCAGCCGGGCCGCTGGGGCGCGCCGCGCGGCTAGCGGAGCCTAGTGCTGCAGGGGGCCGGGCCCCGGCCTCCCGCGCTCCGTGCCGCCGCCGCCGCCGCCTCCCCCCGCTACACTTCCGCAACGGAGCGGCATGGAGCGGGCCGGCCGGGCCCGGAGAGACGCCGCGCGCTCCGGGAGCGGCTGGGCGGCCGCAGCGGCAGCAGGTCCCTTCCCCGCCCTCTGTGCTCGACTCCTGCGTGAGCGGAACTGTGCCTACCCGGCGAGCCGGCAGAGCCGGCGCGGCTGCTGCCACGGCTACCGCCGCCGTCGAGTCATGTGATAATCAGGCTGCATGGGCTCGAGCAGCTGCTGTGGCCGAAACTCGGCCCCTCCCCTGCCGGCCCGAGCGAGGCTGGCCCGGGGATCGTGACCTCCTGGGGGAGGGGGGAGCCGGGCTGGGTCGGTACCTGGCTGAGGGGATGGGGGCGCTGTGAGCGGAAGGCCGTACACAGGTGTTAGGGGAGGTCACGTGGAGCCGGGCGAGGCCAGTTGAGGAATCCACTCGCTGAGGAATGCTTGCCTACTACGCCCTCGGGGAAAGGGGAGACAGGTGGAATCTTGGTGGGGCGACTCCATGGTGGGACGGCAGTGGAAATGAGAAACACCTGGTGTAAAAGACTTTTCAAAGCTGAAACAAACTCGCAAGGGTTGCACAAGAATTATTTAAAAGTTTTCCCCTAGGCATTTCTAGAATTACTTTTTTTTTTTTAATTTTACTACCACCCCACGCGTCATTATCTGCGGAGCAAGCCCTGTTTGGAACCCAGAATAAGCTTAATGGCAAGAAAACAAAAGGGCTCTAAGAAATCAGATGCAAGCCCTGTTTTACCTAGTACTTAACTGTTCAATAAATTTATACAAGCATGTTCCTCCAACATAACAAAAGTGTCTTTTCAAAGCTGACCCTGTTTACTATTGAGACACTTAATGTAAACTATTTTCTTAAACAGAAAAATGTCTGAAAAGCCAACTGGTGAATATGTCTCATCAGGGGTAACATTTGTTAAATATTGGCTTAATTTTTTTTTTCAAGAAAGCTGTATCCTGTTCATGTTTACTTATTCTGTATCCTGTTCCCATGTTTACCTACCATTTAATTGGCCAGGATTCTGCGTTACTGGTGGAGTTACACATACTAAACAGCTCAGAGTTCAGGAGGGAATACAGGCCTTCATTCTTCTGAATGAGTGGAAAGGGGGGAGAGTCGCCCAGGTGTTGGGGGGGGGAAGGTAATCCTCCGAAGAGGAATTGCAATTTTTGCTCTTATGTGAGGCCTGACCCCATTTTATCGTATCTATAATATTTTTTAAGGCATTTTCTTCCCCTCTGGCTTTTTCATAAATAGGTACTCCGGTTTATAGCAAATAATTATGTAAAAAAAAAAACCTTGCAAATGTTCAGTGAGATACCATTCCTTTTCAATGAGTTTTTATTACTTTTCACAAAACAAAAATAATTTTAGCTTGGACCCCTTTCTCTAATTTTAAAATTTGGGGCAGGATTCTGGGGCGCCTGGGTGGCTCAGATGGTTAAGCGTCTGCCTTCGGCTCAGGTCATGATCCCAGGGTCCTGGGATCGAGTCCCACATCGGGCTCCCGGCTCAGCGGGGAGCCTGCCTCTCCCTCTGACCTTCTCCCCTCTCATGCTGTTTCTCTCTCGCTTGCTCTCTAAAAAATAAATAAAATCTTTAAAAAAAAAAAAAAGGATTCTGAATAATGCAAAATCTAAATGAACAAAAAAAGGTCTTGTCAACCTTTGCTTTGCTCAACTATAAACTACATGGAAAAAATCCAAGTAGTGGCTAAACATCTAATCAACCACATACTCTGGCATCCACTGAGCCCCACATAAACTTAGAATCCCTCTCAAGCTTTTGTCGTAGAACAGTTACCCTTTACCAATGTCCTTCGGATACTTTGGTAACTAATGTCTATTGAGATTAATTTATTGTATTCTGACCTTCATTTCACCACTAACAAAGCTATAGCAAGGCTTTAGTATTTACTAAAAATAGGATTTAAAAAAATTTCCTGTCTAGTTTATTTTCAATTTAAAGTAGTACCTGATCATAGTCAATAAATAAATAAAATCCAATAGTACAGAACTATAAATGAAAAAGCAAAAGACTCCAAAAATTTCCCCAGGGGATCACTACTGTTACTATTTTCCCTAGGCTTTCAAAACTTTTCTCAAATAGGATATTTGGTATAATTGAATTTGGTAATATTAGGCAGATTTATGATCCAAAGTTTTGTAGGGAGCTCTTCTATTTCTCTGTCACCTGAGTATTATCTATCATGGGAAAGTGTTGATATACTTTGGCTTTGCAAGGCTAGTTTGTTCTGCAAAAACAGGCAGACAGACTCTCATATCTATTCTTTGAATATTTCTTTTTTTCTTTGAGTATTTCTATAGTATAAGTGTTCATCACTAATAAATCTACTATCTTTATACCTACCTCTAAGACCAGTGTCACGTCACAGGATTTTCCAGAGAAATATTTTCCATGTAAATTTACTCCTCAATTATGTCATTCTTTAAGATCAGCTGGGAAGTAAATTCTGATTAAAATGGGGTTTTCATCCCTTTTAGGGGAACCCCAGAAAAAATGTCTTTCATACCTATTACAAATGCAAATCGGGGAGTATCTGTGCTCACAGCTTTAGGATTAGTGATTGCCTGAATTCCAGTGGTGTGGTAATCAGGATTTGAGAGACCCTCAATGTTACCCATTAGATGTATGTCCCAATCATCAATAGATATGCTTCATTTGTCTCTTTTATAGTTTCTTTGCTCTTGGAAAATGTGAGCTTGAAGACTTTAACAGAACATTCATTTATAGGATAGATACATGGACCTTATACTTGGTTGCTCTTCATATAAATATAATCGCATTTCTAGGCCTCTAATACCATGGCTTTGACTACACAATGGTTGTGCCGTCAGTAAGACTATTTTCAAGAAAAAAAAAAGTCTGGATAATTTCTTCAGTGAAAACATCACGGATTCCCCTAAATATTTAATTACAAAAGGAAAAACAATACCTTACAAGTGGAATAGCCCGGCAGACATCGCATAAAACAAGTGATCAAGTTAACATCACCAGTAGTGAGACCTATTAATGTCCTGTGCATGCTGATACCATGCAGTGAAAAGGGCACATCACTTATGTGGTATGCTTCCCCAAATCCTCAACCTCGTTAGAACCTTGAGAAAACATGAGTCAAACCCAAACCGAGGATATTCTACAAAATACTTGACCAGGTATCTTCAAAAGTGTCAAGGTCCTAAAAAACCAGGAAGGACTGAAAAACTGTCAGTTTGCAGACAAAGGAGATACACCACTACAATATGTAATACTCTGTATCGAGCACCTAGCCTAATGCCTAACAAGTAATAGGGCTCGGTTGGTAAATTAATTCTCTAAAAAAATTATATTCAGCAAAGAATATGAATTGTTTGAATGACCAAATCTATGATATTTATAACCCTGTTTTCTTAAGGATTTTTCTCACTTTATCCCTTAGGATCTATCTTAAGCAGAACTTTCTTAAAATCTAATAAGAGAAGGCTTAGCTCACTTCAGACAATATCCGGATTGGTAATAAATGTACATCAAGTCATGTGGATCTCTGCTTCACACTGACCTGGTAACCTGTTATAGCTCTGAACAAGGATATGACATTAAATATTTAACATTATAGGGCGCCTGGGTGGCTCAGTCATTAAGTGTCTGCCTTTGGCTCAGGTCATGGTCCCAGGGTCCTGGGATCGAGCCCCGCATTGGGCTCCCCACTCCGCGGGAAGCCTGCTTCTCCCTCTCCCACTCCCCCTGCTTGTGTTCCTTGTCTCTCTGTATCTCTCTCTGTCAAATAAATAAAATCTTTAAAATAAATAAATAAATAAATAAATAAAAATATTTAACATTAACTGGTTTTTGCTTCCAAAATAGTTTAGATTCTGGTTTCATATGTAGTAATATACTGTCTGAAAATCCCTGAGATTGAAAGGGATTTATTTCTTCATCAAATGAGACCTTTTATTTATAAACAACAATTTCCTTGCAAACCAAGAAATTTATAGCTAATTTTCCAGTACAGAATTACAGAGCATTTGCAATTTTTACATCCAACAAATCCAGACATTCCCTAGATTACAAACATGATTTCAGAACATCTGGTACATTCAACCAATGGATTACATCTGACTTTTCTTATTACTTTCCCATTGTCCACCTTCTATAGACTATTCTATCCCTTGACCATATTGCCCTAGACTGAAACCATTGCTTTGTAACTGATACAGGAATTGTATCAAACTGTATCTCTTCCACATGATTCCTGGTCCCCTATTACCTACTTCAGATTAGACTCTGAAATGTGCTGATTATCAGAAAGCTTATAAAATGGAAAAAAATAGTCATTTCATAGTGGTAGCTGCATGGATCAGTGAGATAATAGTTGTAAATATGATACAGCTAATCCCAGGATTATCACCCTCCTCTAGTTAAATGTATTTTTTTCCTTAGATACTAGTTTTTAATATTAAAATTTTAAATCATCTCCTTTTTCTATTTTCTACTTACAACAATGAAAATAGCTATACCTACCTCCTAGGATTATTTTGATGATTAAATGGAATAACAGGAAAATTGCTAGGATTCTTCCTGGTACAGAATGCGTGGTTAGTAAAAGCATAATAAGTGCTATGATACAGTAGTCCCCTTCATCTGCAGCTTTGCTTTCTGCAGGTTTAATTACCCCACAGTCAACCCTGGACTGGAAGCAGATGATCCTCCTTCTGACGAATCTTAAGGTCAAAAGCAGCCTAATGCAATGTCACAACATCAGAAACATTCACCTCACTTTCATCTCATCATGTAGGCATTTATTATCTCACACCATCACAAGAAGAGTGAGTACAGTACAGATATTTTGAGAGATACCACATTCACATAACCTTTATTACAGTATATATATATATTTTTAAGATTTTATTTATTTATTTGAGAGAGAGGAAGAAGGAGCAGGGGGGGAGGAGCAGAGGGAGAGAGAGAAGCAGAGTCCCTCCCAAGCAGGGAGCCTGACATGGGGCTCGATCCCAGGACCCTGAGATCATGACCTGAGCGAAAGGCAGAGGCTTAGCCGACTGAGCCACCCAAGTGCCCCTACTGTTATAATATGTATATAATGTTATATAATAGGTGCCCCTATTGTTATAATTATTCTATTTTATTATTCTCTCACCGTGCCTAATCATAAATTAAACTTTGTTGTGGGTATATACATATAGGGAAAATATAGTATATATAGGGTTAGGTACTATCCACAGTTTCAGGCATCCACTGGGGGTCTTGGGACATATCCCCCTTGGATATGGGGGAACTCCTGTCCTGACAGCACTCTGTAGTCCCAGGGAGGGGGAGTCGACACACATTGTTTCCAATGCTCTTAGCCAACATTATAAGTTAAACATTGTTTCTAATGCTCTTAATCAACCCTACCGGTTTACTAGTGAGAAAACTGAGGTTGGGAAAAGATAAATGACTTGCCCAAGACCACACAGCTAGGAATGAAGCAATACCCAGTTCCACTGAGTACTTAAACATCCCATCAAATAGAAAGTTTATTTTATAAACGATTTTTTCTAACTTTTCCATGCAAAGATCAGTATTTCAGTTATCTTGAGGATTTTGTAAATTTTCTTCGGATTTGGAAATAAAACAACCCCTTAGCAAACTTAAATAGAATGTTATAAGTATAATGTCATTTGCAATTGTTCCAACCTCTAAACAAATGACTTTCCAGGGAGGTTTTTATTTTTTTTAAGTTTTTATTTTAATTCCAGTTAGTTAACATACAGTGTTACATTAGTTCCAGGTGTAAAATATAATAATTTAACACTTCTAGACAGAACTCGTTTCTAAGTTGGGAGTTGCCTCGGTCATACTAAAGTCATATAAAAATTCTAAATTCTATTCAACTGAAAATATCTTTTTAAAAAGTTTATAATATTACCAATCTGTTTCCAAACCTTGCCATGTTACCTTTTCTTTTCAAATATGATTTATTTCCCCACTGTCCTGCCATTTTAAAGTTCCTACTATCAGGATTATTTTTCCAAGGTAATAATGGTCAAAGTAGCCAATGAAAATTGTTTACTGAATGGGAAAATCATTGCTCAAAGACGGGCATGTAGTTTGCAAAAATTCAGAAATCAAGCAACTAAAGACAGCTTCTTAACTAAGAACTATAAACTCAAGTTACTTTTATTCTCTCAAAGGATCAGTCTTGTTCTATGCAGGTACACATGACAGCTATCTACAATGTCTGGAAATGCAGAATTAGTTGCTTTGTCCTTTTTATCATCAACTACATTTTGAATCAAAGTAGAGAGACTTTTTATGCTTGCCTATAAAGATTTTTAGGGTCCGCTTTCCTAAACTAAAATAAAGTGGAATGTCACGGCAAATAATCTCATATTTTATTCAAAAGCAAGACCCCATCCCCTCCCCAGCTACCCTGATGATCCTTTCATCATGAACACACCCTAATTTCAGCAAGTTCTTCCCTCTTGTCTATTTCGGTGAATTTTAAAAATTAATTTCTTGTCTCAGTTCTCCTCTAATTGCTTTGGCTGTGAAAAAAATCAGCTTATTAGATTGCACTCCTGGACCAGCAGCAGCAGGATCACCTGTAAACTTGTTAGAAAAGTAAATTCTCTGGCCCCATTCCAGATCTAGTGATTCAGAACTCCTGGGGGTGGGACCCAACAATCTAGTTGAACAAGCCCTCCAGGGGTTTCTCATAAAAACCATTTGGGGGCACCTGAGTGGCTCAGTCAGCTGAGCATCTGGTTCTTGGTTTCAGCTCAGGTCATAATCTCAGGGTTGGGGGGGATGGAGTCCTACATCAGGCTCCCCACTCAGTGGGGAGTCTGCTTGAGATTCTCTCTCTCTCTCTGCCCCTCCCTCTGCCTGAGCATGCTCTCTCTCTCTTTCTCTCTAAAATAAATAAAATCTTCAAATAGGAAAATAAGGGGTGGTCCAAGAGCTCTGACTCCAAATGGATACAGAATAAGAACAGTTGTGAATGAAACTCATAAACTGGATCTATCCAGATGACTGTGAACTGTCCTTTTCTGTGTGATTTCTATAGGCTTATGTTAGTGTAAAACCCTAACTACATTTCCTGTGAGCAGATATGTGAATTCTTCAGCACATGGGAAGCTGTAGAGAAAGAAGTAGGATTGACCACTGCCCTCATCATCTCCCAGGCTGGAGTACCCAACAGGCAGTCTATGCACATGTCTCTGTCATGTGCCAAGGAGGGGCAGAAAAAAAAAGTGATATATCAATATATTTATATAGGTAAGTACATTTCTAAAAATATAAATTTTAGAGAAATAAATATATATAACACATATTTTTTAAATCTATATTTTGGTAATGTTTTTTGAAAAGTCATTATTAGAACAAAACAAAGCATTTTTGGCCTTCCTTGTATTTGTTGTGTGGTTTCATATTATTTCTGGTTTAACTGCTGGGACTGGGGCATGAGATATAATTTTTCAATGCCTGAGGACTCACAGGATTTTAATCTGGCTTAGAATTCTCCACTTGTATATCTCCCAGGCACCTCAAATTCAATATCTCACAAATAAAATTCATTATCTTTCCATGACTCTGCTTCTCCCCTTCTTCTAGAGACATCAGCAAAAACCTACCCACTCTAGACATCCAGGACATATCCTCAATCCCTTCCCTCTCATCTTCCCCTATCAGTCTGTCAATCAGTTTGTAGATTCTATCTTCCAAATACCTCCTAATTCTGTCTCCCCCTGACTATTCCACAGTGACTAATTTTGCTCAGGTCTTCATGATTTCATACCCAGACTTCCACAGCAGATTCTCTTTTTTTAAAATTATTTTATTTATTTATTTGACAGAGAGAAAGAGCACAAGCAGGGGGAGCGGCAGGCAGAAGGAGAGGGAGAAGCAGGCTCCCCGCAGAGCAGGCGGACCCCGACGTGGGACTCGATCCCAGGACCCCAGGATCAGGAGCTGAGCCAAAGACAGTCGCTTAACCAGCTGAGCCACCCAGGCGCCCTCCACAGCAGATTCTTGCTGGTGTGTATGTGGCACTATCTTCTACACAACAGCCAAAAGGAGCTTTTGAAACACAGGACCTACTGATGTCACTTCCCAGGTGTGAACTCTTCAGTTGGCCATCGGTTTAGAATCCTCACCATGAGGATTCTTTTCTTCGTGATCTGATCCTGATTACCTTTCTACTCACAGGTCAGCCTTGTCTGCATTCTGACAACCCTGTCCTTCAGCCTTCAGCCTTCAGCCTTACTCATCATTTCTAGAATCTCACGTCCTTACTCCCCACCCTTCTGTCTGAACAGGTTGCGTTCTTTGGCCTAAAATGCTCTAAGCCCTTCTTCCTGCCCTGCTCCCGACACCCAGTGGTTAACTCCTATTTTTTCATGTCCCCACATCCTTTTAGTAGTTAAGAGCTTCCTTCTCTATATTCCCAGAGCACCTGTACATTACTCCATCCCTGCTTATAGAACCTCACACTGTGTTAAAATTATCTGATTCCTGGGGTGTCTGGGTGGCTCAGTTGATGAAGCATCTGACTGTTGATTTTGGCTCAGGTCACGATCTCAGGGTTGTGGGATCCAGACTGCCCTCAGAGGGGAGTCAGCTCAAGGATTCTCTCCCTTTCCCACATCCTCCCCACCCTGACCCCTCCCCACTCTCTCTCAAATAGAAAAATAAATATTTAAAAAAATTATCTGATTCCTGCAATGTAAGATAATTGAAAAAAGGGGGGCTGTTTCTTTTTCCTCTTTGAATCTACAATATTTACCATACATTATATATATTAAATAAAGGTTGAATACACGAATGAATAAATAAATAACTATGGCAAAGAGGGAATGACAACAAGAAGTGTCTCCTTTAAAGGCCAAATCAGAGGAATTTTAGTAGTACTTTCTAGAATAAAAGAAGATAGAGCTGAAAGGTTCTTTTTTTTTTTTTAAAGATTTTATTTATTTATTTGAGAGAGAGAGAATGAGTACATGAGAGGGGGGAGGGTCAGAGGGAGAAGCAGACTCCCTGCCGAGCAGGGAGCCCGATGCGGGACTCGATCCAGGGACTCAATCCAGGGACTCCAGGATCATGACCTGAGCCAAAGGCAGTCGCTTAACCAACTGAGCCACCCAGGCGCCCAAGCTGAAAGGTTCTTAAACCCAGGCCAGTGTCCATAGCATCCTAATTTTGGTGTCCAGAAGTTACCAGATTTAATATAAATGTCCTCATTATACAAGTCAAGTGATTCATATGTTGATAAGCATTATATTTAATACCTCTGGAAAACAAAACTGTGTCCTAAATTTGAATATAAAGGTACTTCAAATGCCCCTATACTTCATGTCTTTGACCTTTCTATTAAAGCATTAATAAATATGTAGGAAATGTCTGTTATTAAAATTTTGCAATTTGCAATTCAGAATCAGTTTTCATAAATATGTGGTTTTTCATGGATACTACCCATCAATGTTTTCTATCTGAAAATAACTATCTTATCCACCAATTTGTTCTTTCCCAGTAAATGTTTGTTTCCATTGTTTTGCTATTGTTCTTGAAAACAATCAATAGAAAAATATTTTCAGAAGTTACCAAAGGTGGCAAAGCATGACAGTTAAAAATCAACTTAGCTTTTTAAAGAACTAACTTGGGGGGCGCCTGGGTGGCTCAAGTCGGTTAAGCCTCTGCCTTAAGCTCACATCATGATCTCAGGGTCCTGGGATCGAGCCCCGGAGTCGGGCTCCTTGCTCAGCAGGAAGCCTGCTTCTCCCGCTTGTGCTCTGTCTCTCTCAAATAAATAAATAAAATCTTTAAAAAGATAAAGAACTAACTTGGGTTGTTCTCTAATGTAGTAGGATGGGAAGTCTGAAGAAGCTTACTAGCGATTAGTGCTTATGTGTGTCAGAGCGCATACAATACTGTGAATGTTTGACAACGAGGCTCATCAGTATTAGGTACTGGAACTTCGTAGAATAATTCAGAACTTTTTTTATCTTTGAGATATTCTAGAATAACATATTTAAAGTGCCTACAGTGTACCTGGCACATAGTAGGCATTTAATAAATGGTAGCTGTCATTTTTACTAAGAGCTTCATGTGTGAAAGTCAATTAAGACCTTTCTAGCCTCTAAATATTTCACAAACAACAAAAAAAGTAGATAAAACAAATCTCAATTATGCAATCAAAGATAATACTCATTCCTCTTTCTTTCTGCTGAAGAGAGTTTACAATAAGATTTCCACAAGAATACAAAAATATCACTTCTTTTTTTCCACGGGGAAATGACTGACAACTTTTAAATCCTCTGCTGATATTCTCACTACCTTTCTTGAATATACACTCAGAGCAGGCACTGGACATTAAAAATTTGAAATTCAGGAAGTTCATTTACTATGTCCCAGTTCCACATTTCAATCCAGTAACGTGTACTACCTTTTCTTTTTGCCCCTGTCTCAGCTACCCAGAAAAGCCTTTTAAACAAAGCAGTTAATTCCTGCCATCTTTCTTCTTCATCTCACTCCATGAAAGGTGTGTTCTAGAAAGGGAGCTCAGAGAGAGAGGCAGGCTTGCTGGTCTAAGTCTGAAGCAATGAATGAAGCGGACCAAGATTCTCGCTTGAGGCTTCGGTGTTACTCCACCTGTTTAGTTGAAAGATTATAATCCTGTACTTGAACTAGATTCCTTGAAAAGTAAAAATTCATTCCAAAGGCATATATAAGTAATTTGGGGTTAGATGTATCTATAGAGCTCTGATTTTCATCTCTTAGTAGAGAGTACATTTAATTGGGAATCAAAACATTTGTTGTTAGCCTTTTTTTTCTTCTTTTTTGAATATTCTCATCGTTAGTGTAAGATCAGTACCAAACAAATATGAAAGACCAAGGGTATTATTCACCAAAACAATTCTCTGGTGGGGAAAAATCAGAGCAAATATTAACTCAAAGACTTGAGTTATTATTTTTAAAAGTCATTATCCTCATTATACATAGTATGGAAAGATGAAGGGCTTTTGAAGAAAACAAACAAATTTTTTGCCACCACTTACTGCTTTTTCAAATAAACACTTGAGTACTGGATTTTAAAAGGGCCCCTCTAGGGTTGCCCGGGATGGCTCAGCCAGTGAAGCGTCTGCCTTCTGCTCAGGTCATGATCCCAGGGTCCTGGGATGGAACCCCAAATTGGGCTCCATGGTCAGTGGGGAGTCTACTTCTCCCTCTCCCTCTGCCTCTCCCCACCCCCGCTCGTGCTCTCTCTCTCTCAAATAAATAAATTAAATCTTAAAAAAGGGCCTCCTTTATCTGTAATTTGAAGGAATTCTTTTGTCAAGTCTAGTGTAGTGTCATGTTCATTGCTTTTCCTTTTACAAATTCTTTAAAATTTTCCATTTATCAAGCAAGATTGTTTTTTTTCCATGATTTTAGTAAAAAAAAAAGAATGAGGTTTTATTTTTTTTAAGTTGTGTTCTGAATATCCTCTGTGTTAGAAAAGATCACCATTCTAAGATTGTATCTCCTACTCCAATCTTTCCTAGAGTGATTTTGTTCATTCTTTGTCTTGTGGGATAGTGTTGGGTTTTCCTTCCTTTCTGCTCTCTGTTAATCCCATCACTGTCCTATCATTTTCTCAGCAGAAGCATCTTTCTTTGGAAACACATACCTGCTTCTTTGTTTTAGCTTGGGGGACCGTAAGGAAGACGCCACTGTTTTGTCAGCTGTCCAAATCCAAGGCCAGATTACAGGACGGTGGCTGAGTGCACAGGCAGCAGTTAACTCTTCAGGGCCATGTTCAAGGAAAGAGCATGAACCATGAGAGCCTGGCAAAAACTCTGTGTGGTAGACCGGTTTTTCTACAGAAACAAAACAAAGGCAATTCTGATTCTGGTATGGCACTTTGTTAGAATTTAAGAAGTCCTATGTGTGACCAAGGAAGACAGTATCACCCTCTTCAACAACCACGGTGTTCTTTTGAATTGGGTCCACAAACATTTGCATAACGTCAGAACATGCTGTAGAGAAGTTA
The DNA here is from genome assembly GCF_002201575.2 of Neomonachus schauinslandi. Classification (NCBI taxonomy): domain Eukaryota; kingdom Metazoa; phylum Chordata; class Mammalia; order Carnivora; family Phocidae; genus Neomonachus; species Neomonachus schauinslandi. Next base: position 52,426,030 of record NC_058407.1, on the reverse strand, counting down.
CTGGCACGTGTAGTCTATCGGTAATGAGGAACAAAAATATAATTCTGAATTGTAAGACATTTGCCTATCTTAAATTACAAAGAACAATGATTACAGCACACTGGTTTATTTCATTAAAGTTTACTGTCAATAACTAGATTAAGCTAAATATGTATTAATGTTTTGTCAAGTAGACAATGTGTCTATTTTTCTTTTAGGGAAAGATTTTTTGTCACATAGAAAACAATGATAAAATCTTAATACCGGGGACAGTTGAAAACAAACAAATCCTGTCTTTGCTTTGAAGAATGCCAGAAACAAACGTGCAATAAGCCAAGTTTGTCCTCTCTGCCTTCTCCCTAATCGTACCCACTTCTATCCCTGGCGGCCATCCCTAAACAGTGCATTTGGAGACCAGCCTTTCCCAGGATCTTGCCCTCTCATGCTTCCCTAAGTCTTCAGACCTTTGTCTCAACTATTCCTTCCTCTTCTTCGAGCCCATCCATCTAAGCCTTGCACCCTGGTGGTGAACTGGATCACCAAATCTCTGCTATTCTGATCAGGACAGAATGTTACGAGCCATGTTCTCAGGGCTGAAAATATATATCTGGTTTGTGGAACAACCATATCTCCCAGATCATGATCAAAATGCAACCTTATTTTTGTCTCCCACAGCTCTTTAAAACTGATTGGGGACGGGGTGGGGGCTAATTTCCTCCAACCCTTATTAAGACAAATTATTAAAAACTTGGAACTAAGGCAAGAGGATTGTTGTCTGTTCTTTCTGTATCATGCCCAAGTGTTGTCTCACAGACCCACCCAAGGATTACTTCATTTTCTAGGTGAGTATGCCATTATTCACTACCATTGGTTAGGGCCCATACTTTGTGATGTTGCATGTTCACTTTTAGATTTTTGCTCAGTAGAGATACAAGTGATTTCTGTCTGATAGAAAAAACAGATTGAAAGATTACGATTTTATTGCCCTGTAGGAGGTTAGCCATTTTAGTTTCTAATCTCTCAATCTTCCAATATCCTATCCTCACTCACTTCCTATATTCAGTTTCTCAAATGTTCATTGACCCAGCATTAATATCCTTCTAACTCTCTCACCCATGAGTTAAATAAATCTTGACACGTGTTTATTCTGTGCTTATATGAGAGACATGTTTTTATCTTTCGACAATTATACTTTGCCTTCCTAAATGAAGACTTAGGCTGGCGTATCTTTCCTGGTCAGTCTCAGAAAATAAAAAGTCCTTTGGTTACTTTTGGTAAAAACACTTTCAATCCATCAACTAGAATGTCCAATCTTTTTTAATTATCAAAACTCTGGACTCCTCTCCTCCAGGCTGGGTAAGCCTCAGGTTGGAATACTCCAGGAGGAAAAGGGAATGTGGTTCTTTTACTCCATTCTCTTTATACTCACCAGATGAGTTATAGTTGTGGACCCCACCAGGGTTGAAGGGAGGTGGGGTACGTGGAGAGAAGTAAGGCAATTGGCCAGGGCTTGCTTGGCTTCATACTCTCAACCCAGGCCAACAGTCCATGCTGACAACATCTCTGCTAAACCCTTCTCTCATGCAGGTGCCTTGACCTGGGCAAATGAAAATTGGTTGGATTCCTTTATTAGCCCCTGGACAACCAGGGTGTCCACCTCAGTTTCTTTCTGCAAAACAGTGCAGTCCCCTCCAGATAGCCCTACTGGGCAAGACCCAATATAACCCAAGCCATTTGGCCTTGAGAATGCACATCCTTTGCCCCACAAAACTCTGGGAATGTAGGATGATTGTACAAGAGCAGCCCTCTCCTTCCCCCCTCAGTAAGTGGTTAGCCCTTTCTTTCTAGATTTCCTGGGTGGGGATCAGAGCCCTTTCCAAAACCACCATAAGCTCTCTCATGTGCAATTCAGGCGGTGGTACTCTGTCTCCAGATTTAGGGATTGCAGTTCTCTGAGTGGTCATCTTTAAGCTCATGGTTAGATATTTGCACCTCCTACCCAAGGTGAGAGTGTGGGGCAGGGCCTCTGGCCTGTCCCAAGTAATCTCTTCACCAGTCTACCTCCTGCCCACTCTCTAAAGTCTTCCTGTGCTTTTCAATTGACTATGGGGATCAGGAGCTGTGGAACAATTTCTCAGGTCCACTTCTTTTATAAATCCCCATATGGTGGTGGTGGTGTTGGGGACTGTCACACTCTTGCTTTGGTACTCTATTGCCTCATTCAAAACTGAGTTAGAAAAAAATCTCATTCTAATTTCCTGTTACATTTACATTTAAATTTACTGGAAATAAGCAATATAGTGGCAGGAATTTTAGACATTGCAGGAGGAGACCTTCTCCTACCATGTCAGGAGAAACCTTAGAATTGAAACACATCCAACAGGCAATTACTTATTCAGGCCATGAGCAAAGCTGGCTTTGAAATAAAGGCAGAAGCTTTTTGAATATGGCCATTATTAAGCAGAAGGCATACATTTTTCCTTCATACACATATGATAGGTAAATGTGTACATTAAAAATCTGTATTTGTCATAGGTTTGAGATGGTACATGCAACTCTACCTCCGTCTCCCCAACTTTCCTTTGATATTTATTCATTAATTCAACATCAGACATTGTGCTGGGTGCTGGAATGTACAGTGGTGAACTAAACAAGCATGCCCCAACTCTCCAGAAGCTATAGGAAACTGTGTGTCAGATTTCATGACATCCTCATTTCCCTCTCCTCCTCCCTCACTTTTCACTTAGAGAACTCTTATGTGGCTGAAGGGGTTTTCACAAGCTTCTGACTTTTACCTCAATACACCCTTGCCTCTCATATTGTATTTTTTGGGAGTTGTGACTCTCACACAGTGGACTAACCACAGAAATGATTAAATCTTTATATTACTTCCTTCACATCTTTGGAATTGTATTGGAGAAACACTCTTCTTGGAAAACCTCAGTTTGAAGACCACCTCTATTTATTACTACCTTTATGATTTGGGCACCTTAACTTAATCTCTTTGAAACTTGGTTTCTTTATCCACATTTAGGACTAATACTATCCAGTTTAAGTTGTTGTATTAACTGAGATGATGTCTTCACAGTGCTGACAGGAAGTAGAAGTAGATATTCCTTAATTGGACTCCCCTAGGACCCTACTCTCTCTTCACCCTGTTTTTTGAGGCACCTCTCGCAATTTGGGCACAGGGCTGAGGTTTATTGTCAAAACAGTTTTGTCTCTGATGGTCCTAAAACTTAAAAAATACAAAAGTCGTTCTTTGTATTTACCATTTGGAGCATGAGATTAGCCATCCTCGTTTCACATAATGAGATTATGGTTACGCTTTTTACTCACATTCTCAACGACTACTTAAATAACTGTGCCACCTCACAGAAATGAACCAGACTACTGTGCTTTTTCTTCCATTCTCCCACTGTACTTCTTTCCTGATTATTGTTTTAGAATGCTTGTGAAGACTCACAAGTCTTTAGAGATCATTAAGTTGCTTCTTAGAATGGAACAAATAATATAGTTAGCTGTTAATCACAAAGTTAGCCCAGCATTTCTTCAATAAGTACCATATGTGTGATGATTTGTGACCAATCATTGACTAAGTGGTGTTTCTGAAGGGGAAATAGAAAGTACTATGACATTCATGAGGCACTGTTTTATGGGCATGACACTTGGTTGCATCAATACTTCCTGGTTTCAACCCCAAAGCATCATCAGACTCATAGATGTTAATTTCTACTGCACCCCTAGATTAGCATCAAATTGCTCTAGTTTTCAGCCTATCTCTCATTTCTTCTTCTCCACCCAATTCATCAAGAGTCATTGAGCCCTTCATATGGGGAACGGTTGGACTCATATACCCACCACAGGACTAATAAGAGATCAATGCCCTTGGATACTACTCACTTCCACTGGTCATTGAAACTATAGTTATAACTGCTCTCACTGGCCCTTGGCAGAAACCAGGTCCCTCATAAAGAATCATCTTTTAAAAAAGCAATAAAGATGGCTAGTCTGGTTAAAGTCAGGGTGAGGGATGTAGAGCTCTACCCAGTCAGCCCTTCCTCATCTGAGTTATTTCTGAAGACTCTACGTGCTGTGCAGGTCACAGCCTAAAAAGCACTAATCTAGGTCAACCCCTAGATTTTGTAGCAGAGGAAACTGAGGCCCAGAGATAGGAAAAACTTACTTAAGATCACATAGTTATTAGTGGCAGATTTTATTCAGACCTTATTCAAGATTTTCTATTTTTGTTTTGTTATTGTTATTTACACCATTCTGCCACTTTGTATGATGACTAAAGAGTACTGGTGGGCCGCACAAAGATGAGGCTGTAAGGTGCCTAGGGTGCAAAATTGAAGGAGACACTCTCTCTCTGGTCTGTGCAAGAGCTGAGTCTGCACTTGCAATGGCTTGAGAGTGAGTGCTTCCTTAAATTTTGTGGCCGAGTTGTCCTGTTTGCCTTCCTAATCCCAATCCTGCCTCTGCTTATATTTAATATATATTTATTATATTTTTTATATCTAAATAAATATATTTACTTATATTTACAAACATACCATATGCACCCTCTACCTCTTGTTGTTTGTTGCCCTCTTTGTCTTCCCCATTAGATTGTGAATCTTGGAGAACAGGGGCATTGTCTTTCATCCTCATATTCCCACGGTTTGGTTTGGTATATGGGAAATAATGAGTACTCGATAATGTCTATGGAATGGACAGATGGGTAGATTTAAATTTTGTCTTTTATAAAGACTTTCTTGACACCTTAAATCCACCCTGACCTCTCCACCCTCTGAACTCCTAACACATAACCTGAATAACTTAATTCACATTTAATCATGTATGCTGACATAATTTTTTGTTTATGTAACTCTTGTGTTTAATTTTCTAAATTTATAGCCAATTAGAGCTCAGCTAGTTAGGAGCAAAAACCAGTTCATATTCTTTTTTTTTTTTTTAAGATTTATTTATTTATTTTAGAGAGCGAGAGGGGGCGGGGCAGAGGGAGAGGGAGAATCTTAAGCAGCCTCTGTGCTGAGCACAGAGCCCGACTCAGGGCTCAGTCTCGCAAGTCTGAGATCATGACCTGAGCTGAAACCAGGAGTCGGAGGCTTAATCGACTGAACCACCCAGGTGCCCCAAGCCAATTCATATTCTTTTTGAATTCTCTCAGCAACTAGCAGAATATTCTGTACATTTGAGGCATGTAGCAAATGGTTCTTCAATATATGAATGAAGAATAAGTGAAATCATGAATAAATGAGTGAGTCAATCAATATTTTTTTTCAGCATTTTCTCAGCTGAAAACAGGGTTTATAAAATTTGGTACTCTTTTTAAGTCCTAACTTGCCTACTAATCAGTTAAGTGACCTTGCACAAATCATCTCAGCATTTTGGCCTCAGTTTCTTCAGATGCAAAATGAGGAGGTGGCTTGTGTGATTCTGAAGATAGCTCCAAGCTCTAGAATCCTGTGAATCTATGAGTTCTAGAAATCTGCCATGCAGGATTAGGAGGCCAGGTATAAATTTTTCTACTGTGAATCCATGTGTCGTTCTGACAGTGATTACCTGAATGTAGATGATGGCCCAATTTTTCACTGTTTAGAGAGTGCTGAAATTATGAACAGATTGTGTGTCAAACATTAATTTGTAATATACTGTGTGTATTACGATTGGACTACCTTTTGTGGTCTAGCCTGGAAACTAAAAATCTCAGTATCTAGAACTAATACTACTTGAAGTATACATATTTATCAATAACTTTATTTCTATGGGAAAAATGCATTATAATCTAATCTAGAACTTTAAGAACAAATCTCCCCAGGTTAGTGGGTGGAGAAGGAGGAGAACGGAAAGGGATGAAATGTTCCCATGACTTTCACCACAGTACTTGAATAATGATCATTGTACCTTCAAATTTCTATCTTGATTCAGAAAGTCATTAGCTTAAAACAAAGTCAAAGTGAGTAATTTATTATTTCAAGAAGGTAAATAAATCTTTTAAAATAGACAATTATATCAGTATGTTCTCATGTAGATATTTTTAGTATTTACTTTTTCTTCTGTAAAATAAATGCAAGAATGAAAATGTCTCATTAGAAATTCTTTAGAATGGGACACCTGGGTAGCTCAGGAGATTGAGCATCTGACTCTTGATTTCAGCTCAGGTCATGATCTCAGGGTCATGAGATGGAGTCCTGCGTCTGGCTTTGCACGGAGCGTGGAGCCTGCCTAAGATTTTTTCTCCTCTCCCTCTGCCCTTCCCCCACCACTCACACGTGTGCTCTCGCTCTCTCTCTCTCTCTCAAAAAAAAATTCTTTAGAGAAATATGAGCAAACTCTTTTCTCACCTGCTTTTCCCATGGATGTATTTAAGTTAAGTTCCCTTTTAAAAAGCCACAGAGATTTCCTATGTAAGTGTTGTCCATGTTTGGTTACTCAATTAACCATGTGATGAAAATGTTATTTTCTTAAGGAAAAGTATAGTTTCTTGAGGAAGTATTTGGTGGTTAATGATAGGCCTCACGCCATCCTGGAATTCATTGTTCAGAATTATGGTTTAGGCATTTCAGTTCACAGCAATGAACCAACCATGAACATACATTACAATTTCTCCCCAATTCCACATTTATCCAGGCTCTGGTTCACTTAATGAATTATCAGAGTATAAAAAAGAGTGGAGGACTCTGTGATAGGTCTGCTAACTTCATTATTTTACATGGCTGTCACTTACTGGTCTCTTAGATGCTGGTTCTTTCCATCTCGTTCCTATGGAACATGATCAGCAAGTTAATATTTCTTGAAAACAATTTCTTCTTCATCAGTCTTTAATTTTATCCACTGTCTTTAGATCATATCTGAGGATTTCAGTCATTATTTCAAGTCCTCTCTACCTCCATCATCAGGCTTTTCCATGTCTGTTCAACATCATTTATCCTACCTTGCTGTCCCTTGGCTTCAATCCACAGTAGCTAGTATCCCGTCTTTGTACTGGAACTTTGTGAGAGACAGGTGAGGCACTGGGCCACATCGTCCAGGGCCTGACCTCCTTCTCCCTGTCGCTCAACATCTAGATTGCCCGAGCACTTCTCTGAGGGCTCTGTGCAATAATAATAGATGTAATAACAATATCATTTGTGATGGTATACTTACTATGTCAGGCCCTAAATTATTTTATATGCCTCATCTCTGCTAAAACAATTACATGATTAGGTAGATATGGGTATTATTATCTCCATTTTACAGACAAGAAAATCAAGGCTCAAAGAATGAAGAGTTTCACACAGTCATACAGCTAGCAAATGCCAGAGCCAGGTGTTGGAAGAGGTCACTGAGAGGACATGGAATATAAGTTCTGCCCAGCTCCACCTGAGCCATTTAAAAAAATGTAGCCTGAGAGAACAATGTGTTGTTGAGACCATCTGGACTGTCTACGAGACTGAACCCACTTAAGGCCCTATATAAACTCTTAAGATTTGGTGGGCAGGTACGGAGATCTACTCATCTTGCAGCCACCCAAGACAAGTCTCATACGTAAGTTCCTTTACTTGGTAAACATGTCACCCGCCAATCTGGAGAGGTCTGCCTCTTTCTTTGGTCTCTCCTTGCCCTCCGTGTGTGGGGCCAGTTTCATATTTCACCTGGGAAGCTCCTGAGGTTTCAAACCAACACCAGAATTCAGCTAATTGATAGGACTCCAAAGCTTTGGATCTTCATCATTTTACCTTACTGGTTCCCACAAAAGACCATGCACTGTGAGGAATGCAATGATGTAAAAGTTCCAGTGTCTGTGCCACAAAGTTGACTCTTTAGTTTGGTAGATCAGAGACACACAAATCACTCTCCTAGGAGGCATTGTGTGAAAAGTACTGGAAAAATCAACCTAAGGTGGAGTCGGTGTATAAATGTGGGGGAAGACTTCCCAAAACTATGATAATTTATCTTTGAGAGATAGGTAGCATTTTAAATCAATTAGAGAAGTTTTTTTTTTAAAGAAAGGTTCATGTCTTATGCATCTATATTTCCCAATATCACTCAGTGCAATGTTACATACACAGTGAATGATAAACAATTTGTGATGGATCATCTAAGGATAAGATTTATTCATGAAAACTATTTGGGCAGGCTTTCTCATAGTTCATTTTACTAAATACCATTCTCTCTTAAATGTTCTTACATCAGCCTGTATTTTATCCTCATTATATTCATCAACTTTCAAATATTCATTTTATGTGTGTCTACTAGACTGTAAATCCCAGGTAAATTCAAGGGCTCTGTGTGTCCTGCATACCACTGAATCTCTGGTGCTTGCAACATGTGCACATAGTAGGTGTTCAATAAATTTTGGTTGAATGAATGAATAGGCATCTCAAGGAACTCTTTCTAAGAGGGCTTTGGCCTAGTGAGTTCAGGAAAAGTTGCATATTATGCCATCCATTTGGATATTCACAGTAACACATCAGCAAATGTAATTGCCAAAAATCTTGCAGTAAAGAAATCTGCTTAAAGTTGATTGTGTAATTTCTTAAATTAAATTGACTGAAGATCCACTTCTCCCCCTTTTCCCCTGAGAAACATCTGTTAATATTCTATGAAATCAGTATTGAGCAGACACTCTGAGGAAAGCCATTTTTGGGGGGAAATCTGGATGCAGCATTTGTCATACAATGTTTCATGACTATAGATTCCAAGAAATGTACTCTCTTCTTGATCCTTTCCCAGCCAGAGGGACTGGAAATTCTAAAATGTGGAAACCAGGATGATACTAACCTAAGGTAGCTTCACTATCTAACAAAGGGGGGTGTTCTGTGCTTTTATTCCTCAGCATGTGACAACTGAATGCTTTTATCAAAATAGCCTGCCTGATTCAGAAGGATTATTTTACTTGTTTGTCTCCAATATTCAGCTATGAATTTCACATTTATTTATAAGGACTGTGGAAGAACAAACTTCACAGGGTTCACAGAGTAATAATAATAAGGATAAATTTGAAAGCTATGTCTCTGAAGACAGGTTAAATGAATTGAAATGATTTTATTTAAACACAGTCAGTAGTTAAATTATAGACTATATAGGAAGATGATATGTACTATGAAAAGTACAGAGGAGGGAAAGTAGGAAGAGTGTATGTGTATGAAGAGAGGTGGGGGTATAATCTTAAATAAATTGGTCATGATGGACCTTACTGAGAAGATGATATTTGAGCAGAGATTTGAAGCCCTTGAGAGAGTTAACTATGTGGACATCTGGGGGAAGAACATGTTGGCCAGAAGAAATAATTAAAGTCTCTACATCAAGAATGTGTTCGTTGAGTAGAAAGGTCAGTGTGGCTAGGCACTGGGGCTCAGGGGACTGATCCTATAGGTCCTTTTGACCATGATAAGGACTTTGGTTTTCACTTGGAATGAAACTGGGAGCAACTGGAGGATTTTGAGCAGAGGGCTATTATGTCTGACATGTTTTGTTTATTTTTTAAAGATTTTTATTTATTTATTTGTCAGAGAGAGAGAGCACAAGCAGGGGGAGCAGCAGAGGGAGAGGGAGAAGCAGGCTCCTCAATGAGCAAGGAGCCCGATGTGGGACTCGATCCCAGGACCCTGGGATCATGACCTGAGCCGAAGGCAGACGCTTAATGACTGAGCCACCCAGGCATCCCATGTCTGACATGTTTTAAAAGGATCACTCTGGCTAGGAGGATGAGAATGGCATCAGGCTAATGAGTTAGGGGGTGATCACTACTATACACAATGCAGGTGAGCAAAGATCAGGGCTCAGATCAAATAGTAACAATGGAGTCAGTGACAATGGATTAGATGCTGGATATTTATTCTGAACACAGAGCAACAGGGTTATCAGGAAGTGTGTATGAGAAAGAGGGAAGTCAAGGATGACTCCAAGACCTATCAACCTCAATTAGTCTTTATACCAGGTAGGTTATATTATCAACTCTATTTTAAGGATGAGGACGTTGAAGCCTACAGAGATATTAACTTTATGTGATTTAGCTAGTAAATAGCAGAACTGGGATTCGAACCCAGGGTTGTCTGAGTCCAAAGGCTGGGCTTCTTTACCGTAATGCTGTACAGCCTCTGTTAGGCATTGAGCTATTACCGTGAACTCTGGCCTTAGATCTCCAAGAACCTGATTCCAGGTATGCGTTCTGGTTACTCAGCACCTATCTTGAACGCTAGTTTCCATTAAGATGTTTCCATGCCTTAAACCCTAGTTCATTAGTGACTCTATTCCTGCCGCCCAGCACCTTCTTTTCTTAGAGCCTCCTGCTTCTGAAACCTGTTGCCCAACTTTCTTAGTCTTCCTGACCACCAGAACATCCATAATTGGCTTGATTTTTCCCCAGGCCTTGGACTTAGTTTGAACTTCTGCCCAAAGCTTTCCTTTTCCCATTAGCAAACCCTCACATTCCAGAGTTTTTTTCTAATGTTTGTCACCTTAGATCCACTTTAGAGTAACTGACTTGGCCACCTAAAAGTTAAAACCATATGATTTGCCATGAGGAGGAGGGGAGCATGTTATAAGGACAGCTGTACCGACAATGACATTCATGAGTTCTCCATATTTTTCTTAGTCATGGCAGGAGATAAAAGCGTGGTAACAGCAATCAGCCTCCAGGCAGGACAGATTCTGATCTATTGGCCAGTGAGAACTGGCCTCAAGGAAGTCTTCCCCAGCTTTTACCTTCTTCAACCTGAGCAACTTAGTATCTTCTTACACCTCCCTTTGCAGCTTCAAACAAACTTATAAGGAGCTAATGGTATTACCTTAGCAACCAGCATTGAAATTCCTCCTACAGAGGAAACTCTATATTAGGGAGCATGTTTTGATATGTGGTTAGGGCAGAAGATGAGTTCCCCAGTGGCTGGGGTGTCAACTGGCATCCGGGTCTCAGAGGAAGGTGAGGCTGCCTAGCACAGCGGAGAAAAAGTGAAGCTGGTGGTTCAGTGGTAGAGGAGAAGAAAGGGCACAGCCGAGATGAATAGAGATGGAAAAAAGAGAGGGAAGATAAAACCATCAAATGGGAGGAAGGCTCTTTAGGGCACAGTGTGACCCCCTCCATACATTACCACCACAATCTATAATCGCCACCAAAAATCTCGCCTCCAGAAGGCTGATGTGAATGAGGGTTGCTGTGGGTCTAAAGAGAGGGTTAATTAGTTTTGGGTTAGGGTCTTCCTAGTGTAGGATAAAAGTATTGTATAAAGGAGATAGAACCCAAGAGACACAGAAGGCAGAAGAGAGCTTTGGGCACCTTGTTCATAATAGCCCATAAGTGAATTCAACTCAAATGTTAACAGGGTGAATGAATAAACAAATTATGGTATATCTATACATTGGAATACTACTCAGCAATAAAAAATGAACTACTGAGTTACTGATACATGAAACAACATGAATGAATCTGAAAACGTTTATGTGAACGAAATAAGCCTGGGGAAAAAGAATACATTTTTGTACAATTCCTATTATATAAAATTTCAGGATATGAAAACTCATCTATAGGGACAGAAAGCAGAGCAATGGTTGCCGAGAACTGGGGGAAGTACAGAGGAATTACAAAGGGACAGGACAAAAAATTCTTGGTGATGAAGCACATGTTTATTGTCTCGATTTTGCAGATGGTTTCACAGGTGTAATACCTGTGTCAAAATTTATCAAATTGTACACTTTAAATATGTGCAGTTTATTGTATGACAATTATACCTCAAAAAGGTGGTTAAAAGAATTTTAAGCCTCTTGAAGACGTAAACCATGACTCTTCTTTAATAGCTCTCTGAAATGCCTAGTAAAATGCCACATACCCTCTGGGGACTAAGTAAACGTTTACTGCTAAATTTTTGGACTCAGTAACAGTTCAGCAGTTTCCCTATGACCGTGAGGGTTAGGCATTTTCCTGACGTCTAGAGTAGTTCAATTAAAATCAACGAACATTTATTAAGTTTCTCTTATCAAATCAATAAAATATGAGATGTGCTTTTTAAAAGGTTTTTATTTAAATTCCAGTTAGCACAGTGTAATATTAGTTTCAGGTGTACAATTTAGTGATTCAACACTTCCATACATCACGTGGTGCTCATCACTCGTGCCCTCCTTAATCCTCATCACCTCTTGTACCCATCCCCCCACCCAACTCCCCTCCAGTAACCATCAGTTTGTCCTCTACAGTTAAGATTCTGTTTCTCAGTTTGCCTCTCTCTCTTTCTTTCTCTTTTTTTTTTTACCTTTGCTTGTTTGTTTTGTTTCTTAAATTCCACATATGAGTGAAATCATATGGCATTTGTCTTTCTCTGACTGACTTATTTTGATTAGCATAATACTCTCTAGTTCCACCCATGCAAATGGCAAGATTTCATTCTTTTTTATGGCTGAATAATATTCCCGTGTGTGTGTGTGTGTGTGTGCATACACCACATCTTCTTTATCCATTCGTCAATCGATGGACACTTGGACTGTTTTTAAAAATTTGGCTATTGTAGATAATGCTGCTATTAAATATCAGGGTGCCTGTATCCCTTCAAATCAGTATTTTTGTATCCTTTGGGTAAATACCTAGTAGTGCATTGCTGGATCATAGGGTAGTTCTATTTTTTTTTTTAAGATTTTATTTATTTATTCATGAGAGACACAGAGAGAGAGGCAGACGGAGAAGCAGGCTCCCAAGGAGCAGAGAGCCCGATGCGGGACTCGATCCCAGGACCCCGGGATCATGACCTGAGCCGAAGGCAGACGCTCAACCATCTGAGCCACCCAGGTGCCCAGGGTAGTTCTATTTTTAACTTTTTGAGGAACCTCCATACTGTTTTCCAGAGTGGCTGCACCAGTTTGTATTCCCACCAAAAGGGCAAGAGGTTTCCCCTTTCTCCACATCCTTGCCAACACCTGTTGTTTCTTGTGTTGTTGATTTTAGCCATTCTGACAGGTGTGAGGTAATGAGACCTGCTTTTGATGAGTCTACAATCAGGCTGATTTTAACATATCCATGGACACAGGTTCTTCCTATTTAACAAAATTCAGTAAACTATTAAAATTAAGTAATTCAGGAAAAAATGTAGTCAGACTAGTTTCACATCACACAAGTTAAACATTTGACTGACTTTTATTTTCCCAGGAATTGTAATATTGTGTGATATTCAGGAAAGATTTCCACTTGTTTCTTGTCAATTATAACAAAAGTATTTACTATTTATTAAGCACAGATAATACCTCATGCACCAGGCAGTTTGTAGAACTACCTTATTTAATCCTACAACAGCATTGTGGGAAATAATTAGCTAATTAAGCATTCCTTTTAAATAGATGAGAAACTAAGACTCAGAGAAATTAATGATTATACCAAGGTCATACAAGCAAAGTGATGGAAGTGAGATTTGAATATAAATCTGATTTCAAAGCACAGATTTTTTCTTTGTAGCCACCAGTCTCTAGGACTGTCCTTGCAGGAATGTCCTGGACTTAATAATTATACTGCTAACTATTGTTAAACCAAAATGCAAATTCACTATGTTTTTAAGGGAACATGGAACAAAGAAGATCATAAACAATATTGCGTTCCTTCATGATAAAGCTAGAAGCTACTGAAACTACACACACACACACACACACAGGCCTATAATTAAAACCTTTGAGCATTAAATAACACTTACGTCCTTCGAAGCATTTTCTTATAGAAGCATATATTCTTAACTCTCTTCAATATACATTTTATGTCCAGGTTGCTAAATAAAGTACGTTATATCGCTGAAGCTTTTTTCTGGTTCTTATCTAAGGTTCCAATAGGTTTGGATATTCTCAGTGTGACCTAGAAATTTCCCTACAGGCAAATTTGAGGCATCTGGTCTAATTATATGGGAAGTTCCTCTAATGTGGCATTTCTCAGATATTTGCATTCCTTGACTTCTGTCTTCTCTCTCTTCTACCTTAAATGTTGCACATGGTGACAAACTTTCCGTTTTCTTAACCACACGAATAACAAACAAATAACAATAACAAACAAAAGCCAGTTGCTTCAGGGAGGAACAGTACAAGGAGCTGCCCAGAGCTCCTATTAATAGTTTCCCTTGTTATTACAGCAGATCTTAAAGACTGAGAGAAAGTGAAGGGCAAAAATGAGGCGGGAGCCTGGCAGCCCCAGCCCTAAAACGTTAGTGTGTTGATATATTTGTCTCCGATCTTTTAATTTTAAAATTCACTAATTATACTGGAGTTAAATGTTGTAACTACATCTGTACCCTTACTGATGCAATCCACCACTTTCCTTTACAGCAGTAACAACTGTGCTTAGATCGATGATTCCTCTTTCCATCCATGTTTTCCCCATTCACTACACCTGTGTGTTTTCACTGATGTGTGGTAGTGATTAGGATGGTTGTAGTGTTTACCATAACAGAAGGCATGCTGTGTAACTTGCTCCCCCCACTCAATATTGTTTTACAGATTTATCTATACATATTCATGTGGCTGTATTTAGTTTTACCTACTCAATAGCTTGCCATTGCATGCATATACCTTAGATTTTGAATACGTCTTCTGTTTATAGGCAGTAAGGTTAGTTCAATATTTTGCTGTTAAAAAGAAAGCTTCAGTACGCACTTCGTTGTACACATTCCCTTATGCATGCATATACATTAGATTTCCTCTAGTTTATAGAGAGGAATCGATCTAGAGATGGAAATTATGGTTTGTAAAACGTGTTATCTTTATTTAAAACATTTTCCCCCAGGTTTATTGAGATACAATTAACATAGAAAATCATGTAAGTTTCAGGTGAACAACGTGTTGATTCGATACACTTGTATATCACAAAATGATTACCGCCGTGCTGGAGGAGATCATCGGGAGGACATGACCAGGGCTTGACCCTGGAGTTGGACCCCAGCGATGGGTGGCTCCTCAGCCCGCCTCCGTCCTTGGAATGTATGTTCCTCCCAGCACAGCCGGAGCTGTTTTCAAAGACGAAGTCTTGAGAGAGCTTTGTGTTGTTGAGACTATCTGGACGTATACATGACTGGACCCCGTTAAGGCCTCTGTATAAACTTTTAAGATGCTGGCAAGCAGGTGGGGAGATCTACTCGTCTTGCTGCTGCCCAAGACAAGTCTCATATGTAAGTTCCCTTGCTTGTTAGAACTGCCACCCACCAATCTGGAGTGGTTCCTCTTTCTCTGCTCTGTGTTTGGGGCCAGCTTCAGATCTCACCCAGGAAGCTCCTGAGGTTTCAACCCCACACACTGAGCTGTTAGCTCACGTCATATAATGACCATTTCTTTTTTGTGGTAAGAACATTTAAGATCTGTTTTCTTAACTTTTGAACGAGTGGAAAAAGAAGACGTAGAATTCATATACCTTGGAATATTATTCAGCCACGAGAAAGAAGGAAATCCAGTCACTTGTAACAAGATGGATCTTGAGGGAGTTATGCTAAGTGAAATGTCCGAGAAAGACAAACACCGTAGGATACCACTTATATGTGGAATCTAGAAAAGTCGAACTCACAGAAACAGAGTTGAATGGGGATTACCAGGGGCCATGGAAGGGGGAAATGGAGAGATTGGTCAAAAGGTACAGACTTCCAGTTAGAGGATGAGTGAGTTCTGGGGATCTGATGCACAGCATCTGTGATTATAGTTAACAATTACATTCTTGAAAGTTGTTAAGCGAGTAAATCTTAAATGTCTGCTCCTATGCCTGCTGGGTGTGCACAACTCCGGACCAACTCCACTGGATTGCTATGGATACGTTGATAGCTTTCTGGAAAGGTGTGCTGTAACCGGTGAGAGTTTGTCCACTCCCTAGCTTTAGGTGGGAGAAGCTTGCCCTCTGGGCTGAGTGCTTCCAGAAGTTCCTTGTTACCATGTGTCATATTAAATATTTATTTTTTAAAGATTTTATTTATTTGACAGAGAGTTAGCGAGAGCAGGAACACAAGCAGGTGGAGTGGGAGAGGGAGAAGTAGGCTTCCCGCCGAGCGGGGAGCCCAATGCAGGGCTCGATCCTAGGACCCTGGGATCATGACCCGAGCTGAAGGCAGATGCTTAACGACTGAGCCACCCAGGCGCCCCTCATTTATTTATTTTTG
Organism: Neomonachus schauinslandi; assembly: GCF_002201575.2. Taxonomy (NCBI): domain Eukaryota; kingdom Metazoa; phylum Chordata; class Mammalia; order Carnivora; family Phocidae; genus Neomonachus; species Neomonachus schauinslandi. Next base: position 52,409,963 of record NC_058407.1, on the reverse strand, counting down.
TCTCATTACTTAGAAGCCCTTTCCTTAGGGGCACCTGGGTGGCTCAGTTGGTTAAGCGACTGCCTTCAGCTCAGGTCATGATCCTGGAGTCCCGGGATCGAGTCCCGCATCGGGCTCCCTGCTTGGTGGGGAGTCTGCTTCTCCCTCTGACCCTCCCCCCTCTCATGTGAGCTCTCTCTCTCTCTCTCTCTCTCTCTCAAATAAATAAAATCTTTGAAAAAAAAAAAAAAGAAGCCCTTTCCTTATAGTTATTTCTTGGCTCTCTCTGTCTAAGATCCCAGGGTGCCTGAGGTTTTAAGCTGTGTGCTTGGGACAAAATGCTGCCTTGTGAGGATTTAAAAATTTTTTTTCAACTGTTTCATGTCTTTAAGGGGATTATAACTTGAAATGTGCAGAACGCCATCCTATTCAGTCATTTGCAGATAATTATCTTATTTGGCTCTGCCAGCCTCCTGTGTCTCCAAGGCATGCTGGTTTAATGCCAGGGAGAGGACACAGAATGGAGGAAAACTGGCAGCGGGGCGCAGGGGGGAGTGTTTGGGGGTAATTAGTGTTGCAATCAACTCAGGTTTCTGATGTGGCTTCTAGTCTGAACATGTAATTTGGAAAATGTCTGGCATGAGAGTACTTGACTTCTAAAATTATACCTAATGTAGACTAAACACCAATAAACCTATCAGAGGGGATTTGGTTTCCTAATGTAGGCCCAACCTTAGAGAAACAAACCGATTGTGATAATTTTAGTACTGTACTCAACTCACTTTTAGAGTCCCCTAGTTCCATTATAATTAATTATTTATTGAAACCCATCTGAACAGCCATAAATGAAAACTTAGGTCTTCCTCAGGGGCCTCCCAAGCTAAATTCTGTTGGTTAATGTCCTGGTATTATTGGACAATGGATTGGTCTACAGCTCAAAAAAAAAAAAATCTCTGAAGTTTAGATGAATCATGAAAACCTTGAAAAGGGATTATCATCTGTAGTAGCTCTAAGCCAAAGTTAGAACCATTTGTTTCTGAAGTACCTAATATATTCCATGGTAAAGCTCTTAGGTTATATACTTCAGAGTATTACTATATGGATAAACTCCTTGTTTATTGATTAATGATTAGACTAATGATTAAATCGAAGGTTGCTTGCCTTCACAAAGGACAGACCCCCATTACTGGCCCTCACTATTCTTTCAGTGCACGCAGTAACTATGCCACAAAGGAAGTTTTGATCAGCAGATCACTATCAAGTGATTCAAACCTCAAATTTTGCTAACTTTGTCTTAGCATCTTGTACCCTGCAAGCCACAGCAGAGTGCTCGGGGACCTTAATACTGAAAGTGTGGTCTGGTTGACCAGCATCTCTGCCATCACCTAGGAGCTTGTGCAGGCCGCTGCAGACCTGCTGAATCAGAATCCGTATTTTAAGCAAGATCACTAGGTGATTTGTAGGCACTTTCGAGTCTGAGAGATATTGTGTCCATCGGTGAATTGTCAGGCCGTGAGAGCATGGAGGTCTCTCTTCTTCCCCAGGTAGAAAAAAAGGCCCAGGGGCTTATGACTTTTACTCAGCTCCTAGTAAGCATGGAGCTGGTGCAGGCCCTGTCCTGTGTGCTGCTGACTTTTTTAGTTGTCTGCCCAGCAGATCATTCCCCTCCCGCTGTAAGAGCCTCAGTGCTGCCTTCTTGGGGGAGGTATCATCTGCACTGCTAGTCAAAGGAGACTTCATCTCCCCTTCTACCCTGCCCCCACCCCCAGGGATGTGACTTAAGATGGGTCAATCAGTTTTTGTCACTAGAGCATGCAGTCTTCAGTTGAGACACCCAGGGATGCAGGGTGCTTGGTGCAGAATCATCGTGTGGCTGCACTGCGGAGAAAGACCCAGGAGTTCCCTCCTGCTGCTAGATGCCCCGGGAGATGAGTTGGTTCTTGTCATGGTAGAATTGTTTAGCACTTCCTTCTGTTCCATTCCTTAGACGTAATCAATGTACATTCTCTTTTTATAAAAAATATATATACTCTTTTCAGAATTTCCAGTCATAAACCATTGTATGTGTCTTTTTAACTTATGCAAATTGCATCATCCTACAGACACTATTCTGCATCTTATTTGTTCACTTAGTAAAGGTTATAGTCTTTGTTGAGAGCTTCTGGAGCCAGCTGAATTTAAGAGTTCAGAATCTTTTGGATTTTATTTTATTTTAAATGGGGCTTTTTTTTTTAAAGATTTTATTTCTTTGTTTGAGAGAGAGAGCATGAGCAGGAGGAGGGGAAGGGGGAGAGGGAGAATCAGGCTTCCCGCTGAGCAGAGAGCCTGACGTGGGGCTCGATCCCAGGACCCTGGGATCATGACCTGAGCCGAAGGCAGACGCTTCACCGACTGAGCCACCCAGGCGCCCCTCTTTTGGATTTTAGAGTAGTGATATAGTATGCACACCAAATGTCACATTTGTACATAGCTGGTGTGGTCTGAGGCAGTACCTCATAATTAAACACATTAAATTGTTTTTGCACTGGAAGGTATGAATATTCTATTCACACTGTATTAGATCAGTTAAGTCTTACATATTTTCATGTCAGGATAGGTAAATATTTGCTGTCAAGTGAGTTTAGGATTGGTCAGGTTTTGCCACTGAACTTTCAAAAAGGACTTTTAGTATCTAGGGTTTTGGATTTTGGAATTATAGATAAGAATTTGTAGAGCATGAAATATATTGTGGAGCTATGATTTCCAAGTCAGTACTTACGCATAGATCTTTGTCACCTCTGTAGAAGTATTCTGTTGTATGGATGACACATAATTTATTTAATCAGTATTTTATATCTTTTTAAAAGATTTTATTTATTTATTTGAGAGAGAGAGAGCGCACATGCACACATGGGTAGGCAGAGGGGGAGGGAGAGGGAGAAGGAGCCCCATGTGGGGCTTGGATCTCATAACCCTGAGATTATTACCTGAGCTGAAACCAAGAGTCGGACGCTTAACCGACTGAGCCACCCAGGCATCCCACCAGTCTTCTGTTGATGGACATTTGGGATTTTCCGATTTCTGCTCTTACAGGTAGTGTTGCAGTGATCATCCCGCATGTTTATTTTAATGTAATTGTACAGCTATGAAACACCAATTGAAATGTATGAACAGAGCCAGTGTGAGGGAAAATGTTGCTCATTTTCTAGCTGTAATTGACTTCTATTGTTGAAAGACATTTATGTTGAAATTCTAAATTGACTTGTGGAAAATATCCTGGTACAATGGAAGGAGGGAAATAGCTTTGGGAGTTGGGACTCATTCTAGTTCAGGCCTCGCCATTTAACAAAGACAGCTTCAGGGTTTTTGTGCACCATCCTCTCAGTCTTATGAAATAGAGAACTGTAACATATGACTTCTACCAATACTGAGTTCCTATGTATGTAGGCCCCACTCTGAGAACCTGAGAAATAGCAGAAATCCAAAACACACAATCCCTGTTGTGACAGAGCTTCCATTTTGTTGAGAAAGACCGACAACAAACATAACAAAGTATAATACTTAGTGTGTTAGTGATATGTGGTAAAGAGAAAATTAATAAAGCAGAAAAGGCTAATATTGTCTTATTCCATTATATATGTATATCATTCCTTTGGAGGTTCTGTTTTTATGCCTCAAAATGGGAAGTTAGGTCACTAGTGCGAGTGTGGCCGGCCTTGTGTGGGAAAGTGTGAGGTGGGGGACTGCTGTTTATCAGTACGGTCCTTGTTTTACTGCCTGAGACTTAAAATGATGTCCACATACTAATTTGATAAAACATAACTATTTTTAGAAAGGAAGAGGGGAAAGTGTCTGATTTAGTCCTATAGGAAAATGTTTGAGGAAAATATTTGAGATGAGTGAAGGGACAGAGCAACCACAGAGAGGAGGAAAGACCAGATATGAAGCTGTGGTTCTAGAAGATGCCAAGCATCAGAACAATCTACGAGGGTATGAATCATTTTCTGAGGCTTTTAAAATATGAATATGAATATGAAAAGTGTGAAGCAACATTACTGCATTTCAACAGGACTCCTATGAGGAAGGATTCATTTCTTAAAATTCTGAATAGGTTTTGGTGGTCAAGCAATGTTAATTACTGATACTTCTGCCTCTCAAATAGTCTCAGATAAATGGTTATTGAGCTCTTTGGCTGGAAGTTTTGAGGAGAGAATACCTGTGAAGAGGAGCTCTTAGTGTTCTTTGTAACTTGAAGGCTAAGACTGGAGCATCTCTCTTCCTCTCTCTCTCTCTCTGTCCCCTTCATCCTGCTGCAAGACATGGGCTTCCATACCTCCCATTCTCAGTGAGGATCTTCTTTATTTTCCTGGGAATCTGTTCCCTTCTTTCTTCTTCTTAAATCATCCTTATTTTTCAAAAATTCAGATCAAATTCCATTTTCTTGCTGAAACTTCCTTTGACCAATCCAGTCGTCAATTACCTTTTCTTTTTCTTTAGTTCTTTCTATACCTGGAGAGATCAAAGACCCTGGTCAATTGTTGAGGGTAGTGAAAATGTTAGGGTGTGCAGAATTGGGGAGAATTTATATGTGGAAAGACCCCTACTGAGAATTTACAAATTAAAAATTTGGATTTTAGTCGTGACTCTGCCACTAGCTGTATGGCATTGATCGAGTTATAGAACTTCTCTGGCCCTTAGTAGCTTGGTCTTTAAAATTAATGAGTTGGACTAGATGATCCAACCTAGACACAGTGGTTAGAATGCAAACATTCAGCTGTGTTTTGAAGGTAGTGAGAATGTTGTTTGGGGGACAGATACTACATTGGTGGGTAATGTAAGATAATGGATTGGCTCTTTTATGTCCATTAGACACTATCCATTGTTGGAATCATTCACTTTCCTTTTATTTTTAAAAGATTTTATTTATTTATTTATTTATTTATTTATTTATTTATTTATTTATTTAT
>NC_058407.1:51980558-52033124 GCF_002201575.2 Neomonachus schauinslandi | reverse complement strand
CCCCCCCCCCACTCATGCTCTCTCTCTCTCTCAAATAAATAAAAACATTTAAAAAGGGCACCTGGGTGGCTCAGTTGGTTAAGCGACTGCCTTCAGCTCAGGTCATGATCCTGGAGTCCCGGGATCGAGTTCCGCATCGGGCTCCCTGCTCGGCGAGGAGCCTGCTTCTCCCTCTGACCCTCCCCCCTCTCATGCTCTCTCCCTCCCATTCTCTCTCTCTCTCTCAAATAAATAAATAAATAAATAAATAAATAAAAACATTTAAAAAAAGACTCAGGAGTGAGCTAGAAATAAGAGATAATATGATTATTATAACTACAGCTGTTATTTATTGAGTACTATGTACAATTATTGTGCTTTACATGGATTATCTCATTCAATTATCATAAAATAATATTATAGTATGTTAGATCTTGTGATTATCCATATTTTACCATTGAGGAAACTGATTAAATAATTTTTAATAAGTAGCTACAGTATGATTAAAACATAGATCTGTCTAACCCAAAGTCAGTGTTTTTAACTAGTACTATGTAAAGCGCCTATTGCCTGGCACATAATACATGCTCAGTAAATGTACAGTAATGGAATGACTGGATGGCTCAGTTGGTTAAGCAGCTGCCTTCAGCTTGGGTCATGAGATCGAGTCCCGCATCGGTCTCCTTGCTCAGTGGGGAACCTGCTTCTCCCTCTGCCTGCTGCTCCACCTGCTTGTGCTCTCTCTGACAAATAAATAAATAATAAAATCTTTTAAAAATAGAAATAATAGTACTAGTAGCAATAGCTAGTAGTAGTAATTATAGTATGTAAGCAGGCAAAGAAAAACTAGTGGTGAAAATTGCAGTAATGGAAGTAGTACTGGTATTCCATAGAAAATGAGAAGTGAATGGGTTCCTTGGTTATTTATTTGTTTACATGGAAAAACAATGGGATTATATTTGAGTTCTAAAACACAACTCTAGGGAAAATGTATTTTAAAAATGCACTTTGGGAGAAAGTTCCTAGAGCTTCAAAGGCCTTTTATTTAGGAGGTTGTTTCATAACCTGATAAGAGATTAGGAGCACCAAACATGATAGAGCACATTTAAGAAATATTTCAGAATTTAATTTATAAGACTTAGTGAATTATAAGACTTAGTAAATTGTTGAATATTGGAGTGAGATCAAGAAAAGCTGATGCCACAAATCCAAGATTGGAAATACAAGAGGAGAAGCACATAGGAACTGATGCTTTTATTTAGGAATGTGTTGATAGTGGGACATTCAGGTGACTGTCCAATGGACAGTAGACCCTAGGCCAACAGGCTCCTGGCAAATACAATACACAGTCTTCCTGTGGAGATAAATAAGAGCTTGAGGAATGGAAAGTGAGGAGAGAAGGAGGCATAGAACCAAACACTGAGAGGTTCATCCTTTGTGGCATGTAGGAGAATTCGCATAGAAAACCAAGAGAGGAGGAACAGAAAGGGAAACTGGAGAAGGTGAGGATGGATTTTACCCCCTTCCAGCTTTGTAGGAACTGACACCAAACTCATGTGAGTACCCAGATTTTTCTTGTTACTGGTATCTGCTCTCATATGCCCCATTGCAGGATCCCTATGTAACTGCCCACAAATGGAAACTGAATTTTTACATTTATTTAATTTTTGTTAATGCAAATTTAAATTTAAGTGGACCCATGTTCCTAGTGGCTACTGTATTGCACAGTACAGCTTTAGAATGACCACTAAAAAAAAAGGTAATACAAAGAGCTACAGCTGAAAAGGTAAGGGAGAAATCAAAGTAGAATGAGGAAAAGATGTTGATTATTGCAAAAGAAGGAAGAAAAAAAGGAATAAAAGAACAAAGAGTAGATGGGGCAAATATAAACAAATAGCAAATTAGTTAACTTAAATCCATATCAGTAATCACAGAAAATTTATATAAATAGATTAAATACTGTAATTAAAAGAGGTCTCATTAGATTGGATTTTTTTAAAGACCCAATTATTTGCCATTTGAAGAGACAGATTTTAAACATAAAGATATATATAGATAAAAGTAAAAGATTAGGACAAGCTACATCATCCAAACACTAACCATAAAAAGACTGATGAAGAAATATTAATATCAATCAAATTAGACATGAGATCAAAGAATTTTATCAGAGATTAATACAGGCATTTCATATACATAAATGGTCTAAGTAACCAGAAAGACATAAAAATCCTGTGTATTACATAAAAATATGAATTAAAATATATGAAGCAAACTTTGACAGAACCAGAAGGAGAAAGAGAAATCTACAATTATAGTTGGAGATTTTAATACAAGTTATTCTGTAATTTATAGAAAAAGCCAACAAAAAAATCAAAAAAGATATTAACAATTGAACAGTGCTATTTACCAACTGGACCTAATTGACAGTTATACACCATTATATCCAAGAACTTCAGAATATATGCTATTTTCAAGTAAACATGGGACATCAACAAAAATAAACTATATGCTGAGACATAAAGCATTTTCAATAAATTTCAAAGGACTAAAATCATAGAGTATGTTCTCTGATCACAAAGAAATTAAACTAGAAAATAATAACAAAAAGAGAATTAGAAAATCCCCAAATATTTTAAAACTAAGTAACACATTCTAAGTAATCCATGAATCAAATTAAAAATCACAATGGAAATTAGAAAATATTTTGAACTAAAGGATAAAAATATAGCATATCAAAATCTGTGAGACACAGCTAAAACAGCAATTTAGAGGAACGTTCTACTTTTAAATGCACATATTAGAAAGAAGAAATGTGTGTAATCAGTGATAGAAGCTTTGATCTCAAGAAGGTAAAAAAACAAACACAAAGAAGGATGAGTGAAGAAAATATTAAGCAGAAATTAATGACAGAGAAAAATGTCCATCAAGAGAAGGAATAAACTAATTGTGGTATATTCAGGCAATTGATACTATGCAGCATTAAGAACTACAGGTAAGTCTCAAAAATCTTATTGGAGTGAAATACACAAGGAGTTACATGTTGTATGACTCTATTTATATGATCTTCGAAACCAGGCTAACCTATCATGAGAGAAGTCACAATAGAGGTTACATGTGGGAGTATTGACAGGAAATAAGGTTTGAGGGAACTTTCTGGGTTGATGACAATGTTCTGCATCTTGTACTAGAGGAAGTTTACCAAGATCTATGTGTAGGTAGACATCAAACTATACAATGAATATATTTGTAAATGTTACTATCTATAAATCATGCCTCAATTTAAAATAAAAATTCAAAGCAGCACTGAAGGAACATGTTTCCCCTGAGGGAAATAGAGAGATATATTTGGATGTGTTAACTTTGAGCTACTATTAGCTGAACAAGTGGAAATGTTTACCGGGTAGTCAGTAATCATTTCAGTGGAATGGTGAGGATGAAATCCAAATGGGATTGGGTTGAGAAGAAAATAGGAAGCCACCAAAAAGGCAACAAAGGCAGACTACATTTTGAGAAGTTTTGCTTAAAAGGAGAGTGGAGATATGGGGAAAGACATGAGAATGGGAGAGAAGAGAGGGAGAATTTTATGAAGGGAGAGCATGTATTTCATATAGGTGAGACAGATGGGAACCAAGTGTAGCGTGAGAGCTTAGATAAGAGTGGGGACAATTTTTCACTGTAAGTTCATATATTTGCCATTGGAAAGATGATGTAATTTCTCATCTGATTACTTCTTTCTCAGAGATGAACTCATCAGCTGAGAGAGAGGAAAACATGCAAGAGATTTGAGGAGAGAGGAAAAAATGTAAAACAATCATGTGAGAATTCAAAAGTCAATTTATTAGAGGGTTGTCCGCCTTTTTGACCCATTTGAAATTAGTGATCATAAATTTTAAATAATGTGCAGTTGTGTAGTTTTTTTTTTCCAACCATGTTCAGCTGTCCCAGACCACATACTGTTTTAGGTAAAAGTTGGGTGTTGTCACACAGAATAATTTTATCTTGGGGTACCTGGCTGGCTCAGTCGGTAGAGCATGTGACTCTTAATCTCAGGGTTGTAAGTTCAAGCCCCACACTGGGTGTAGAGATTACTTAAAAATGAAATCTTTAAAAAAAAAAAAGAATAGGGTACCTGGGTGGCTCAGTCGTTAAGCGTCTGCCTTCGGCTCAGGTCATGATCCCAGGGTCCTGGGATCAAGCCCCGCATCAGGCTCCCTGCTCAGCAGGAAGCCTGCTTCTCCCTCTCTCACTCCCCCTGCTTGCGTTCCCTCTCTCGCTGTGTCTCTGTCAAATAAATAAATAAAATCTTTAACTAAAAAAATAAATGAAAATAAATTTTAAAAAAATTTTATCTTAATGGATTACTCAATTACATGGTAAGACACAAATTTCAGGACTAATTTTACCATCGTATTTAAACTATATTAAATTCATTAACTTAATTTCAGTCATCCTCACTCCAGTTTTTAAAACTGTTAATTCTATTTTTAATGAGGAAATATTACACTGAGGTATCCTAAAACTGTGAGTTCCTCTATTACAACAATGGAAATTTTACATTAGGTTTTATAATTTGAGTAAAAAGAGACTAACATCGAATTTTAAAGGATAAATCTATTCGTTAGTGAGTTTTAATTTTATATATAGTTACCTAGCTTATTTTAGATTTTCGTATTTGCAGGTCTTCAGTGTGGTGGAAGACTGTAAACTCAGCCCATGCCACAAGTATCAGAAGTAGAAAATGAAAACAAAATCATCTCAGAAGAGACCATAAGGTGTTAATGAAACAGCAAAATTGTCAGCCTCAATTGCATTTCTTATGAAGAAAAAATGTACTTTAGTGATAATTTAACTTAAATGACTGTGACCTCAAACAATCCCAAACCAAAGAAAAGTATGTGATTCAGTTCTCAAAAAGCAGGAGAAAACGGGCAATGGGAAAACACTAACATTTAGTTAGCAAGCCCCTACTTTGTTCCAGGCACCGTGTAGGGACTTTCTGAAGGTTATTATTCAAGATGCCTCTCACCAAAGCACAAAAAACGGAGTTTGCTCCTAAAGATTGTTAACATTTATACTAAAGCATAACCTGATCTGCATTTTCTTATATTATGGAGATGTATAAATCAACTCATTTAATTAACTACTGTGACAAGACTACAGATACTTTAAGCCATTGAAGCAAGTAGAAAGATCCAAAATGCCTAACTTACTTGAACCATTATTCCCCACATGCAAAATTCAGCTCAGTGTGCTTTGTTATGTAAGGAACTTAAGTTGTTTGGGGTAGTCCACGCATAAGTTCTCCTCCACATTGCATACCATACTCTATGTTTCACTTTAATATCTGTGCAGCTATTATAATTTTAAGTGGCAACAAAATGGAGCACTGAGGATATTATGTGGCTTGGTCGCTCTGAATAAAACACTTTGCTCCTTCTGCAAGAAACCACAGTGGTAAACATGCCCTTCATCAAACAGCAATGACTGTTTACTGTGAGAAATACTTGCTTCAAAATCTTTTGAATGAGGCCTGGAGGAGTTTAGATATAAACTTCATGCTGGTTTCAGAAATTTATAAAATCAGTCAGGAATGTTAGACATGATGTTTTTCTCAGTGGAGTGTGGATTAACAACCCAAATCAATGGTTGGTGCCATAGAAGACCTCTGTATTTGACATAAAGATCTATTTCATCAATTTTCTTAAGAGGATTTAGATTCAGTGTGTAAACCCACCTGTTCTTCATAAGACTTCTAAATTCTGAAAATGATTAACACAGCTTTCAGTCAATTTGACAAGCTATTAGTGACAAGATAACATGATTCAGCAAAGTGAAATGGTGTAACAGAATATATTTCATATACTGTATTATGACCAGTGACCTCTGGCCACCATATTTTCTAAACTAAAAATTATCCCCACTCTAACTTGTGAGAATGCCTTCAGTAGATGTAGATGCTAACAATCCCCCAATTTAAGAAACAGTTAAGAAAAGTATCACATGGCCCATTGCAGTTAGTCATTGTAGGAGCTAAATTTTAAAATAGTCAGATGAGCCAGAATCCACGGCAGTGTGTTTTCTAGCAGTGGTTATGAACAACTTTATTGTTCGATGCAACATATTCTGCATGCACTTTATAAAATAGACATAGGTATTGGAATTATTGATATTCAATGCTATACAGCTTGCAAAGCATTTTTTCATAATTAATTCACCCACCTCTCACAACCACTTTATGGAGTAGATGTTATCATCCCAGTTTTGCAGGTTAACAACATAATTAGAAAGCTGTAGAACTGGGATTCAAACACATGTCCTCTACTTTCTTACTCCCAAACAGAATTTTTCTCCACTGACCCATCCTGAATCCCTGTAGATATGATATGCTCCATCTGTACTCATAGATGAACAGATCTGCATGTGACCTGGATTCCAACATCACTGGGAAACCTATACAATGAGAACGGGAAACCTCAAAGGTGCTATCACGTTGTGTGATGTGGATAGCCCACCATAATGTGCAAGGGGCAAATTGCAGTTGAAGACATTCTTTGTAAAGAATGAACGCGTGAGGGTGCCTGGGTGGCTCAGTCGTTAAGCGTCTGCCTTTGGCTCAGGTCATGATCCCAGAGTCCTGGGATCAAGCCCCGCATCCGGCTTCCTGCTAGGCGGGGAGCCTGCTTCTCCCTCTCCCACTCCTCCTGCTTGTGCTCCCTCTCTCGCTGTCTCTCTCTCTGTCATATAAATAAATAAAATCTTAAAAAAAAAAAAAGAATGAACGTGTGAGTTTTATAACTAGCATATAAAGCCTTTTTTATTTCTATGCTTACAGAGATGGTGACAGAGAATAATCTGTCAGAGAACTGCTATATAATAGATTTTAACCAGATGAACATCAAACATGCTGCAGTAATAATCAGATCCTCAAAATGTTTCTTTTTATTTATTTAACAAGTATATCTTGAGTGCACTCTTGGCCAAATATTGTGCTTCATGCTAAGGTAGAGTAGTAAATAAGAAAGATAAGGTCTCACCTTCATGAATTACAGTCCAGTGAGAGTGGTAAATATTATTTTAGAAATAAAAATCCATCATATAATTACTAATAGGGACAGGGTATAAAGGAAAGGGGCTGATTTCTATGTGAGAGAATCTAACAAGAGGTACCTAATATAATTTGGAGGGCCGGGGAGGGTCCCTTTGAAGAAGTGATATTTAAGCTGAAATTTAAAGAATGAGTTATCAATTGCTTTTCTCCTCTATTATCTTTTATTTTGTAATGCTTATTCAATATTAATGATAAGTTGGAATGGATTTTAAAATATTGAGAAGAAGCTGCTAGATGTTAGGAACAGATTATATATGGTGATTAATGGTTTAACTCTTCAAAAATGGAGGAAAAAAGATGGACAGGAAATGAAACTATTTGCATACAACCAAATGCGGAATGAGGACAATGATACAGCACAGACCTCTCAGAGCTTTGAACCTGTCTTCAGTTCTGGTTCAAATTCCACCACTAATTAATTATGTAATCTTGGGAGAGTTAGGTAACCCTTCTGAATCTGGAATACTGATATCTAGGTCACCTGGTTGTTGAGAGAGTTGATAGGACAATATACACAAAGTTCAGGGCCCATACTGGACAACTGTGATACCCTGGCTCCTAATGAAATGTGCTTTCTCTAGTTAGCTTACTTCTGTGTGGCATGGACCTTTCTTGGATCCTTAAGGTATGAGGGTAACCTAGAAGGTAGCATAAGAGAAAGAATGTGGCAACACCTTCTATGTGATCTACATAGCAGAGAAAATCCTTAGTTCAAGAGTTCAAGAGAATTGTGTCTCCTAAGTCTCCCGACCTATTTAGAAACTAAATATGCAAAGGATTTTCCCAAAAGGCAGTAAAAGTAGGCATTTATATTTGAAATCATCATAAAGAGCTAATAGTACTTAGACTGATTTAATGGAAACCCATTTCATTACAGAGTAGAGAAACTCATTGAAAGGGTATAAGTCATAAATTAGAGCTTATAATTATAAAAGAACTTGGGCAAGAATTGCCTTTTTGCCCCTTTATCTCTGCTCTAACCATTGAATTTTATAGCTAAACATGATTAAAATGTATTTAGGAAAATGTAAAAATCAATTTCATAATAATTCTTAGTGTAAAATAGAGACGATATGAATTCATTCAGGGTCTCAGATCTGATATCTTTTCAGATTGTGTGGAGACAAGAAAGAAAATGACAAAAATGCAAATAGCATGGGCAAGAATGGTACCCTGTATCTGCTGACTAATCATTGTAGCCCAGATATCATGGCCATAATGTAATCTAGTGACCTGAGCCTATATGACTTTATTATCTCATGGGATTACATATATATATATATATGGTTATTGGCTGGGAACAATGGGGTTTCAGAATTAGAAGTGGCCGTAGAAGCCAAGAGGTCTAGTAGTGCCCTTCATCTGACAGGTCAAATTCAAGTCACATGGAAACACAGAAACTGTGACCAGGACAGAGATAACCAGATATCTGAGCCCATGTCCATTTCAATATTCAGAAAACATCTTCTAAAAAAAGCTGAAAAAGTAGAAAGAACACTCTATAGAACTGGAATCAGAAGATATACATACTAGGGACACCTGGGTGGATCAGTCCGTTAAGCATCTGCCTTTGGCTCAGGTCATGACCCCAGGGTCCTGGGTTTGAACCCTAAGTGGGGCTCCCTGCTCAGTGGGGAACCTGTTTCTCCCTCTGCCCCTCCCCCCGCTTGTGCTCTCTCTCTCTCTCTCTCTCTGTTAAATAAATAAATAAAATCTTAAAAAAAAAAAAGATATACATACTAATGCTCTGACTTTGGGCAAATTACTTGAATGTGCTCAGTCTCATTACCCATAATTATGAAATAGCAATTTTAAAAAGTACTTCACAGCATTCTTATTAGGATTCAATGAGATAATAGATGTAAAATTGTGTCTCAGCTATTTAAGTCATAAACTGGTAATCCCACGGTGTTTTTTTAGCCTGGAGAGTTTTTGTAAGTCTTTAAAAATAGCTTAAAATTATAAATATCTCGGGCGCCTGGGTGGCTCAGTTGGTTAAGCGACTGCCTTCGGCTCGGGTCATGATCCTGGAGTCCTGGGATCAAGTCCCGCATCGGGCTCCCTGCTCGGCGAGGAGCCTGCTTCTCCCTCTGACCCTCCCCCCTCTCATGTACTCTCTCTCATTCTCACTCTCTCAAATAAATAAATAAAATCTTTAAAAAAATTATAAAAATCTGGAGATTTTACATAAAAATATAGGGTTTTGGTTTCTCTTTAGCAGGAAGAAAGCCTGACAGTACAGGTTTTACATTTCCCTGTAGCTACGCCGGCGAGACACGAGCAGGCTTTTATGGTATTTGCCGCGGCTCCCACCCAGCTCCTGTCAGCCATCACTCTGCATGCCTGGCTCTCGTCGGCGTACAAGATACCCATCCTTCATTTAAGGCTTGATTCAAATATCAGATTTTGTCATGATTTAGACAGAAGGATCTTTCTGCTTAACATAGACTGATACACACTCTCTATGGCACCAAGCAGAATAAAATAAGCATGAAATAGATCTAAAAATCACATGGCTAGAAGTATTTGTGAAAAAAATAAACTATTCTTGAGACGTAATTCCTGAACATAATGGTCCAGCTATATTTCTTTTCGATCTATTATAATCTATTTGTGAAGAGAATGAGACATTGGCATAAACTTCTTTTCTCCTTGCAAGTTTGCAAATTCAATGCTACTTCTTAAATGGTGGGAAGAGTTTGCTCAGAAACACCCAGAGAAACGGGGTGCTAGAATGTCTCAAGCTGCAGGGCTCCATCTCCTGGTTTCACATAGCTCCAGGACAAACATGAAACTCACCAGAAGGAAATGTAAAAAGTAGAAAGAAAAATTGCTGTCTTCTCTGTCCTGCAAATTCATTCCTTTTTCTCTTGCTGCTTAAACTTAGTGTTTGAGAAATCTTTTCCTGAAGAATAGATAACATGAATTTTTACAATTAAAAAAAATAATGTTTTTCTTGACTCTAGGATGCATGATAGTCACATTTGATTAGCCACATCACAAAATAATCTTCATTTTAATGTCTGAGGAGTTTTCTCCCCCATTTTTATTAAGATATGATTAACATATTACACTGTCTCAGTTTGAGGCATAAAATGTAAGGATCGGATACACATATATTATGAAATTATTGCTGCAGTAAAGTTAGTTAACACTTCCACCAAAAGCAATCTATTGCTTCCTTCCAATAACCTCTTTGTCCCAATGTGATTCTGGGGATTAGAATTCACTTTAGAATGGATGTTGTAATATTACTGGGCATGTGTGGGAAACATTACTAACTTTTTAGCAACATGGCATTCCTCTCTCCTTTGGTCTCACAAGAGAATTACACTTCCCTGACACCATGGCAATATGACTTGCTTTGGCCAATGAATTTGAACAAAGTGGCATACGTCATTATGTGTGGAAGTATGTCGTTGCTGGTGCTCAGTACTTTATTTCTCCCCATGCCCTGGTGGAGTGGAAGCCCCCAGCAACCCAAGGGTCTAAATGACGAATGAGGAGGTCACTTCTGCTGATCCTCATCAGACATGTAGCAGGGGCAAAATAAATGAACTTCTATGACTTTAAGTCATTGAGTTTTTGGAGGATGTTTATTACTACTGCATAACATGATTTATCCTAACTGATGTAGATAGGTGAGCGAGCACTTTATTTAGATATTTATTTTTTGCATAATAGCCAATTTAAAGACTCTGAGGATGGAGAGTATATATTTTTTTCCTTTGTTTATTATGTGTTGATATCAATCTCAAAGATGATAAATATACTGTGATAGAAGAAAGTACCCATCTTGACACACATTTGAGCAAGTGTGGACATTGTTCTTTTTTTTAATTTTTTATTTAAATTCAATTTAAGTAACACATACTGTATTATTAGTTTCAGGGGTAGAATTTATCAATTGCATATTCATGAGTTGCATATAACACCCAGTGCTCATTACATCAAGTGCCCTCCTTAATGCCCATCACCCAGTTACCCCATCCCCCCCACTCACCTCCCCTCCAGCAACCCTCAGTTTCTTTCCTACAGTTAAAGGTCTCTTATGATTTGCCTCCCTCTCTGTTTTCATCTTATTTTATTTTCCTTCCCTTCCCCAATGTTCATCTGTTTTGTTTCTTAAAATCCTCATATGAGTGAAATCATCTGATATTTGTCTTTCTCTGACTTATTTTGCTTATCTTAATACCCTCTACTTCCATCCATGTCATTGCAAATAGCAAGATTTCATTCTTTTTGATGGCTGAGTAATATTCCATTATAGATAGATAGATATAGATAGATAGATAGATAGATATGGATAGATAGATATAGATGTATCTTTTTTTTTAAAGATTTTATTTATTTATTTATTTGACAGAGAGAGACACAGCAAGAGAGGGAACACAAGCGGGGGCAGTGGGAGAAGGAGTAGCAGGCTTCCCACGGAGCAGGGAGCCCAATGCGGGGCTCGATCCCAGGACCCTGGGATCATGACCTGAGCCGAAGGCAGATGCTTAACGACTGAGCCACCCAGGCGCCCCTAGATATAGATATATCTTAAATTGATGAAAAGAAGCAACCTAGGAAAATGCCTTTATTCTTTCAAAAAGTTCTTCAGTGGTACCTAGCTGGCTAAGTCAGTAGAGCATTTGACTCTTTATCCCTGGGTCATGAGTTCAAGCCCCACTTTGGGTGTGGAGCCTACTTAAAAATATATATATATATTTCAGTTACAGTATACTTGATATCATTGGAGGAACTAATATTTTTTTAGAAAAGACTATAAATACCATGCAATGGTATGCCTATGGATCATCAGGGGTTAATTGACTAAATACAGAAGTGTGCCCTACCTGTGTGCATACTCACATGGTGTATTTTTCTCATTGTCCACATTTGTATTTTGATAGAAACTCCTAAATTGCCCTACTAAGTAGGCAAAATATTCATCAAATTCTATTCTAAAGAACCAACAAAAAAATAGGTAAATCATTACATTTGAATAGGTTAAATGACATTCCATAAAATTAATGTAACTAAAATTTAAAAAGCTTAGATTTTACCTTTACTTCTAGAACTTTTAGATGAAATTTTCTTTTATTTTAAAGATTTTGTTTTTAAATAATCTCTACACCCTATGAGGGGCTCAAAACTACAACCCCCAGATCAAGAGTTGCATGCTCTTCTGCCCGAGCCAGCCAGGAGCCCCTTAGATGCAATTTTCTAGAGTCTAACTCAACATATTCCATTTAATACGATATGGACACATTCCCTAAAAGTTTCTTAAAAGCACTTTTTTCAGGCTATGAAATTACTATGGGTGCATTTTTTTAAAAATAAGAATATAAAAAATATAGATAATTAGATAAAGTCCTCTAAGATTCCACCACACCTTTCATATTTCCTCCGTGTGTGTGTGTGTGTGTCACAGTTTTGTGTCTGGATTTTTCCACTTAATGTTTTATCATGGCTCTCTCTCAATGGTATTAAAATTATCCAAGAACATGTTTTCATCTACATGTAATAATAAGTACCATTTCTTGAACTCTGGTACTGGGGAATTTTAAGTGTTGTACAAATCATTTTAGATATATTGTCAGTTAATCCTTAGAGCAGCCTTTCTTTCCTTTTTTTTTTTTAAAGATTTTATTTATTTATTTGAGAGAGAGAAAGAGAAAGAGAGAGAGCTTGAGAGGGGTAGGGTCAGAGGGAGAAGCAGACTCCCCACTGAGCAGGGAGCCCAATGCGGGACTCCAGGATCATGACCTGAGCCGAAGGCAGTCGCTCAACCAACTGAGCCACCCAGGTGCCCCTAGAGCAGCCTTTCAAAGTAAGCTTTTTTGCATCCCTCTTTCAGATCAGCACCAGTCTCCGATAAGTTAAGTACCTTGCTCAAGGACACAGTGCTTTTAAGGACTGAGATTCAAACCAGGTGTGTGTGTCCTCCAAGGCTGGCAGTTTAAGCACAATATCTCTGAAATAATAATGGATCTTTTAGGGAATAGTCAGGTTTTAACAATAAAAACCTCTGTACATAAATTTTATGTATATTTTAAAATATATTCTTAGGATGGATTGCTTGAAGTAGAACTAACAAATCAGGAGATTTGAACATGTATTCAATTCTTGATATAAATTGCCAAGTTGACCTTCAGAAAGATTATACCAATTTACTCTGCCATCATCAATGAAAGGAATTTCCCATTTTACTTCACCTTCACCAAGAATAGCTTTTTCAAAAATCTTTAATATTATTCTGTTGTACTTTAAGACTGTCTTATTTTTTCATTTATTTTACAACCAAAGTATACATGTTTTCTCATGAACTTTGGCTATCTGTATCACCTCTTTTTCAAATGTGCTCTTCACTTCTTTGCCTATTTTTCTATTAATGAATGAATCTTCTAATAATTTGTAAGAATTTTTGTTATATGGAAACAATGAATCATGGAACACTACATCAAAAACTAATGATATACTGTATGGTGACTAACATAATAAAAAATTTTTTTAAAAAAATTTTTTTTAATTTTTGTTATATTAAGTACATTAAGCTTTTTCAGTCACATATGTTGCAAATACTCCCAGTTTGTTTGCCTTTTAATTTTGAAATTTTATTATGTAGTAAAAATCTATCAATATTTCACCTTAGTTTTTTCTTTTTGTTTTTAGGCTTGGAAAATAGTTTATACTTTTATATTTATAGTTTCTTAATTTTGCTCCATTTAGTTCTTAAACTTACTACATTACTTCATTTTCCAAATGACGATACTGTATCCACTGTTCTGTTCATCAAGTGATCTCCCCTTTCACACCACCTTGAAACACCACGTTTATCTCAGTATCGATCCCTATATATATATGAGTCTATTCCTTGCCTTTCTATTCCACAACTTATTCTTTTGTCAGTAGCATACATTAATTGCTGAAGTTTGATAATCTTTTAACATTTAGTAGTAAAAATTTCCACACAAAATTTTTCTTTCTCAAATGTTTTTGGACATTTTCATCCATTTATTCTTCCAGATGATTTTAGAAGTGATTTTCAAACCTCAAAAGAGAAGTCTATTGAGATTTGTATTCAAATTATTTGAAACATACAAATTACTTTGCAGAGAATTACACTTTTAAAACAGTTGCTCGTTTGAGCATCCTTGCTAGTATTAAACCCTAAATCATCTCACTCGGATTCAGGACTATTTTTATTAATTTACATTGATTTTTTTATTAAATTTTTATTAAGCCTAATTTGAAACTTGCCAGGACCTATTCCACACTTTTGTCTCTAGCCATAATAAACATGGCTATTACAAAGTACTTCCCATTAGAGCTATGAAAATAATAAATAATGATAATAATTTGGTTTTTTTAATTTTCATTTAATACCCAGGTTGGCTTCCATATCCTATATCTTATATTAGCCTACAGAAACCTTACTCTTTTTTGGTGATACCGAATCTAATATGTAAATGATATATATCAAGTAGCTAAAAATCTAAAGTCAAATCAATAAGCATTTCTCAGTTTGGGGAATTTTGAGAGAAACTAGTGATCTTTTATTTTCTTTCTACATATGAAACTGGTGTCTTTTCTTTACAATACTTAGTAATATCTTCTAATTACTGTAATGTCCTATCTCATAGTCTTACAAACACACATATAATTATATGACTTTCCCAACAAGTAACCTTAAACATATTTGCCTTGTCCCGAGTCCAAGAAGTCTAAAAAGTTAGTCATCCTGAATGGGATCTAGAGCAGACACAACCTTCCTGAGGGGTAGCTGTTATTGCCAAATCCATAAAAAGAACTTCCCAAGAACTGGGGTCCATAAAAGTCTAAGAGTGAATGAGTTGTCTACTTCCCATATACCTCAAATCCCCAAGCAGCTTTGGGCGTATACGATTTTACAGTTGAAGAAACCGGCTAAGCCACAGTTTCTAAGACGCCTTCAAGTTTCAGACCACCATTATATATCTCTAGCAGAAATGAACTGTCTGGTAGTAAGGCAGGACTTCTAAAGAGGATTCTGCCTTAATATATGCATAAAAAGGGAGTTCTGTAGTGAATGAATTTAAGCACATCAGAGCTGAAATTTAAAAGGCCTCCTTATGGGGCACCTGGGTGGCTAATTAGGTTAAGTGGCAGACTCTTGGTTTCAGCTCAGGTCACGATCTCAGGGTCTTGAAATCAAGCCCTGTGTTAGGCTGCATGCTCACCACTGAGTCTGCTTGAGGATTTCTCTCCCTCTGCCCCCCCTCCCCCACTCGTGCGCTCTCTCGCTCTCTCTCTCTAACTCTCTCTCAAATAAAAATAAAATCTTTTTTTTAAAAAAAGAGTAAATATTGGGGCACCTGGGTGGCTCAGTTGGTTAAACGACTGCCTTCGGCTCAGGTCATGATCCTGGAGTCCTGGGATCGAGTCCCGCATCGGGCTCCCTGTTCAACAGGGAGTCTGTGTCTCCCTCTGGCCCTCCTCCCTCTCATGCTCTCTCTCATTCTCTCTCTCTCAAATAAATAAAATCTTAAAAAAAAAAAAGATTTAAAAAAAAAAGTAAATATCAATACAAGAAGTAATCAGCATCTATAACTTCAGCCTAGAAAAGAATCAAGTACGCTTTTACTTTTCTCTATACTGCCATTTCATGTTTTGCTGCAATAATCCAGATGTTTTTGTCTTAAATGTTCTCTCTTTTTCTTTAACACTGTATTTTTGCTTTTTAGGAATTTTCTTAATTTCTGTCAGCTTAAAGGGGAAACTTTGGTACCAGTTCAAGAGTAAATGTTTATACTTAGCTATATATTTTATTGGGGTTTGGTTTTTTGGTTTGTTTGTGACTAGACTGATCTTTTTTTTTAAAGATTTTATTCATTTATTTGACAGAGAGAGACACAGCGAGAGAGGGAACACAAGTAGGGGGGGTGGGAGAGAGAGAAGCAGGCCCTCCACCAAGCAGGGAGCCCGATGCGGGGCCCGATCCCAGGACCCCGGGATCACGACCCAAGCTGAAGGCAGACGCCCAACCAACTGAGCCACCCAGGTGCCCCGATTTTTTTTTTTTTAATAAGTAAGTTGCTTTTCCTTTCTTGAAACTCGAGATTTTCTCTTTGGCTTTGGCTTCCAGACATTTCACCATACATCTTCTAGGCATGGATAGGTTATTTCCCCACCCCTACTTTCCACCCAGAAAGTATTCAGAAGATCCCTTCCATCTGAAGAGCAGAGTCATTATTCTATTTCTTCAATTATTTGTTCACTTTCTCCACACTGTTCTTTCTCATCATCTCCTCATACAAGCGTAAGGTCTCTGGGTCTATCCTCCAGGACACTTCATTCCTTGGCTTTTTGCATTCAGCTCTGGATGTAGCCTTCTGAACCATGACCCAGTTTACTAATTCAGTCTTCAGTGGTCCACTCTCTTTAGCTAGTCTATTCTTTTCTTTTTATCAAAAAGTTTGTAATTAAGTTTCTTCTTTCTCATAACAGCCTTTTATGGTAGACAAAATATGCTTCAAATCTTTAAAGATGCTTATTTTTCTTCTGTTAGGGTTTGGTTTTTTGTTGTTTGTTGTTGTTGTTTTTTACCCTGTGTTAACTGTGTTTCCTATGGGCATTTTTTTTTTCTATTTATTGAGTCTGAGCTTCTCTTTTCTTAAGTAACTACTATTTTTAAATTGCCTATTCACATTTGTGTATTTGTAGATAGACATTTAAATGGTATAATATGGCTCAAGTACTTTTTCTGGAATCTCTGGAATCAGAACTCCCACTTTAGAGAAATTTACTAGCGGACTTTGACCTGAGGATAGGAGGTAAACACAACTGTTCCCCATTCTTCAGTTAAAATGCTGGGTGCCTGTGGCCCAGACCTTTGTACACACTCAGCTGGGGCTGGAAGTATTTTGGATTTCATCTGGGAAAATTCACATTTTCTTTTCATTCGTGTGGGTGGGGAAGTATATTTCTCATCCGTTCTATATCTTCCAGAAATTCATTATTATTGTATTCTATTGACACTCTTTTTTCCTACTCTTTTAACAGTTGGAATAGGTCTGATCCAATCAGGCAGAACCATGCTTATGTGGTTGATAAAGTAATCAAATAAAAGCAACATTCATTAAGCATTTTTTATGTGGCCCTTAGTAAGCTAGGTATTTTAGATGGTTTTCTTTTTAATTCTCATGATAATTTAATGAAATAGTACATTATTATGCCCACTTTATGAAGGAGGAAACTAAGGATCAGAAAGTTTAAGGAGATAGCCTTAGACCACACAATCTAAATGTCAGAGTTGAATATTTGTTTTTTGTTCACCTCTATTCAACTATTTCATTACTTGATATTGGTTCCAGAGAGCAGATTCTTGACAACTTTCACCCACCATTCAGAATAGTGTTAGAAAAGCTGTATGATATTAGGCAACATTACTGGGAAACTTGAAGTGGCCTACAGTCCACTAAGTTCAGGGCAGCTGACCTTTGTTTATAAATCTAGGAAAAATATGGGGTGGCCTGGGTGGTTCATTTGGTTAAGCATCAGACTCTTGATTTCAGCTCAGGTCATGACCTCAGGGTTGTGAGATCGAGCCCCATGTGGGGCTCCACTCTGCATTGTGCATGGAGCCTGCTTGGGATTCTATCTCTTCCTCTCCCTCTACCCCTCCCCACCACACTCACACACTCTCTCTCCCTCTCTTTCCAAAAAATAAAAATTAAAAATATATTGCTGGGGCGCCTGGGTGGCTCAGATGGTTAAGCGTCTGCTTTCGGCTCAGGTCATGATCCCAGAGTCCTGGGATCAAGTCCCGCCTCGGGCTCCCTGCTCAGCAGGGAGCCTGCTTCTCCCTCTGCCTCTGCCTCTCTCTCTCTCTCTCCGTCTCTCATGAATAAATAAATAAAATCTTTAAAATATATATATATATTGCTGGAGTGGTGGGGGGTGGGAGGGATGGGGTGGCTGGGTGATAGACATTGGGGAGGGTATGTGCTATGGTGAGCGCTGTGAACTGTGTAAGACTGATGAATCACAGACCTGTACCTCTGAAACAAATAATACATTATATGTTAAAAAAAAAAAGAAGAAGAAGAAGAAGATAGTAGGAAGGGAAAAATGAAGGGGGGAAGATCAGAGGGGGAGATGAACCATGAGAGACTATGGACTCTGAGAAACAAACTGAGTTCTAGAGGGGAGGGGTGTGGGGGGATGGGTTAGCCTGGTGATGGGTATTAAAGAGGGCACACATTGCATGGAGCACTGGGTGTTATACGCAAACAATGAATCATGGAACACTACATCAAAAACTAATGATGTAATGTACGGTGATTAACATAACATAATTTAAATATATATATATATATAAATAAATGAATAAATCTAGGAAAAATAAATATCCCAAATGTCCACCAGGATATGAACTTACTCACATAACACACAGAAAATATGTGTAGGTTTTTTTCCAGGACTTGAACTAAAACTGGATAGACTATATTTATAGTTTGAAAAAAATCAAGAATTTCTTTCTAGTGGCTCTTAAATATCTATGAATTTGCTTATTTGTTTTAAATGGGAGTTCTGAGATGGTCACTTACGCCATACTTGTGATTAAGCCAAAAATGTACAGGAAATCGATGGTCAGCCTTCTCATGAGAAATTTCAAGGATATTTTTTGTAATGAGTGGACTTCAAAATTAATACGTTCAAACAAATGCAAACATTAACAAACCTCTAATGTTTTTCAGTATTATTTTTCATATATGCATATATTTTGTGCTCTTCCTACCACGCACAGTTTTATATTCTCTATACTCTCATGTATTCTTGTCAAGTGGAAATAGTTATAGTTCTGTCTAATTATGTTATCTATTTAGTTATATTACTTACTGTAATGATTGCATAATGTTTTTAATATGGAAATGGTACAATTAGCTACAAACATAGCACCCAAAGATAATCACTTTTAACATTTATTAAATATTCTTCCAAATGTTTTTTAGTACACGGATGGATGATAAACAGATGAAGCTTAGACAGGCAAAATGACTAGACTTTTTTTTAAACAATACAGAATAGCACAATACATACTGTTTTTGGCAACCATTTTTCAGCTTACAGCTTATTTTTAGCATTTTTCTATGGTATAAATAACAATCCACACTTAGTGGTGGTTGTATACTATTCCATTTTATAGTAGTATACTACAATTTAATTAAAATATGCTCTCCTAGGGGCGCCTGGGTGGCTCAGTTGGTTAAGCGACTGCCTTCGGCTCAGGTCATGATCCTGGAGTCCCGGGATCGAGTCCCGCATCGGGCTCCCTGCTCGGCAGGGAGTCTGCTTCTCCCTCTCCCACTCCCCGTTTGTGTACCCTCTCTCGCTGTGTCTTTCTCTGTCAAATAAATAAATAAAATCTTTAAAAAAAATAAAATAAAATATGCTCTCCTAATAATCACTTAGAATGGTTCTAACTTTTTATAATTTTTAAAAGCACTGCACAACCTTACATATTTATCATAGTTTTTTCTGATATATACTTAGAATAAATGCCTAGCTTGAGGAGGGTGCTCTATTTCAATTAGCTTAAATACTAGAAAAGCTATTCCAATTTTTTTTTTGATCAACATACTTTTTTTTTTTTAAAGCTATTCCAATTTAAACTCCCAGAAGATATAGAGGACTCTATTTCCCTTCCCACTGTACCAAAACAAATGTCATTATTCTTTTATCCTTTTCTACTTAATATTATTTCTTTTAAATGAATCTCTTTGTTATATAATTTCTGGCGAGGTTGAGTATCTCTTTATTTGTGCACTGAATCTATATCTTTTTACATAAAATTCCTCTATTGCCCTATTTTTACATTTTTATGTTCTCATTTTATTTGCTGGATACCAAAATTTCCTTTTTATTAAGATTATCGGCCATCTATCTATTGCATATTTAACAAAATTTATTTCTCCATCATCTTTTAATGCTTTTTATGAAATTTGTATCTAATAAAAGGTTTTAAGTTTTACCTAGGCTATCTTATCAACCTTTTCTCTTACAATAACTGCCTTTGGTGTCATGTTTGGAAAAATTATCTCCTATTTTTTTCTAACACTTTTAGGGTACCAGTATTAATACTTAACTCTTGACTCGCATAGAATTTGTTTTAAGCCTAATTGTAAGGAAGGGATTCAAGCTTAATTTTATTTTGTTTTCCTTCAAATGGCAAGCCATTTCACTCATTTGTTTGACAAATATTTATGAAGTATCTACTACGTGCCAATCAAGATGGGATATGATCATGAATTAGACAGGCATAGTCTTGACCCCTGTGGTACTTATTCTTTGACTTTTGCCCCACCCTTTCCCATTGCAGTGTAATTCCCTCTTTCAAATCCACTCCTGCTTGAAACACCTAAAAATGTTTCTGTTTTTCTGACCAAACAATGACTTATACAATGCTGTATTTCATAATTTTTAAAAAGTAAATTAAAAAAATAAAATTTTTAAAAAGTAAATTAAAAATGAGGAAAATTAAAATTTTTCCCAGAGGAGGGGAAAAAAGTAAATAAAAAATGAGTTTTCGTGGTCTGGTTTAACCTACCAATTATTTAAAGTGGAGAAATTCAGTTTCTGTAAATATCTTCATATGTAATAACTTACTTTTGCATAATAATTGACAATTTTCAAGATGCTTTCTTATTCATTACTGTATTTAATGCCATATTTCTTGTTTTTCACAATTTTATTCCTAAAAATACTAAAATAATATTTTTTAAAACTTTGCAGTTAACAGTTTTCTTATCTCAGTCAACTCTAGCAATATCACTCTATGGCAAGTTTTATTACTTTCCCCATTTTTAGCTGAAAAACTGAAACCCATTTAATCACAATTTATTCTATTTGAGTAAGCAAATAAATCATGTCTCATGGCATTTCTACATTTTGGCAATGTATGTGTGTGTTTTAATCTATCTTAACTTTGAGTTAGTCCTCCTGGTATTTTATATTGTCAAATATATTTGACAGAGATATTAAAAAATTGTGAATATTTTAAACAAAAGAATTTTTAAAACTTATTTTGGCTTATTGAATCTAAGCTAATAGAGTCTTATCCCTACAAAGTAGAGAGGTAGGACAAAATTACATCTAAGTTTTCTTTTAGTTCTATACACTATTTAGGCTCTGAGTGAAAATGACTTAAATTCAGAGAACACAAAATCCTCTAAGGGTCAAACATATAAGAACTTTTCAAAGGAAGTGAAATAAATATGAGAGAAATGTAAGAGGAGGATGAAAATTCAAAAGACATGTCTCTCAAGAATGGGCCCTAATTCTGGTTGGAGAGAGCGACACTAATATTTTGGGGTATAGAGTAAGTGTAGGACAGTTTCATACATTAGCTACTGTATGATTTTAGCCAATGTATTTAATAATTTAAATCAGCTGATTAAATAAAACTGTAGATAGTTATTATCTTCATTTTTACAGATCAGGGAACCAAGCCAATAAGTTTTCCATCTGTGTATGAAGGCCCTCTGAGCAATCCCTATTTGAAGCCTAGATGTTCTGTAAATTTTATGATAATTGGAGGGTTATATCCTTCCCATTTTGAGAGGTCAAGTTGTTTTCCAAAGGCGTTGGGAGACAATTCTCCAGGTATTTCTCACAGTTCTTCATGTCTTCTGAACAGAGGCATTGAAAACATTTGTTTCAGACTTTCTTCTTGAAGATATTTATGTAGCCAAAAGCTTTGGAAGTTAGACATGGTATCTCCCCTTGGGGCAAAGGGTAGATTTGTTTGCTGTTCAGCACAATAAAAATATCTTTCTGTAAGGCAGAAGTTGGACAGGTTTTCTGGCAGCCCCCTTATGAAAGATTTTAAGCTAAGGATTCCTCAGCCGTGACACAAACCCACTGTGGTTGCTTTTCATTGCCCTCTGGCACTTGGGAGCAAGGAGAACCTTTACTAACATGAAGCTCATGCTGTCTGCTGTGCCGTGAGTAACAAAGTTCTTTGTCTCTGATCCAAGAGCCTCGTGTCTTATGTCAATCTCTACAAAATGGAGGCAGGTTAAATTGTGAGCTTGAAAAATCTCAAACCCTCCACAGTTTTTGACACAAGGTTGCTTAAGTGGTGGAATTTGTATTGAGCTTGGATTTAAACTAGGCTTCTCTAACCCAAAATCTGCGCACTTAAACAGTACATGATGCTATTCAAAGATACAGTAAGTAGATAATCTTGACCTAAGTAAACTGACCAGTATATAAATATGAGCAGTAAACTAGACCTGGAAAATGATGAAGCCACTTAAAAATGTTTTTCTTCTCCCTGAGAGTCAAGTGTATGCTCTTACAAGCAGCTGATACTATTGGCTCCCTATATCAGTCAGGAAGGATTTCTGGCAAATATTACCTTGACTGTGCAGTGAACCTCCCAGGTTCACTTTCCTTGTCACCTATGGAGGAGTACAAGTAATCCTTTATTTGAATGTCCTTGCACTGCTGTTTTGTTGTTGACTTACTTCCTGGGTAAGCTTTATCTCTCATTGGGGCACCTGGGTGGCTCAGTCGGTTAAGCATCGGACTCTTGATTTCGGCTCGGGTCATGATCTCAGGGTCCTGGGATAGAGCTCCGCATGGAGCGCCGCATCAGGCTCCATTGGGGGGGTCTGTTTGGGGATTTCTCTCCCTCTCCTTCTGCCCCTCCCCCTGCTCATGTGCATGCGCTCTTGCTCTCTCTCTCAAATAAATAAATCTTTTTTAAAAAAGCTTTATCTCTCATTTAGACTCTAATATCTTTAAGGGAAAGTCCTTTTTTCTATTTTCCTTAATGCCTAACACGGTATCCATATCAAATGGCTAGCAGATAACTGCTAACTGATAAGCCTCCAACAAAGACCATTTGAACATGCTCTTTGTTTGTCTAGTTTAGTGAACCTTCTATCTTCTCTGTTATTTACCCTTGAGCATCTAAAAATAAGAAAAAATATGCATCTGGGCAAACTGTTTTCATTTCACATTACTCAACTCAAATCTCATATGGCCTCTCAAATTTATAAGAGATCTTAGTATATTTCTCACATATGTTTGCTCTCTGACTCTCCTCACACCACTTAGCTTTCTGCTCTTCTCCTTATTCTCAACTAATAACTTTGCCTCTACTCTACATCATTATGGCAACTCCTTCATCTTGCAACCACCAATGCTACAAACTTAACCTGAAACCAAGCTCACCTTCTCCATCTTTCTATCCATTACATATAACAAGGATTAGTCCTTATATTTTGTAGGACCCATCACCTGTATCCTTTTTAAGGATGTTAAACCTTGCGTCAATCTCCTTTCTACCTTTCATGCATAGTTTTTTTTCTCTCTCTGGTGGACCATTCCCATCAACATGCACATATGTTTAAAAATCTTCATTATTGGGATGCCTGGGTGGCTCAGTCAGTGGCGTGTCTGCCTTTGGCTCGGGTCATGATCCCAGGGTTCTGGGATCAAGTCCCACATCGGGCTCCTTGCTCGGTGGGGAGCCTGCTTCTCCTTCTGCATGCCGCTCCCCCTGCTTGTGCTTAGTCTCTCTCTCTCTCTCTCTCACAAATAAATAAAATCTTTTTTAAAAAAAACTTCATTATTCATTTTTGATGGGTTGTTGGCTTTCTTAGTCATTTATAGAAGTACTTTATATTTTATGGACAGTTATTTTCTCAGAAAAGTGACAGATACATTCTCTGTTTGCTTTTAACTTTATTAAGTCTTTGACATAAATTTTTAAAAATTTTTAATAACCAGAGTTTTTAATTTACCTCCTTTGTTGTTTCAGGGATTTGTATATTGCTTAGTAGAAACTTTTTCTAATCCAAAATCTTATAAATATTTTTCTGCTTTCCTTCAGGATTCTTTTTTTTTTAGTTTTGTTA
The DNA here is from genome assembly GCF_002201575.2 of Neomonachus schauinslandi. NCBI lineage: Eukaryota > Metazoa > Chordata > Mammalia > Carnivora > Phocidae > Neomonachus > Neomonachus schauinslandi. Next base: position 52,009,142 of record NC_058407.1, on the reverse strand, counting down.
TATATATACTGTCTAGAATTCATCTTTGTGTATGATATGTTAATAATCAATCTATTTTTGCATTTCTTTTCAGATCTATAGCTAAGTGTTTTGATGCCATTTGCTAGGTAGTTCACCACTATGAGCCAACTGTATCACATACCTAATCCATATACATACATGTGTTTCTGTACACTCTTATTTTTTTCTCAATTCATCTTTGTCTATACATAGTCAAATTTCTGGCTTTGTGGTACATTTTAACATCTAATAGGGCCAGTTCCTCCTCATTCTTTTTCATTTTTCAGAATTTTCGTGATAGTTCTTGAACATATAAAGATGACCTTTAGCATTAGCTTTTTAAATTCCATTTTAAAATCTTATCAAGTTTTTACTGTGGTTGCATTGAATATAATTTTGAAGACTTGACATTTACAGTAGTGAGTCTTCCCATCCAGAAACATAAATTCATTACAGCTCCACATTCAGGTAGACATTTATGTCCTTTAGTAAAGTTTTTACAGATTATAGGAAGAACATAGGAGGAACAAGTTTTTATAGCACTTTTACTTCTGCTACCATTATTCATTAATTTAAATTACTCAAATTTAATTCAGAGTTAGGTTGCAGTATAATTTCCAAAATGATGAAAAATTGCTGAGAAACCCATCCTTTGAAAGAGCATTTTCCTGAGCAGAGAATAAAATTAGGAGAATAACATTGGCTTTCAGGCAGCGGTCCCTCTTCAGGACACCTAAACCAGGTCCCCTCTGGAGGGTCAGAGTTCAGCTGGATTTTCTTCCTTTGCATACTTTGCTCTTGCATCTGTTCCCAGGTTTCCTTTGAGCTGCATCCAGTTTTTGAAGGGGACTACTTTAAATTTGGTTTATTCCAAATTCATTATTCTAGGCTAGTGACTTAGCATTTGCAAAAGTATGACTCATCTTAATTAACACTCATTAAGTCCATCCTTTAGCTTTTTGATTTAGCTGAACACAAGAGTTTCGTTAACAAGGAGCGATGGAAAAGGGTATTCCAGCAAAGAGGAGGATGCTCTGGTAGTCATTTTGATAGATTATTTGCACATGGTTCTCTGGCTCTACTCTGTGCTACTGTTTTTTAGCAACTTGAGAGTGAGAAGCAAAGTGTCAATTTCTGTGCACGAGTCAGATTTTCAGCACTAGCTTGTTGTAAACATCAATGATAACAATGACAAAAGACATTTATTGAACACTTACTCAATTCTAGATGCTGTTCTAAGGATTGTTAAGTCAATAACTTACTATAATCACATAGAGAGATTTTACTAGGCCCATTTTTACAAACAAGGACATTGAAACTCATGGAGTTTAAGTACACTTTTCTCTAGAAAATGGCGGGGCCAGAAGACAAAAGGTGTGCTGGGCTCTATAGCTGGAAGCTGTTTCTCTGCTACCCCACAGCCTGCCCATTACCATTAAGTGATTTACCTATTGTATTAGTTACCTATGGCTGCTGTGACAAACCCCGCCCTCCTCCCCTCTGGTAACCAACAGATTGTTCTCTATAGTTAAGAGTCTCTTTCTTGCTTTGCCTCCCCTTCTTTTTTTTTCCACCTTGTTCGTTTGTTTTGTTTCTTAAATTCCACAAATGAAGGAATCATGGTATTTGTCTTTCTCTGACTGACTTATTTCACTTAGCATTATACTCTCTAGCTCCATCCATATTGTTTATTTGCACTACTTACTGATGGAAAACATTAATTTTTTAAAAAAGGAAAACAATACTAAGAAATAGTTTAGCTAAGTAATAACAAAGGATTAGGAATTTAATGATAAAAAATTATAAGCATGTTAAGGTGTCCTCAGCAAAAAAAAAATATATATATATGGTTTGTTTTTAATAAATAAATTATTTTTTTAATGTTTGAATAATAAAAGGCAATAGAATTTTTCTTCTGCAGTGAACACTCAGTAGAGAAACCTCTATATGTCTAATTAAAAAGAGTGTCTTTAAATACTTTATTAATTTGTTTAACTGACATATAAAATAGCATAGCTATGTGCAAATAAAATACAAAGCCAAGGGGTGCCTGGTGGCTCAGTCGTTAAGCGTCTGCCTTCGGCTCAGGTCACGGTCCCAGGGTCCTGGGATCAAGCCCTGCATCGGGCTCCCTGCTCTGCAGGAAGCCTGCTTCTCCCTCTCCCACTCCCCCTGCTTGTGTTCCCTCTCTCGCTGTGTCTCTCTCTGTCAAATAAATAAATAAAATCTTTAAAAAAAAAAATACAAAGCCAAATAAATGGGAAAGTATCTGACAAGAATGTAGATTAGATTATAAGGGTTACTAAAATGAGAAAATATTTATTTTCCCTTCGTTTGTCATTAGTGATCTCTAAGGAAAATTTAAAAGCATCTTAATTATAAAAACAATAACAAAGGGCCACAAAGAAACTTTGGTAGGTGTTGGGTATGTCTACCATGATTGTGGTGATAGTATCACCAATGTTATATCCAAACTCATCACATCATACATACTAAATGTGTAGTTTTATTTATATCAATGATACCTCAATAAAGTTGTTAAAATTTTTAAAATAATTTTTAAAAGCATATTAATTATGTTGATAGGAGAGTCTATCTTGGGAGATGATGCTTTGTATTAATTAAAGCAAAAGGTAATACCACTATTTTGTCTTATTTTTTATTATTATGTTATGTTAGTCACCATACATTACATCATTAGTTTTTGATGTAGTGTTCCATGATTCATTGTTTGCATATAACACCCAGTGCTCCATGCAGAACGTGCCCTCTTTAATACCCATTCTTCCACCCCTCCCCTCTAAAACCCTCAGTTCATTTCTCGCAGTCCATAGTCTCTCATGGTTTGTCTCCCCCGCTGATTTCCCCCCCTTCATTTTTCCCTTCCTTCTCCTAATGTCCTCCATGCTATTCCTCATGTTCCACAAATAAGTGAAACCATATGATAATTGACTTTCTCTGCTTGACTTATTTCACTTAGCATACTCTCCTCTAGTTCTGTCCATGTTGATGCAAAAGTTGGGTATTCATCCTTTCTGACTTAAGAAAACAATAAATATGGATGGTAATTCAAATAAGGAATGTATGTTAATATATAATCTCTATTAACCTGGGAGCAAGGTAATAGTAGCTAAATAATGTAAAAATTTTAAAAATCATGCTTTCCAACGTGATGTTGCTTTGAAGACATGAACTCTTTGTACCTCATCAGTATAAATGCAATAAGAAAAAGAACTACCTACTCTAAAGGACTCTGATGAAGTTTCATGAGAATATTAAACTAAGGTTTGGAAAAATAAAGACAAAGCCCTGACAAAAAAATAGCAATTCACAGGCAAGACTGATCTGAACTTTACTCCACTTCACATTCATAGTTATAAGCAAAACTGTCCATGCACTGACTGGTAACTATAGGAGATCTAGGAGTTAGAACCATTCAGAATAGATTCAGATAGTAAGAGTAACTACTTCATGGACTGTGAAAATTAGATTTGATTATGCCCAAAAAACACTATGTTCATTGTCTAAACATCAGAGTGGCAATAAATGTTAACTGTTGTGGTTAAGATATTTTGACTCCTCATTCCTCCTCATTTCCAGGAACTTGATATTCTTGAAAGAGTTCTGCTCTACCAGAAAGCTATGAACATGCAGTCTTGCTCATTAGCTTCTGACTTTGGTTGGGTAAGTCTGTCGCTCTCTTGGGGCTTGAATGGGAGTTGCAGTAATTTAACAGTGGACTAAACAAGCATTATTAAGGTATCCTCAGCAAATAATTTAATGAATCCTTTCCAGCTGTGATATCTGTAAATATATGCCACAAGGGGGAACCTGAATCATTACCATAACAGTGGAGACAGGTTAGTAGACTATACTTTGACTTCAAAAGACATGGAATTTAGAATATTAGGAAAATGATTACAGAACAAAGTGATGGAGAGATCACTTTTACTCAGAGTCACTTGGAAACATTAAAAGCAAAAGGTAGTCTTTAATCATGGGTAGATTTTTGAAGGAAGAAGATATAACAAGTTCAAAGGAATAGTGTAAGCTGAGAACAGAGACTCATAATTTGGGGGGTTTGAATATTTTTGATTTCTTTCATTTTATTTTATTGTAGAAAGAATACCTAACACGATATCTGCTGTCTTCATAAATGTTTAAGTGCACAATACAGTATTGTTGGTTACAAGTACAATGTTGTACAGCAGATCTCTAGGGCTTATTTATCTTGCTTAACTGAAACTTTATGCTCATTGATGAGCAACTCTCCATTTCCCCATTTCTCCTAGAACCACCATTCCATTCTTTGATTCCATAAATTTGACTACCTTAGATATCCCATATAAGTCAAATCATGTAGTATTTGTCTTTCTATGACTGGCTTGTTTTACTTAGCATAATGTCCTCCAGGTTCATCCAGGTTGTCACATACTACAAAATTTCCTTCTTTGTTAAGGCTAAATAGTATTCCATTATGTGTATATACCACATTTTCTTTATCCATTCATCTGTCAATGGACATTTAGGTTGTTTCCACACCTTGGCTATTGTGAATAGTGCTGCAATGAACTTGGGAGTGTTAATATCTCTTCAAGACCCTGATTTCAATTCTTTAAAGTAAATACCCTGAAGTGGGATTACTAGATTGTATGATAGTTCTATAATTTTCTGAGGAAATTCCATACTGTTTTCCATATTGGCTATACCATTTACACTTCCACCAGCAGTGTGCAAGGGCTCTCTTTTCTCCATGTCCTTACCAACACTTGTTGTCTTTTCTTTTTTTTAATAATAGCCATCCTGACAGATATCTTATGTGGTTTTGATTTCAATTTCCCTAATGATTAGTGACAGGGAGCATTTTTTTTCATATACCTATTGACCATTTATATGTCTTCTTTGAAGAAATATCTATTCAAGTTTTTAGCCCAGTTCTTAATCAGGTTATGAGGGGGGTGTTTATTGAGTTGTAGGAGTTTCTTATATATTTTGGAGGTTAAGCCCTTATCATATACATGGTTTATAGATATTTTCTCCCATTCCGTAGTTTGGCCTTTTCACTCTGTTGATTATTCCCTTGCTGTGTAGAAACTTTTTAGTTTGTTTTAGTCCCACTTGCTGATTTTATGCTTTTGCTGCCTGTGTTTTTGGTATCATATCTATGTAATCATTGCCAAGAACAATGTCATGAACTTTTTTCCCTATGTTTTCTTCCAGAAGTTTTATGTTTCCAGGTCTTATGTTAAAGTCTTAAGTCCATTTTAAGTTGATTTTTATGTATGATGTATGATAAGGGTCTAATTTAAATCTTTGCATGTGGATATGCACACTTTTAATCAAGGCAGTTTTACATGGTCCAACAAAAATATTTGTTTGAGGAAGTTTTTAGAAAAGATAACACACCCAAAAACGTATGATTGAATATTTATCAGGGCACCTGGCTGGCTCAGTTGGTAGAGCATATGACTCTTGGTCTCCAGGTCCTGAGTTCAAGCCCCATGTTGGGCATGGAGCCCACCAAAAAAAAAATTTTTTTAAATTAAATAAATAAAATGTACTTTCTTTTTTTTTTTTTAAAGATTTTATTTATTTATTCATGAGAGACAGAGAGAGAGAGAGGCAGAGGGAGAAGCAGGCTCCCAAGAAGCAGGGAGCCCGATGTGGGACTCGATCCCAGGACCCTGGGATCATGACCTGAGCTGAAGGCAGACGCTTAACCATCTGAGCCACCCAGGCACCCCTAAAATGTCTTTTCTAATATATATATGGATTCACAGACTTCTCTCCAAGGAAGTACTGGTCTGTACAGAAAGCAATAGCTTTGTTCTCACCTAAAGAGCCAGACCAGTACATCCCAAACTTGAGAATTCTTTGGTCTTGAGACTATGTTCACTGACTCCAGTGATGAGAAGAGTCTATCCCCCTACTAAAATGTAAACATCACTTGGGGTGCCTGACTGGCTCTGTCGGAAGAGTATACAACTCTTGATCTCAGAGTTGTGAGTTCGAGCCCCATGTTGGGTGTAGAGATTACTTAAAAATAAAATCTATAGGGCGCCTGGGTGGCTCAGTTGGTTAAGCGACTGCCTTCGGCTCAGGTCATGATCCTGGAGTCCCGGGATCGAGTCCCGCATCGGGCTCCCTGCTCAGCGGGGGGTCTGCTTCTCCCTCTGCCCTCTGCCCTCTTCCCTCTCGTGCTCTCTGTCTCTCATTCTCTCTCTCTCAAATAAATAAATAAAATCTTTAAAAAAAAATAAAATCTATAAATAAATAAACAAACAACCAACATCACTTAAGATGATCCCATGATCAACACAAAATCAAACATGAAAACTGAAATTGCCACATTTGGTTATAAGGTAGAAATGCAAACAACTCGAAATACATATTTTAAAGATTTTCATCAAAAGAAAATACAAAATTTAAAAATTCTTATAGAGAATATATCTGAGAATCACAGTGGTCTGGGATTCTAGTTTGAGAAATACTATAGCAGGCTATGCCAGGAAAGAGCTAGTCTTAAAATATTTTCTTACTTCCATAAGTGACACTCTTGCAACCTAACCAAAGCCAAAATGTTAAGAATACTTGAAATAGACTTTGTGGGAATGGTTATGAGTGCCAACATTGAGATGGTGATGTTGAGTACTAAGCGCTGATTTACCATGGAGATATGAAATCACACACTCACCAATTTGTTACTCTTTAACATTTATTAAAAAAATTTTTTCACAAAGACATTAATAACTCTATTTGGGCTCTGTCCATTCCAGACAAAAACAGATGTGAGAACTATTGGCACATATAAAAAATAGTGCCTAATGAAGCAGGATTTTATAGCAAATTTCCCAAGGGTACCATAATGCAGAATGGAACTGAAATCCAAATAGATGTCTTCATTTTGTACATAAGCTTAGTGAAACTGGGTATTACTCATCCCCAAATCTTGAACTGCATCATCTTTTTCTTATTGAATTGAATTTTTGTAAGTTAGAGAACAAGAAAACCACAAGGAACTGATATATTAAAATTGAGTATCTACCACTGGAGTTGCAAATATATATGATGAGATAAGGAGACGATTAACTTGCTCTTCAGAGCATTTTGTAAATAGTATATATTAAGTCAACTATTTATTAAAAACACATGTATATTAGGGGCATCTGGGTGGCTCAGTCAGTTAAGGGTTTGCCTTTGGCTCAGGTCATGATCCCAGGGCCCTGGGATGGAGCCCCACGTCAGGCTCCATGCTCAGCAGGGAGTCTGCTTATCCCTCTCCCTCTGCCCCTCCCCACCACTCATGTTCTCTCTTTCAAGCTCTCTCTCAAATAAAGAAATAAAATCTTTAAAAAAACACATGTATATTAGAATGTGTTGAAGTATTAAACTGCACATGGTTGGAAATAACTATGGAAGTCCTACTCAAGAGATTGAGAGAAGAATTACAGGAATTGTGTCAGGACATCTGAAAATAGAACCCATTCTAGTCTTACTCTTTTCCTCTAGCTACCAGATGAGTAAATGTCAGGACAGGATTGAAAATTATGAAATGCTCACATTGAAAGAAATCATTTCCACTAAAGAGTGTAAGTTTCTCTTTTCCCTTCGATTTTGGGAAAGGGACAGAAATGAACTATAGTATTCTGACTTTAAAGAGATGGAGAAACAGATACCTAAGTGCTTACCCAGGATTATTTGCTTTTCTTCCTGACTTCTAATCTAAAGTACACCAGAATGAGGATCAGTATATTTTACTGGAAGACTGTAGGACTCTCAGCTCTCCCTTTTCCCTCTGCTACTAGTTGTAAGAGTGTGAGCTAGCAATTTTATTACACTACACTTCAGTTCCTTTAAAACAAAATAGGAAAAATGGAATCTGTCTAGAAGCATAGGACAGGAGCAGATGAGATTTTAAGAATGCTTTCAAGGTATTACATTTTTATTTTATAGACTTCTCTAATGAAGTTGGAGTTACTCAAACCTATATGAACACTCATAAGAAATTGAACTGTTCCACATCCAAATTATCATTATAACATGTAATATAGCTTGTTTCAAATTATTTAGAGATTAACTCATAGAAGTTTATATAGAATGCTTACTGTAACAAAGAATAATCTAGATCCATTAACTTTAGGCTCTATAAATAATAGTATTATCTGAAAGATTTCAGAGTGATAATATGAACATAAGTTAGAAACAGCAGTATTTTTGGTTTTTAATTGCTCACTGTTACTTCAAAAGACTGAGAGCTTAAGTCTAAGGGTTTGGTTTTAGTATTTTTGTTGTTTTTTTTTCTTCTTTCCATGCATATAACTCAGAGTTGGTATAGGATAAATAGATTTGAACATATTCTACAATTTTTAAAGTGTATTTGAATAGCACATAAATGAATTAATTGCCAAATAACTTGTACTTCAAATTGACATTATCAATTTTGTTCTCAATTGGTAGAAAAGAAATGTTAGTATCACCATTAAAATGTATTTTAGAATATATCTTTTATTAAAATCCAAACTAACAAAGGGGAAACAATGGATTGACAAAGAGTAATAAATCTAGATGAAGGCAAAAAAAGAGACAAAAAGAAACTAGAAGAGGACGGTACACAAAAGAAAGGACAAAAAAATACATGATTTTAAACCCAAATATATCAACAATTACAAAAAGCTTTCATTTAAAAGTTCCTTCTTTGTGTCCCCGCGACTTATCAATGGACCTTTGGTTCTGAGGTACAATAGAATTTCTAAACCATTTATGGCACCATTTTTTTTCTTTTCAGTCTTTAGATTCATTGTACTTTATTATTTACTCTTCTATTTTCTGACCTTTTCATGCTAAAGATCTTTGCCAATGATTCCTTTTCCAAAGAGTAATTCTTTATTGGATTTCCTATCTCATTAATTTTATCAGCAATATTTTGAAGGACTTCTTATAACTTTGTTCTGTATCCTTTTCTGAATCTCTTGAATTCCATTTTCCTTAAAATCAAAATGTAATCTACTAACTTGAAGAATATAAAATTGCAGCTTTTCTACAAAATTATTTTGCTGAAGGGCGCCTGGGTGGCTCAGTTGGTTAAGCGACTGCCTTCGGCTCAGGTCATGATCCCGGAGTCCCGGGATCGAGTCCCGCATCGGGCTCCCTGCTCGGCGGGGAGTCTGCTTCTCCCTCTGACCCTCCTCCCGCTCATACTCTCTGTCTCTCATTCTCTCTCTCTCAAAATAAATAAATAAAATCTTTAAAAAAAAATTATTTTGCTGAAACAAAAGTCCTTGGAGTGTTAATTCTATGTCAGTCAGTAATAGTATGCTTAGAACTGGATTTCTGTCTTAAACTTAAAAGCAAAAACTATCTTCATCCTAATCTTATTTCTTCCATCTGTTTGGAGGTTTTTGATCATTTGCTTTTTCCTTCATCTTCATGTCCCCTTACAAAATGAAGTTAGTAAGATGTCCTTTGATATACTTTAAAAAAAAAAAGTTTCAGAAACTTACTTTTTTTAGGGTGAAAAAATTTATATTTAGATTTAGCCAGCTGGACTCAGTTTAGATGATCCCAATTTTGGCAACATCCAAAGCATCATATCAGGAGCCAGTCAAATATATGCCTTCTTCTCCCCATCAGGCCTGATCAGGGTGTTGTCTTAGGCCATGTCAATGTCATAGAGCTTCTTCACAGCCTGTTTGATCTGGTGCTTGTTGGCCTTGACATCCACAGTGAACACAGTGTGTTGTTATTTTCTGCTTTCTTCGTGGCTGACTCTGTAGTCAGGGGAAATCTGATGGTAGCATAATGGTCACGCTTGTTTCTCCTGGGGGCATTCTTCCAAGGATATTTGCACTGCCTTTGGAGATGCAGTGTCTTGGGCTATGGGAAGGTATATGAATGCAGATCTTTGTTTTTGTGTGACCAGGGACACCTTTCAACACTGCTTTCTTGACCTTCAAAGCCTTTGCTTTGGCTTCAGCTTTGGGAGGGGCAGGAGCTTCATTCTTCACTTTTGGTGCCATCTTCATGAAAGGGCTCAGAGACTTATGTTTATAGTTCTCTATTATATCTTTGAAAATAACTTTCCATTATATAGACAATAGAATAATACCAAAGATATCTTTTTTATTTTCAAAACTAGTTACAAATGTTTTATAGTTGCACAAGGTTTTCAAAATCAAATACTACCAAAAGATACATCTAAAAAGAGCAGTTCTCCTTACCACCACATGCTACTCCCAGTTACTGCCCATGGGACAACCATTGTCAACTCTCGGGCCATTTTTAAAAATTTCTTCTGCATTCCTAAATATGTGTGTGATGTCACTTCTGATTTATCAGATTTGTCATGATTTTTTGGCTTTGATATGGTCTGTTTCCCTTCTTTCCCCTTCCCCCATCATCCCAATGGGGTCATATCAGTGCTTACATTGTCACCAGCTATAAATGTTGTTGGGATAAGTAGTGTACTACAACTACTTTTCTTACTTCTAGAACTTCAGTAGAACAGATAGATATAGATATGTAAAAACCAATATAATAAAGAGCAGGAAAAAAATCATGAAGTCAACTTTTTAATAAAAGGCAGAAACTGAGATACAGTTTTTGCTTTGCTTGTTGTTTAATTTTTAAATCCTCTAAGATTCATTTTTTTCCTTTTGATGGAACACATATTCTATGTGTGTAACTGGTTCTTTGGATGATTTAGAAATGTCAAAAAGTTTTTGAAGACAGAATGTGGATACAGAACAACTAACTGACCTAGCAGAGAAAAAGAAGCAACAAATAAGGACTGCCAACCAAAAAGCTTCCTTAGTTTTGTTCTCTGGGAAGATCATCCTTATATTTGTTCTTGAGGATCGCTTCTGAAAAAGGCACAGGGGAGAATTTCTCTTAATATTAGCAACCCCTTCCTATTGTTACAGAGTTGGGGACTGTGGGTAGAGGCTTAAAAAAGCAGGTTTTGGGTTTCTAGGGTTTATTAGCTCCAAAACGGCAATCCTATAGGCAGATATCCAAAGCCAATAAGCAGATGATACTGTGAACCTTGGATCTCCGTGCCAGTATAGGAATTCTTATATTACAGCAGTAAACTTCAGTATTCTGCCATTGCCCTAACCCTCAGCATTTCTAGTTCCATCTTGATTGCTAACTCACTACAAGTGTGAAGTGACAGGTTAAAACAATATTCCCTTTTCCTCAAGCAGCATCCCAGTGTTTTTTCATACATTTTTCTTTGTATTAACATACTGCTAAATGCATCTACTGAAAATATTAGTTTTATATATATAGGTATAGATAGATATAGTATATAGTAGCAAAACTTCTGAACATCTAGGCAGAGAGAAAGTCCAGAAAGTTTTTATCTATACTTTATCTATAAAGGAAAAACAATCAAATTTTTATTATACTTCTCAACAGTTATATTATATGCAAGATGGTAACAGAACAATATCTTCCAAGTGGCAAAGAAAGATACCTGTTCTATCAGTCATCTACCGCCACAAAATGTCACTCTAAAACAAAACCTTGAAACAATACTGGTTTATTTAGCTCATCAGTCTGCAAATTGGACAATTAGGCTGAACTCTGCTCAGTGATTTTTTGGTCTCACTTGGGCCCATCCTTATGTATGGAAGTCGGTTGGCCATTGGCTAACCTAGGATGGCTTCATACGGGATAACAGGGGTAAATTTGTTCCAGGCAATGGCTGAACACAAGAGCAATAAAACAAAAGCTTTTCAATACTCTGCTTGTGTTGTATTTGCTAACATTCTGTTTGCCAAAATAAGTCATGTGAGCCAAGCCCAGAATCAAGCCATAGATACAGGAAAGACTAAAGAATTAGGGCCTTTTTGCAGTCTACCATATCTATAAACTCAGAGCTTTATACTCTATTTTATTCAAAATAAAATACAGACATTTTCAAACATTGAAGTACTATTTATAGTACTCATCATTTGTCTTTAGGAAAGTTACTAGAAAATGTTTTTATAATAAGAAGAAAAATGAATCTAAGAAGAATTATAGGATACAACAAAGAATGATGAGAAAAAATGAGTAAAACATAAGTATCAAAATTCATTGACCTTTTTAAAAATATCTGTATCTAAAAGTCCATGTTGTATCAAAATGTAAGTTTGAAGAGAGGAAGGAAGTGGAAGTGAAATACAAAAGGATGTGTAACACATTAAACTTTTATCTTGTGATGAGGGTTGTATTTTGAGAAAAAATATATAATTAGTATAATATATATCCAGTAGAGGAAAAGGGAGAACAAGGAAAACTTAGTTATTCCAATTAAAGTCAGGATAAAAAAATAAGAAAGCATATAAGTGTCAAAGATGAAATAAGATGGTTTAAAAAGCTACAAATATAGCAGCAATCAAAATAAATATAAATGGATAAACTTTCTGTATAACACTGACTGTTAGAATTTTTAAAAATCAAGGCAAGTGCCCTTTATAAATAACACTGAACCAAGTTGGTACAGAAAAGTTAAAAAATAAAGGAACAGGAAAAGACAGAACATAAAAATGTTAATGTAAAAGAAGATTGGCATTTGAGAATCAAACAAGACAGAATCAAAGAAAACAATACTGGAGATTTACAGTAATAAAATTTTCAAACCTAAGATTAATATATATTAATATATATCATGAATATTAATTTGTGAAAGAATCCTAAATCAATTAAGATTTTTTGGCTGTAGAGAGAATTTCTAAGTAAGACGCAGGTTTATATTTCTTTCACATCAAAGTTATCAGGAAGTAAATAGTCTAGGACTGGGATGGTGACTCCATAGCCATCAGACCCCTCACCTCCTTTCATCTTTCTGGTCCACCATCATCAGTGAATGGTTCCCATTCTCATGGTTGCTTTTTTGCCCAAGATGGCTACTAGACATCTAGTCATCACATCCACATTCCAGGCCAAATAGAAATGAAGGAGAAAGGGAAGAAGAGCAAAAGCTGTTTAAAAGAACTTTCTTATAAATCCAATCCAATAGCTTCTACTTAATGTCACTGATCAGAAATGAGTGACATAGCCACTTCTATTTGAAAAGAAGACTAGAAAAAATGTTTACTGAGCCCTCCAAAAAAATTAAGATTCCATTGATAAAGAAGAAAGAGAAAAATTGGTGTATGATAAGTAACTGGCATCACAAAAAGTGGTGATAGTGGTTGATTCTGGACACTGGAGGCCAAGTATGGAATTGAAACTTACTTTTCACTTTATATTCTTCTGTGCTTTTTTTTCCAGACTTATGGGCTATTTATTAAAAATAAATATTTTTCACTGAATTCATCGTCTTTCTTCATGAGCCCACCTATTCCACCTTATAAAATTTTTCTTTTAGTAAAAGGAATCACCATTCACCTAGTCACCCACACTACACATTTGAATATTATCTTTAACTTTTATTTCAACCTCCTTATTTATCTCACAAGACACCAAATCAAGTCAATTTTATCACAGAACTGACTCGCACTCTAACATTTTCTCTCCATCCTTGTTGCTACTACCTTATTTTAGCCTTCAAAATGTCTAGTAGGACTATTACATGGCCTATTGTCTGGTCTGTCCCTCGTCAATTGTTCCCAATTATTGCCCACCCTCCAGATTGCCACTGGTTATTATTTGAAAAACAATTTTAATATGTCATGACTTCTTATAAGGCCTCAACATAGATGCTCAATATTCTTTTTGTTTTAGCTTATTGATTAATTTAAAAACCTGCAAAAGGGAAAATTTCATGCAACAAAATTAGAAATCAAATATTAAGGGATTTCCTTTCAGCTTTTCTAGTGAGCCTGGAAAAAATTTATATTCTCGAATCCCAGCTTGCCAATATAAAAATAAAGATACCACACTAACTGACAGGAGAATTTGCTGATAATTGCAGAGCATGTGGAGACTTTGAATTAAACTTCAAAACATTTATTAAGTCACAGGTTTCACTTGTTTAATTACCACTTAGCAATGAACTAGCCTCCATTTGCTTTGAGCAGCTGTCAAATAGTTGTTTGAGTTATACTATAATTGGCCAACTATAATTCAGTGATTGCTACATTAGAATTTTAAGTATATTTGAATATGTATTAAGTCAGGGATCACAAAAATAACACATGTTTTAACAGGCTGAGCTTTAGTTAAATTTTAGTAATTCAAAGAAGGGAGGGGCAGAAACGTATCTGACATCAGATTTTATGCTTGATTTGTATTTAAGAAAACACAGCAAGAAGGCCTGGGTGGCTCAGTCAGTTAAGCATCTGAGACTTGATCTCAGCTAAGGTCTTGATCTCAGGGTCATGAGTTCAAGCCCCACATGGGCTCCATGCTGGGTGTAGAGCCTACTTAAAAAAGAAAAAAAAAAAAAAACAGCGACTTAGAAATAAAGTCACCAATAATTCTTAAATAATTTCAGAATAAAAGACCATAACACATTGTACACTCAATGGTGAGAAATGCATAGCAGCAAAATCAGCAAAACTTTTTTATTGAAAGAGAATAATAAAACTGAAAACATTTACAATGAAAATGAAAACATATATGCTTTTAAAAATTTGTATAATCGGTCCTTATTCTTCTTACCATAAAGAGATCTACGAATAGAAACATTTTCATGTTACCCTCCACTACAGTAGAAAAGACATCACAGACTTAGACTTTAAAACAAACCTTTCTAACTTATTTTTTCTACTTTAATTTGTTTTTATTTTTAAGTAGGCTTCACGCTCAGCATAGAGCCCAATGTGGGGTTTAACCTCACCACCTGAGATCGAGACCTGAGCCAAGATCAAGAGTCGGAAGCTTTATTGACTGAACCACCACCCAAAACTTCTCATTTATTAAAAATGGTATTGCATGAAGAAAATACAGAAGGTAATCACCAACCTGTAACAATGTAGCCGGCATATCCAGTGCCTTAAAACCTCAAAATAACAACTTTTGTTTTATATATGTGTACAGGATAAGACCCCTCAGGAAAAATTGTTTTATGGTCAGTCCTCACTGGAGAGGTGAGTCTAATCACACTTACACAGTGGAAGAGGGGTTCATCTTACTAAGAGAGAAATACCCTGATATTCAGGAGAAGAAAGAATAGTCATAAGTGAGCAAATATCAAAAATCCATTTCAAGGAGTGCTGGTAACACGCTATTGTAAAGGGCCAGCGGCACCTGGGTGGCTCAGTCCTTTAAGCCACTGACTCTTGATTTCAGCTCAGGTCATGATCTCAGGGTGGTGAGATCGAGCCCCACATGGGGGTCCACAATGGGCGTGGAGCCTGCTTGGGACTCTCTCCCTCCCTCCCTCTGCCCTGCCCTTCTCACCCCACGTGTGCTGTCTCTCCAAAAAAAAAAAAGGAAAAAAGAAAAGGGCCATAGTGTTTGTATAATAAAACATAAAGGACTGATCATTTTTTGAGACTAGCATTATTTCTCTAACTGGCAGGCTATGTCATGTCTAGTAGCTCTTCTGTTTTGAGGGGATCAGAGGTGGTTTCTTCATCTGCCCTCTGTGACCACTCAAGCCATCCATGCATTCCTGTGTATACATGGACTACCCCATGCTTTGCCAGGTCTATTAATGTTCATCACTGCAGCAAAATCACTTAAGGTAGGGGCACCTGGCCGGCTCAGTCAATAGAGCATCTGACTCTTGATCTCAGGATCCTGAGTTCAAGCCGCACGTGCAGAGTTTACTTTAAAAAAATAAAAAAGACTCTTGAAGTAGAAGAACACAGAAAGTCAGTTCCTCAAAGCTTTCCCAGTCTATATCATAAGCCATAAGTTTATTTGAAAGAATCTCCATGCAGTTCTCCAGTATTCTCCCTGTGCTTTTACTGAGTCTATGCAGATGCCAACAGGAATGTGCTTTCCCCTCTAGACTAAAGTTGCCACAAGGAGCTGAAAATCTGAAAGTTCTCACTTAAGTTTACTGGAAAAATTATTCAGCCAATGGATAAAATGATTAGCAATTTTTTACAATAACTATCAGAGTCTGAATAATGTTTGGTCCTATTTGCAAATTTAATTTAAAAGATTGCAACATTTTACTTATGACCCAGCAATTGCACTACGAGGTTTATATCTCAAAGATACAAATGTAGTGATCTGAAGGGACAACTGCACCCCAATGTTTATAGCAGCCATGTCCACAATAGCCAAATGCCAAATTATGGAAAGAGCCCAGATGCCAATCCACAGATGAATGGATAAAGAAGATGCGGTACATATATATGATGGAATACTACTCGGTCATCAAAAAAATGAAATCTTGCCATTTGCAATGATGTCGATGGAGCTAGAGGGTGAAATTAGAGAAAGACAATTAGAGAAAAACAATTATCATATGCTCTCACTGATATGTGGAATTTAAGAAACAAAACAGGATCATAGGGAAGGGAAGGAAATAAAACAAGATGAAATCAGAGAGGGAAACAAACCATAAGAGACTCTTAACCATAGGAAACAAACTGAGGGTTGCTGGAAGGGAGGGGGTGGGGGGATGGGGTAACTGGGTGATGGACATTAAGGAGGGCACGTGATGTAATGAGCATTGGGTATTATATAAGACTGATGAATCACTGAACTCTTCCTCTGAAACTAATAATACATTATATATTCATTGAATTTAAATTTTTTAAAAAGAATATTAATATCAAAAAAGATCACATTTTAATTAATTTAATTTTCCTTATAAATACTTTGCTCATCAACAAAACCTCCATAAGTATTAAATAGTACTAACATATCTAATAAATTAAACTTTTAGTAAGTTGTTCCTAAATTTCTCTCATTTTTATTTTAAACATAAATCTAAAAAGATTTTAACTCAAGATCGTGAGTCTCAGTCAACTACTTAATCGGGTACTTCAAGTTTGAATTATAAGGCTGTCACTTTCTTTGGCCAATTTTTCTCTTTCATATGATAAGTAATGGTGGTAACAACAAACGTTTACACATAATATGTTTGTTAATGTGCCAAACACAGTACATAAGACTAAACAAGTATGTACAAATTTAATTGTACATATTTTAATACAAATATAAATATTGCAGTTTTGATTGTTTTAACCCTTCCATACTTAATGTTAAATCTTTCCTCAGCTAGGGGAAGCATACCTATTAAAGAGGCTAGTTTTCACCTAGTAAATCAAAGTTATGCACTTCAAGAGGGTTTAACAAGAAAATGGGAGATGCAAGCATCCAAAACAATTCTTCTCATCATCCCAAGTAATTTAGAGTTACCTTCTCAGCATGATTAAAACTACCACTAACCAAAGATTTAGACCAAGACGCTGATGAGATCATTGTTGTTGACCCTGCTGGAATTCACTAAACTCTATGTTGTAACTGGCTACATCATAGTCATCCCATATTTGACTGGACAAATAAAGAAGCTAGATTTATGGGTCTCAGGACCACATCCTTGGATTCAAAGTGATATACACCCTCTGATTCTTTTGTCTATAGCCAAAAATCTATGGTCCCCATTGGGATCAGTCACGTGACTGGATTTTGGACTCTTTTGATTAGTAAATCATTTCTCCTTCTAGCTCTAAAGATGGCAAAAAGTCTCCAAGAACAAAAGACTAAACATTCAAATGTTAGAGGAATCTCAGGACCCAGTCCTTTTGTGTTATATCTAAACTTGGAAAATAGTAGTATGGTCATTGGAAAAATGAGTGACCAAATAAACCTCAGTAACCCCCATATGTTACTTCCCTAGACACGTAACAAGAAGTGTACTCTTGTTTTGCCATTGCCATGGAAGCTATTGGGAAAATATAATTAAAAAATGAAATCTTCTGTCTTTTATCCACTTTTATGACAGAATAAACATTAAACCAGAAAGTGATACACATCACAAGCATTCCATTAAGAGATTGCAAAGAAAGAAAGAAATCTCATGGTTTCACAGAGCCAAGCAGACAGAACTCATTACATACAGGTTTTCAAAATAAACACTAACAAGCCCTCAAGTAAGAGAACTTGTCAGTACCATTTTTCACACGTAGTTCATCCTAAATTTGCTTGGTAATTGAAGGGACCAACTGTGTTAGCTAATTGGCTTTATCCAAAGAAGAAACTATTTTTCATATATTTATGACAGGAGGTGTTGTTGCAACTTTGAGTAAGGTACCCAAAGGTAAGCCCCTGTCTTTCCACAGAAACTGTAGGAGAGGAGTGCTATCTCTCTTGATGTTATATTTCAAAGAGATGGCTCCTAGATCCTTGTAAAAGACCTTCTTGGTTCATAAGGCTGATAAAAGTCCTAACTCATCTGCAAAAGGATTTATTTACATTTCAAAGAGAGGAGAAAGTACTTACAGTTCAAATTTTCTAGATTTCTAGGGTAAGTACTCTAAGAAAAAGGAACAGAGGGAAATCTCTTCCTTTATTTTCAATAGAGAGAATTAAGCTTCTTATTTTTAATTTTCATTTGTCCTTATAGAACCTAAGATCCTTCAAGATTTTTCAATGAAATGCAATTGGCATTTTAAGTGGGATAATTCTAGCTAGTATAGGACTGCCAGATGTAATGCAGAACTGGTTCTAGTCAATATATACTTATAGAGCCCAAGTTATTGAAATAACCCCAGATCTGTCCCAACACCTACCCAGATGCTTCCACCATGTAAAGTGCCACCCCAGTGAAGGACCACTGTTAGGTCCCTCTCCTTCTTGGGCCTCTGAGATCATGCAATACCACTCTTTTGCCAAGCACACACAAGCCATCTATCTCTGGAATACCAGGGACACTTCCATTAGATTCATCAATGCAAAATTGCTAAATTCCCTGAATCCTCAGGAAGACATATCTATAAATGATGGGTTTAAAACACCCTGAGTACCTTTTAAAGGAAGAGCTCTTCTACAACAGAGTTGTTCTCAAAAGTACACTAAAGATTCCTTCCCAGGGGAAGTCTCTTTTACTGAAACTCCTCCATAGACCAAACCTTCATTAACTAGAAATAGACCAACCAGGAGTAACTCTTCCGTGAATAAACCTGTATTGCCCCAGGCCAGAGGGCAGTGAACTATTCATATTAGAAGTAAAGAATATTTTTATAGCAGGAGGCAATGTATAGAAACGGACACTTACAAGTGTATAACTGTAAACAATTCTTGCACATTCTTAGATAATCTTTCATTTTTACAAAATAAAGCATGTATTGCCCCCCAAAAGTCCTTGGGCTCTGTGATTCACACTGGCATATTACACAAGGTCATTAACTTTGGAACCAATTTGCACGGAATTTGAACCAATATTGTAACCTTCTATTTCCCTTTTGGTGACCAGCACACGACCGTTAGGGGACACTCAGTAAATGTTGCATTACAATTAATGTAATTGGATTAATTGAATTCAGTGTGTGTAGACTATTTTATATTAAACAAGATAATACAGTCAAAGCCCACTGAGAGTAAGAGACAGATAAGTGCATTTTTCCAGGGAGTGGGAAAGAAGAATTACAATAAAATGATAATGATGACAGTGATGATATCTACTGAATAACTATCATATGCAGGGCGCCTGGGTGGCTCAGTCATTAAGCATCTGCCTTCAGCTCACGTCATGATCCCAGGGTCCTGGGATCGAGCCCCACATCAGGCTCCCTGCTCGGCGGGAAGCCTGCTTCTCCCTCTCCCACTCCCCCTGCTTGTGTTCCCTCTCTCGCTGTCTCTCTCTGTCTCTCTCTGTGAAATAAATAAAATCTTAAATTAAAAAAAAAAACTATCATATGCAAGGCATTGTGTTCACATTATTTTAATTCCCACAAAAGCCCTATCTGATAAACATTGTCCCCATTTTTCTGAAGGAAATGCCAATTCATATATAGTCACTGTTTTAGTTAGACTACGTAATACTATGTTTTTTTGTTTGTTTATTTGTTTAATTTTATTTTATTATGTTATGTTACACCATACATTACATCATTAGTTTTTGATGTAGTGTTCCATGATTCATTGTTTGTGTATAACACCCAGTGTTCTATTCAATATGTGCCCTCTTTAATACTCATCACTGGGCTAACCCATCCCCCCACTCCCCTCCCCACTACAACCCTCAGTTTGTTTCTCAGAGTCCACAGAAGTAATACTATGTTTTGATAAGCTGGGGCGCCTGGGTGGCTGAGTCGTTAAGCGCCTGCCTTCGGCTCAGGTCATGATTCCAGGGTCCTGGGATCGAGCCCCGCATCGGGTTCCCTGCTCAGCAGGAAGCCTGCTTCTCCCTCTCCCACTCCCCCTGCTTGTGTTCCCTCTCTAGCTGTCTCTCTCTCTGTCAAATAAATAAATAAAATCTTTAAAAAAAAATACTATGTTTTGATAAGCAAACCCAAAATCCCTATAGCTTAACACAATAAAAGTTAATATCTATCTCACATTATAGTCCAGTTCAGCCATATTAGTTAGCAGCCTTCCACATGGCCATGCAGGAATTCAGGCTCTTTCCATCTTGTAAGATTAACACACCTAGAGCCTCACAATCTATAAATTACATCACTTCCACTCATGTTCCATTATCCAGAACTCAGTCCCATGGTCACATCTAATTACCAAGGAGGCTAGGAAATGAGGCCTCTTGTTTATAAGGAGAATGAAATGCCAAGAACCTGTTTCTGGCATCAATTAACTTGTCACAGAATTAGTGAGCTATAGGAGCACCTGGCTGGTTCAGTTGGAAGAGCATGCAACTCTTGATCTCAGGATCATGAGTTCGAGCCCCATGTTGGGTGTAGAGATTACTTAATAAATAAAAACTTACAGAATTAGTGAGCTATAGAGTAGGACTTGACCAACACAAAATAAGCACAATAATGAGAAGAATCATTGCCTCAGAGTCTGTAAAGGTAGACATTAATTACACCCAAAAGTAAAGTTGCAACTGTCGGTAGCACAGTAAAATACAAGGCCATAACTATGAAATTCTTTGAAAGAGGCTGGGGAGGGAGAAACATCTGAACTGAAATCTGAAAGGTGAATGGAAGAGCGTTCTAGACAGAGGAATCAGCATGTGCCAAGACCCATTAATAAGAGGGAGACTGTTGAGCATGAAGAAACTGAAGCCCCAGGCTGAAGGGGAGAGAGAACAAAGCAGATAGTGGGGAGGTACAGGGTCTGATCAGCCACATTGGTTAATGTCACCTTTATTGTCAGAGTCAGGTGAACCATTTAAGAGTTTTAAGCAAGAAGTTGAATTGATTGCATTTGTTAGTTGACAGCATCATTCTGTATGCATTGCAAAGAATGCATTGATGATGGTGTCCAGGGGATGCACAGAGACCACTTGGGAAGCTATTGATTAAGTAAGACAACGGTGGCTTGGACCAGTGGTGGTCATGGTGGAAAAAAGTGGAAAGAGGAAAAAGAGTTGGAGAAACATGGATGAAATTTACAAATTTTTGTCACCAGTTGGATACGGATTCTATCTAGAGGATGACAGAGATTTGTGATTATTTTCTTAACAAGCCAAACAACATTAAAAGGATCTTCAGCCAGATAACTTATTAAGGCATCATTCATGATATAGTATATGTTGCCTAATTGAATTTAAATTTTTTTTAAAAAGGCATCATTCATATGAAAAAGAAATAATTATATGATCTTAACCAACACCAAAGAAATACAAACAATTATAAGAACATATTATGAGCAACTCTATGCCAGCAAATTAGATAACCTGGAAGAAATGGATGCTTTCCTAGAGATGTATCAACTACCAAAACTGAACCAGGAAGAAAGAGAAAACCTGAACAGACCTATAACCACTAAGGAAATTGAAGCAGTCATCAGAAATCTCCCAACAAACAAAAGCCCAGGGCCAGATGGCTTCCCAGGGGAATTCTACCAGACATTTAAAGAAGAATTAATACCTATTCTTCTGAAACTGTTCCAAAAAATAGAAATGGAAGGAAAACTTCCAAACTCATTTTATGAGGCCACCATTACCTTGATCCCAAAATCAGACAAAGACCCCGTCAAAAAGGAGAATTACAGACCAATATCCCTGATGAACATGGATGCAAACATTCTCACCAAAATACTAGCCAATAGGATCCAACAGTACATTAAAAGGATTATTCACCACGACCAAGTGGGATTTATCCCTGGGCTGCAAGGTTGGTTCAACATCCGCAAATCAATCAACGTGATACAATACATTAACAAAAGAAAGAACAAGAATCATATGATCCTCTCAATAGATGCAGAAAAAGCATTTGACAAAGTACAGCATCCTTTCTTGATCAAATTCAGAGTATAGGGATAGAGGGTACATACCTCAATATCATAAAAGCCATCTATGAAAAACCTACAGCGAACATCATTCTCAATG
The DNA here is from genome assembly GCF_002201575.2 of Neomonachus schauinslandi. Classification (NCBI taxonomy): domain Eukaryota; kingdom Metazoa; phylum Chordata; class Mammalia; order Carnivora; family Phocidae; genus Neomonachus; species Neomonachus schauinslandi. The sequence continues at coordinate 51,986,800 of NC_058407.1, read as the reverse complement.
GGGAAAAACTGAGAGCTTTCCCCCTAAGGTCAGGAACACGGCAGGGATGTCCACTATCACCATTGCTATTCAACATAGTACTGGAAGTCCTAGCCACAGCAATCAGACAACAAAAAGAAATAAAAGGCATCCAAATTGGCAAAGAAGTCAAACTCTCACTGTTTGCAGGTGATTGATACTTTATGTGGAAAACCCAAAAGACTCCACCCCAAAACTGCTAGAACTCATACAGGAATTCAGTAGAGTGGCAGGATATAAAATCAATGCACAGAAATCAGTGGCATTCCTATACACCAACAACAAGACAGAAGAAAGAGAAATTAAGGAGTCGATCCCATTTAGAATTGCACCCAAAACCATAAAATACCTAGGAATAAATCTAACCAAAGAGGCAAAGGATCTGTACTCAGAAAACTATAAAATACTCATGAAAGAAATTGAGGAAGACATAAAGAATTGGAAAGACGTTCCATGCCCATGGATTGGAAGAACAAATATTGTGAAGATGTCAATGCTACCTAGAGCAATCTACACATTAAGTGCAATCCCCATCAAAATACCATCAACTTTTTTCAAAGAAATGGAACAAATAATCCTAAAATTTGTATGGAACCAGAAAAGACCCCGCATAGCCAGAGGAATGTTGAAAAAGAAAAGCAAAGCTGGTGGCATCACAATTCCAGACTTCCAACACTATTACAAAGCTGTCATCAGCAAGACAGTATGGTACTGGCACAAAAACAGACACATAGATCAATGGAACAGAATAGAGAGCCCAGCAATGGACCCTCAACTCTATGGTCAACTCATCTTTGACAAAGCAGGAAAGAATGTCCAATGGAGAAAAGACAGTCTCTTCAACAAATGGTGTTGGGAAAATTGGATAGCCACATGCAGAAGAATGAAACTGGACCATTTCCTTACACCACACACAAAAATAGACTCAAAATGGTTGAAAGACCTCAATGTGAGACAGGAGTCCATCAAAATCCTAAAGGAGAATACAGGCAGCAACCTCTTCGACCTCAGCCGCAGCAACTTCTTCCTAGAAACATCGCCAAAGGCAAGGGAAGCAAGGGCAAGAATGAACTATTGGGACTTCATCAAGATAAAAAGCTTTTGCAAAGCAAAGGAAACAGTCAACAAAACCAAAAGACAACCGACAGAATGGGAGAAGATATTTGCAAATGACATATCAGATAAAGGGCTAGTATCCAAAATCTATAAAGAACTTATCAAACTCAACACCCAAAGAACAAAGAATCCAATCAAGAAATGGGCAGAAGACATGAACAGACATTTTTCCAAAGAAGACATCCAAATGGCCAACAGACACATGAAAAAGTGCTCAACATCGCTCGGCATCAGGGAAATCCAAATCAAAACCTCAATGAGATACCACCTCACACCAGTGAGAATGGCTAAAATTAACAAGTCAGGAAATGACAGATCTTGGCGGGGATGCGGAGAAAGGGGAACCCTCCTACACTGTTGGTGGGAATGCAAGCTGGTGCAGCCCCTCTGGAAAACAGTGTGGAAGTTCCTCAAAAAGTTGAAAATAGAGCTACCATATGATCCAGCAATTGCACTACTGGGTATTTACCCCAAAGATACAAATGTAGGGATCCGAAGGGGTACGTGCACCCTGATGTTTATAGCAGCAATGTCCACAATAGGCAAACTGTGGAAAGAGCCAAGATGTCCATCGACAGATGAATGGATAAAGAAGATGTGGTATATATATACAATGGAATATTATGCAGCCATCAAAAGGAATGAGATCTTGCCATTTGCAACAATGTGGATGCAACTGGAGGGTATTGTGCTAAGCAAAATAAGTCAATCAGAGAAAGACATGTATCATATGACCTCACTGATATGAGGAATTCTTAATCTCAGGAAACAAACTGAGGGTTGCTGCAGTGGGGGGTGGGGTGGGAGGGATGGGCGGCTGGGTGATAGACACTGGGGAGGGTATGTGCTCTGGTAAGCACTGTGAATTGTGCAAGACTGTTGAATCTCAGATCTGTACCTCTGAAACAATGCAATATATGTTAAGAAAAAAAAAAGAAGAAGATAGCAGGAGGGGAAGAATGAAGGGGGGGAAATCGGAGGGGGAGACAAACCATGAGAGACGATGGACTCTGAAAAACAAACTGAGGGTTCTCGGGGGGGGGGTGGGAGGATGGGTTAGCCTGGTGATGGGTATTAAAGAGGGCACATTCTGCATGGAGCACTGGGTGTTATGCACAAACAATGAATCATGGAACACTACATCAAAAATTAATGATGTAATATATGGTGATTAACATAACAATAAAAAAATTTTTTAAAAAGAAATAATTATATGACCTTTTAGAATCAGAACCTATCATGATTTTAAGGTAATAAATATATTAAAATAGCTCTATTCCTTGCAAGCCCCTCTCATCTTTATCTTTCATTTAATATCAGATTAGATCCCCTTTCTCTCAGTCGCCTTCCTCTTTTTTCAGAAGAATCTGACTTTTTTTAATTTCCCTTAAACGTAGAAAGTTCATAGAGGTCCAAACACATTTTCTGCATTTACTTAAGAGACAACGTTCTTTGATTGCATTTGAATGTTCTAGACAGTTAAAATGGGACAATTTTGTGAATGGAAAATTGGATGGGTGGAAAATTTCTCTAATTTTATTGTGATTACCAAAATTAAATTCATCATATGACATGCCCTTCTAAATAAACACTACAATACCCTGAAGAACAGTGTTTTTGCCTTGTCTTGTCAGTGGACATACATTAGTCATTCAGATCATGGCCATGTGATTCAGAAGGGACTCATATTTTGTCGTACTTTTGTATTAACACCTGAACTACCTAATGATTTTTTATTTTCTAATTATTATTTTTCCCTCTACAAAAGTAATACATGCTTATTAAAGAAAATTTAGAAATGATGAGAAAAAATAGAGAAGTTGTATTGCTATGGTCCATTAAGGTTATTTCTAACTTACATTGAGATGAACATCTGGGGAGATAAGTCTTTGAGTTGCTTCATTGATTAATTTATTGGATTGCAAGTGATAGGCTTATTACTTGAGAATCTTTTTTACATATTCTCAAATTGCCATCCAAAAAATGTGTGCCAACGTATATACATAGCAGCAGTATAAAAGAATGGCCCACACTTTGAAGCATTGAATATGACTTTTGCTCAGTGTCCACCAATTTGAAACATGAAAAGTGCTATATTTCATTGTTAAAATTTTAATTTCTTTGAACACTAATAAAATTCAATAGTTCTCTATTTTCTCTTTCCTCTTGCCACACTAGCCTGGAGATTTCTTTTTTAAGGTTAATTATTTAATTTTTTTAGGTATAAGTAATCTCTACACCCAATGTGGGGCTTGAACGCACAACCCTGAGATCAAGAGTTGCATGCTCCACCAACTGAGCCAGCCAGGCACCCCCAGCCTGGATATTTTAAATGGGGGCCATATTGCTAGCTTATATGTCCATTTGCTATTGTGGGACCATCGGTCCTTTAAATGGCTCCCAGGGCTGTCTCACATGAGAAGGGGCACAAGCCACCGACTATCATTGGGTATCTGTCATTTTCTTCTTTCCCCTGACCTGACTTCATTCAGAGATATCTGCAGCCAAGGTCTCTACTGCTCTACTTTGGGGAATGTATTCTAAGAAAATAATTCTAAATATAAAGGAAAAAATACATACAAGTAGCTCTTCCCAATAATATCTGTAATAGAAAAACCAAAAGGAAAGAACAATTTAAATTTCCATAGAATAATATTAACAATGGTATATCCACCTTTCCAATATTATGCAGTCACTAAAAATAATGTTTAAAAAGACTATGTCAAGGCAAAAAAAGCAAATATGGGACTTTTGGGACTACATCAAACTAAAAAGCTTCTGTACAGCAAAGAAAACCATCAACAAAATGAGAAAGCAACCTACCAAATGGAAAAAAATCTGCAAATCATATATCTGATAAGAGGTTAATATCCAAAATATAAATATAAAGAACTCATACAACTCAATAGCAAAAAAGCAAACAATTCACTGAAAAATGGACAGAGGATCTGAATAGACATTTTTCCACAGAAGGCCAACAGGTATATGAAAAGATGCTCAACATTACTGAACATCAGAGAAATGCAAATCAAAACCATAATAATATATCACCTTACACTTGGTAGAATGGTTATTATCAAAAAGACAAGAAATAACAAGTGTTAGCAAGGAAGTAGAAAAAGGAACCCATGTGCACTGTTAGTGGGAATGTAAATTGGTGCAGCCACTACAGAAAACAATATGGCAGTTCCCCACAAAATTAAAAACAGAACTACCATATGACCCAGCAATTTTTACTTCTGGGTATTTATCCAAAGGAAATGAAAACACTAACTCAAAAAGATATTCCTACCCCCATGTTCATTGCAGCATTATTTACAATAGCCAAGACATGGAAATGACCTAAGTGCCCATCAATGGATGAATGGATTAAAAAAACTATACTATAAATGCACACACACACACAGACACATACACACACACTCACTCACCCAGAATGGAATATTATCCAGCCATAAAAAAGAAGGATATCTTGCCATTTGTGACAACATGAATGGACCTTGAGGGCATTATGCTATTATGCTACATGAAATAAGTCAGACAGAGAAAGTCAAATACTGTATGATCTCACTTAAAAAAATTTTTTTAACTCATAGATACAGAGAATGGATTAGTGGTTGTCAGAGGTAGGGGATGGAGGGCAGGTGAAATGGATAAAGGTGGTTGAAAGGTACAAACTTCCAGTTATAAAATAAGTAAGTCATGGAGATGCAACATACAGCATGGTGACTGTATTGTATATTTGAAAGTGGCTAAAAGAGTAGGTCTTAAAAATTCTCATCACAAGGGGTAAAAATTGTAACTATGTGTGGATACTAACTAGACGTTGTAGTGATCATTTCGTAGTATATACAAATATCAAATCACTATGTTGTATTATGTCAATTATATCTCCATAAAAATAAATAAGTGATAAATAAATAAAAGACTATACCAGGAGCACTTGGGTGGCTCAGTCGGTTAAGCATCTGCCTTCAGCTCAGGTTACGATCCCAGTGTCCTGAGACCGAGGCCCACGACAGGCTCCCTGCTCAGCGGGGAGTCTGCTTCTCCTGCTTCCTCTGCCCCCACCCCGTTCATTCTCTCCCTCAATCCCTCTCTCAAATAAAAAAAAAAAATCTCTAAAAAAAAAAAAAAAGACTATACCATACAATGGAATATTATTAAACCATAAAAAGGAATGAAGTACTGATTTATACTACAACATGGATGAACTTTGAAAACATTATGCTAAATAAAAGAATCAGACACAGGGGTGCCTGGGTGGCTCAGATGGTTAAGCGTCTGCCTTCGGCTCAGGTCATGATCCCAGTGTCCTGGGATCGAGCCCCTCATTGGGCTTCTGGCTCAGCGGGAGCCTGCTTCTCCCTCTCCCTCTGCCTCTCCCCCTGCTCATGCTCTCTCTCTCTCTCTCTGTATCTCTGTGTCTCAAATGAATAAATTTTTTTAAAAATCTTAAAAAAAAAAAAGAAGTCAGACACAAAAGGCCGTATGTCGTATGATTACACTTACATGTAATGTCCAGAACAGGCAAATCCACAGAGAGAGAAAATACATTAGAGATTCCCAGGAGTTGCAGAGAGAGAAATGGGGAACTGCTGCTAAGAAGTATGAGATCTATTTGAGGGGATAAAACTTCCAGAATTAAATAGTGATGGTTGTACTACCTTTTAAATATGCTAAAAATCACTGAATTATACCTTTTAAAAGGGTATATTTTATAATATGTGAATTACAGCTCAATAAATTATTTTTAAAGGACTATACCAATATATGAAATGTTTACAACATAATGTTGAACAGAAAAGTAAGGAATAAAATTATATAAGCAGTGTAGACGGCTTAAATAGATCTCAGAGAGGATAGATGACATCATAAAGCTTACTTGTTTTGGGGCGCCTGGGTGGCTCAGTTGGTTAAGCAACTGCCTTCAGCTCAGGTCATGGTCCCAGGGTCCTGGGATCGAGCCCCGCATCGGGCTCCCTGCTCGGCGGGAGGCCTGCTTCTCTCTCTCCCACTCCCCCTGCTTGTGTTCCCTCTCTCACTGTTTCTCTCTCTCTCTGTCAAATAAATAAATAAAATCTTTAAAAAAAAAAAAAAAAAAAAAA
>NC_058407.1:51961638-51980158 GCF_002201575.2 Neomonachus schauinslandi | reverse complement strand
AAATAAAAAAAATCTTTAAAAAAAAAAAAAAAAAAAAAGCTTACTTGTTTTATCCATACCATATCCATGCTCATTTTGGAGAGAAAGAAATGTCTGCTAATTTTTCTGCCTCAGTTAGTAGAAAATTAGTTCTTCATCAGAGTAATACACCTAAACTTGCTTACCTCCTAGAGGTATTGATACAATCTAAAATTAAAAACCATGTGGGGCACCTGGGTGGCTCAGTTGTTAACCGTCTGCCTTCAGCTCAGGTCATGATCTCAGGGTCCTGGGATCGAGCCCTGCATCAGGCTCCCTGATCAGTGGGAGGCCTGCTTCTCCCTCTCCCACTTCCCCTGCTTGTGTTCCTGCTCTCACTATGCCTCTCTCTGTCATATAAATAAATAAAATCTTTTTTAAAAAATTAAATTAAATTAAAAACCATGTGTTTGAGGCTTGGCTTTTAGTCAATAAAACATCTTCATTTTATTTTTTTTAATTGAAGTGGTAGTCAAAGACTACTCTTTTTTAAATTTTTTTTATTAAGTAAACTCTACCCTCAATGTAGGTCTCAAACTCAAGACCCGAGATCAAGAGTTGCATGCTCTACTGACTGAGCCAGCCAGGCACCCCAAAACATCTTCATTTTAAAAGACTATTTTCATTAAGAGAGTTCTCTCAGAAGCCTTCCAATGTATCATGATTTTTAGCTACCAATTAGAGAAATTTTTGAGTAGATATTTCTAGGAATCACAGAGTAAAACCATTCATGCAGTGATACGAAGAATTGATAAGTGAATGTACAGCATGCTTCATGTTACTTTTTCAGAGTTTGTTGTAAACCCCCACACAGGCTTCAGACTTAACCCTAAGCACTCATTTCCTGGGAGTAAATTTATGGATTTAATTCATTTGTGTGGCTTTAAGAATCCAAGATATATCCTAATGGATAAGAGAGTGAATTTTAAGTACAAAATAGACATTTCTCTAGGAACTGTTTTTTTCCTAAGTATTATTTTTCATGTATGTTTCATTTACTATTTGGTAGTAAATAAAGTGTCCATTGTTTAAATCAGTTAGGGTAAAATTCTTCATCAGAAATATACTCTACCTAGATTCAAATCCTAAATTCATCCTTGTCGGGCGCCTGGGTGGCTCAGTCGTTAAGCGTCTGCCTTCGGCTCAGGTCATGATCCCAGGGTCCTGGGGTCGAGTCCCGCATCGGGCTCCCTGCTCGGCAGGAAGCCTGCTTCTCACTCTCCCACTCCCCCTGCTTGTGTTCCTGCTCTCGCTATCTCTCTCTCTGTCAAATAAATAAATAAAATCTTTAAAAAAATAAAATAAAATAAAAAAATAAATTCATCCTTGTCTAGCTGTACTTTGGTCATGTACTTAACCTCAAGTTCTCAAGTTTCCTGATCCATAAAATGGGCAGTGATTCCTTTGAGGAATACACATACACACACATATATACTCTGTGTGTGTGTGTGTGTGTAATTTCTTTGGATGGAATGTGTATTCTTTTCCTCTGGGGGAGATAGATGTATATATTCACTTCTCTAAACCATTTAAAACTATGACAGAGAAAAACACTCGTCAAAAAACATTAGTATATAAACAAGCAAAGAAAAAAGAGACAAAAAAACAGACTCTAAAATACAGAGAACCAACTGGTGGTTGTGGGGGGAGGGGGAGGATGGGTGAAATAGATAAAGGAGATTAAGAGTACACTTATCTTGAGCACTGAGAAATGTATAGAATTGTTGAATCATTATATTGTACACCCGAAACTACTGTAGCACTCTAGGTTAATTATACTTGAATAAAAAAACGCATCAGTTATAGGTTGAGGGTAAGAGAATGCCTAGAGAAAATAAGAAATAGATGCAGTGCTAAGTAAGAAAATCTGTCAAGGCAGAAGGCCCAGAGTACAGAGCGAATCGGGGGACATCCTATGGACAGATGAAAAAGATGGAACCTCTACCCAGGATATAGGGTCCTACAGCCAGCACCCGGAACCCAGTGTCCTGGTTACCACTCTGCTTACCAGACACACATAAATGCAACTTGCAAACCAGCCCCAAGGTAGGGCAGCTTCACGGATACATTCTAAAGTCCTAGGGCTTACATCTTTTTCCTTTGGCATCCCTAAATCATCCAAGAGCCAGTAGAGTTTCATAAACTTCCTCTTCCTTTCCCTCCTCTCTCCTTTTGTTTTCCTCTAAATGTGTAGAACCTAATAAAGCACCTTTTAAGGAAGCTCAGAGTCTCTGCCTTTGTTCTGAGCACTCTAAATGGTCTTTGTACAGAACTGTCTTTCGAAGCGGAAACAAAAAAGAATCTTAACTAAAGTTTAGTTTTAAAATTCAAAGCCAATGCAGTCGTCATGAGTATTGAATGCAATGATTTCTTTGAAGTGCTTAGCAAGATGGGTAGCTAAACAGCTCTAATAGATGTTAGTTGTTGGTGGTGGTTTTTTTTTTTACTATGCTCATGGTATTAACTGGTCTCCTGGTCCCCTGAAGAAGTTAAGTCCCCCATCAAGCAGAAGTCACTCCTGTCTTTCCATCAGAGATATGAGAAAATATTTGTCTTTTCCCATTCAAAACCCTAGGAAAATTAATTCCTTTAGCTGGGATATAGAAGTCTAGAGTCTCAGATACAAAGACTCCTTCTAGTAGATTTTAAATTGTTAATTATCTCTATTGAAAGGTTTGTTAATAACATAAAATCTATTTATGCAAATACAATTTTTTTGCCTGGACACCATGGATGAAAAAATTGTCATATTATTATGAATTATAAATATGTAAATCTATTATACCAGCCTTTGAGGTGATTTTTAAATATACTGAGAAAAACTCTTTTTCCTTTCTATAGATTCAGAAATATACAGCACTTAGGTTACTCATATGATATATTACTTATGGTTAAATCTATGATAGGATTATCCTTTCATTTCTTCCATGTAAATCAATTACCATATACTATTGATAGTATTCTTTTCTGTTATAGTCATTTGCTATTAGGCTATGAAATATGTATTTGGTAAGTGGAACAAGATGGTGAAATATGCTTTGAACAAACCATATTGTATTTTTCAGTTCATAATTAAGTTATGATATAAAGTCCCTGATATTAAGACACAGAATAATTTAGTGAGAAAAATCTGAGATTCCTAGTCTGGACTTGAATCTAAACTGAATTACTTAACTTCTGAGTGGCCTAAAGCAAATTCTCTAATCTTGTTTTGTTTCTGTTTCCTCATTCTATTTTCCTGGATCCATACAAAATTGAAAACAATTAACAAGGCTTTTAAAAATAATTAGTCAATTGTAGTAGACTCCTTATATAATTTTGAAGGCTGAAGGACTAGCTTTCCAGCACCCATTTCTCCTTTCTAATAGCATCCAAATTTCCTTTTGAGTAATTAACTCTACCCCATTGTATATGGTCTGGTGGAACTCTATTCAGATGCCCTAGCTTCCCCTAGATCTACAAGGGACAAACCTATGTCCCCAAATGGGCCATTTAAATACTCTCTCCTTGAGTAGATGAAACAGAAATTGGAAATGCTTACTATTTGATTTTTCCCCAAGTAGCAATGTCCTGAACACATTTGTCCTATAATAAGTCCCGTGCTATGCTTCCATATCCAGAGCAGCCCTGGATGAACCTGTCTCCAGCTTAGTTTCTCAGCTTCCCATAAATTATGTTGAGCATGCGAGAATTTCAGTAGATTCCTTCCTATTTAGGTTAACCAGAATCATGTATATCTGTTGTTTACAACCAAAAAGTCCCCCCTGATAGGTCAGTCTAATTTTATTGAATATTTTCTCAGAGCAGGCACTAAGCAGGTCATTGTGAGGGCTACAGAGTCTTAAAACATAGTGCCTATTTCTAACTCACTGGGGAAACAGAAAGTTCCGTAAAGAAAGTACTGTATAAGGCAATGGGTAATAAGCCCCAAATGAGTAGTAAAAACAATACTGGAGAGGTAGTGCTTTATTGTGGCAAAAATATGGACTTTGGAGCCGGACATTGACCCCTGAGCTCCAACTCTGCCACTTTCTGTGATGGGCACATTTCTCAAAGACGTTAAGTTTATAACCTGCAAGGCACTACAGAAATGTTAGTTACTAATGATCACTGTGAGCTAGGCATGGTTAGCAGTTTCATGGAGTGAGCCATTCTATAGAAAAGCAAACATTCACTGCATGCCTAATATATACCAAGCACTGTACTAGATATAAAATTTGAACCTTATGACAGTCCTATTTGGTTAAGTTAAATTATTCCCCTTTTAAAATTTTGAAAACTAAGACCTATGGATGTTTGGTAATTTTCCAAAGATCAAGTAGCTAGCAATTGACAAATCCTGGATTTGAACTACATCTATCTGACTCCCAGTTCTATGATGTTACCACTTTTTATAACATCACTGATCTATGAAAATAATTTTTTTGATCTATGAAAACAGTTTAAAGAAAAAGCTTTTTCATTTACATTTACTGTCCCAGCCTTGATTTACCTACATGTGGTTTTATTAGCCTTATAATCTTCACCTTTCCATCATGTTTTTATCAACTGTATTCATTATCTACTGCTACTTAACAAATTACCCCCAAAATGCAGCAGCTTAAATCAATAAATATTTAGTAACAGTTTCCATAAGTTGGGAATCTTGTTGCAGCTTAGCCAGGTCCTGAAACTCAGTCTTTCACAAGGCTGCAGTTAAGGTCCTGGCTATCATCTAAAGGCTCGACTGGAGAAGGGTCTACTTCTCAGCTCACATGGCTAATGGCAGGATTCAGTCCCTCCTGGGCTATTGCCTGGAGGCCTCCCTCAGTTCCATATCTCTCCCCTCCCGATAGGGCCTCTCCGTAGGGCACCTCATAATGAAACATCAGTCCTCAATGAGAACAAGAGCAAGAAAATAAGAGAAAGATGGAAATCAGTCTTTTTGCAATCTAATCTCAAGAGGTGACAGCTTGTCGCTCTTTCTGTATTCTGTTGGAAACAAGTCACTAGGTTTAGTTCACACTCAAGGGAAGAGGCTTATACAAGGGCATGAGTACCAGGAGACAGAATTATCAGGGGCTCTGTTAGAAGCTGCCTCCACATCCAACAGAAATGGATAAGGCTCATGAGATGCAGTTCATGTTCTAATTACACTCAGAGTCACACATAAAATGTTTAAATATTAAAATAAAAAACTTAATTTAAAAAATGTTTAAAGGGCGCCTGGGTGGCTCAGTTGGTTAAGCGACTGCCTTTGGCTCAGGTCATGATCCTGGAGTCCCTGGATCGAGTCCTGCATCGGGCTCCCTGCTCGGCAGGGAGTCTGCTTCTCCCTCTGACCCTCCCCCCTCTCATGTGCTCTCTCTCTCTCATTCTCTCTCTCTCAAATAAATAAATAAATTCTGTAAAAATAAATAAGTAAATAAAAATGTTTCAATACACAAAAGAACGAAGTGAAAAATTTTCATTTAATTTGGATTCCCCAGTATTTCTTTTCCTTTCTTTTTTTTTTTTAAGATTTTATTTATTTATTTGACAGAGAGAGACACAGCGAGAGAGGGAACACAAGCAGGGGGAGTGCGAGAGGAGAAGCAGGCTTCCCGCTGAGCAGGGAGCCCAATGTGGGGCTCAATCCCAGGACCCTGGGATCATGACCCTGGCCGAAGGCAGACGCCTAACGACTGAGCCACCCAGGTGCCCCTGGATTCGCCAGTATTCAAGTATCTGTCTCTCTGATTAATTTTTAACTACTCGAACACCATATTAGTGGATTTTCATCAAATTCAATGCATTACTAAAAGAATCACTATATAGCTTAAACATCTTCTTGAAGTAAAATGTTAATAAAAGGCTTTCATAGATATGATGACAGCACTACGTCAGTTTAAGTATCACCCACAAAGCCTTAATTTTTTTCATTATTTTTTAGGTGCTTTTTTATTCTTCCCTCTGGTCAATTTTAATTCTTCAATTTTAATGAAAATAAATAAGGTTGTTTAATGGGATGGTATAAGAAAAGGAAATTCTTTGAGGATTAAAATATTTATTTACATTTAATTAAGAATACTTTCCTGGTGGGGCACGTGGGTGGCTCAGTCAGCTAAGCATGGGACTCTTGATTTCGGCTCAGGTTGTGATCTCATGGGTTGTGAGATCGAGCCCCACCTTGGCTCCATGGTCAGTGCTCAGTGGGGAGTCTGCTTGAAGATTCTCTCCTTCGGCCCCTCTGCTAATGCATGTGCTCTCTCTCTCTCTCTAAAATAAATAAATCTTAAAAAAAAAAAAAAGAATACTTCCCTGCTACACAAGGATGAGAGGAAGATTACATGACAAAAACAAAATCAGGAACTCGGAGTATTTTAGGACTCAGCATTTTTAATACAGCCTTTCTCCTAGATAATTCTAAAACGGACTACAGATGTCATATATATCTTCTGAAACACTTTAATAATGTCATCTATGAACCATGATATTCCTAAGGGAAAATAAATATGTATATGATTGAGCAACACATAGTAAAATTAGGTATACATGTATCACACATCCCTTCATACCTGGCCAATTTCTTCATGTATGCAATTCATGAAGCTCTAATCATTCACTTCCTACTCTGATAAATGAAGAAAGTATGAGAAATACTGACCCTCGTCTGTGAATTAGGGTTCACCAAAGTATGACAAATAAACCCAAAATCTAGTAGCCTAACACAATAACAGCTTATTCCTCACACTGGATGATTTCTGTCACCTCATTCAAACTAGGACAGCCAAATCCTGGCACTAAATATTGTCATTGTTGGTTGCCTTGAGTGAAACTTTCCTGCGTGGTTCTTCTGAAACAGCTGAAGAAATAGAGAGCTAAAACTTTTATCTAACCTAGGGAACAGGTTACAGAACTGTTTTGTACCAGTCTGTTAATAAATATCTGTTGGTGTGGCAGTATGTGATTTGGTTGTAACATATTACCTGATAGAAGGGACGGGCGACAGAGGAGACCTATAATCTTCACCTAAATGGTGAAGTACCTTTCATTATAGTTTACTCATGGGCTTAAAAGAAAACTAAATTTATAGGCTGACTTTGCATTTTTTTTAAAGATTTTATTTATTTATTTGAGAGAGAGTGCACAAGAGAGCACAAGCAGGGGGAGGAGCAGGCAGAGGGAGAAGCAGGCTCCCGGATGAGCAAGGAGCCTGACCAGGGAGCCTGACTCAGGGCTTGATCCCAGGACCCTGGGATCATGACTTGAGCCAAAGGCAGTTGCTTAACCGACTGAGCCACCCAGGCGCCCCTGACATTGCATTTTGAAAGAGGGTAAATTAATATCCTATTATTTTCACCACATTCTAAGAGTGGAGATCAGAAATTCATGACATTTAAAAATCAGATTAATAACTGTCTTAGGGAAATCACTCCAAAAAAAAAAAAGCAACAAAGCTTTTCTTTTGACAGATCATATCTTAACATGTTATTTATTAGACTATTCTTCATAATTCATAAAAGGTAATTTTTCTGCTGATTTTATTTACTAGTGAAGGATTAATAACAAATCCTTAAAAATCTAAACACAGACACAAACCACTTATCATTTTCTATTTAATAGATATTCATTCTTCTGAAGGCTTCTGATAAGCATATTCACCTTTTGTACCTAAATTTATTTGATCCTTATAATTTAAGCAGATAAAGTGGATAAAGCAAATGACTTCATTTTCTATAATGACAAGGATCAATATTTCAGAATTACTTTTTTGCTCTTGCAATTTTATCATATTCTCTTTACTATCCCTATGGGAAAGTTAATTCAAAAGTTATGTTGCTACATCTTTCAGCCCACTTCTTTCTTGTGTTTCTGAAAGGTGAGGCATACATATCATGGAGCAGCAGAGAGGTTGAAATGATACCGAAGTTTAGTCATATGGGCTTGGAAGGGGTTTAAGGAAGGCTGGTGTCAGTCTTAACTTCTTCCACACTGAGGACTTAACTTTTTTTGAGAGAGAGTGTGTGTGTGAGTGCGGGGTGGGGAGAGAGAGAATCTTAAGCAGGCTGTACACAAGGCTCGATCTCACAACCCTGAGATCATAACCTGAGCCAAAATCAAGAGTTGGATGCTCAACCGACTAAGCCACCCAGGCGCCCCCTGAGGAATTAACTTTTAAATAAGATTAAGTAGGAAAGTATCTAGTGGTTTGGGTCTTCGACGTACCCCTGCTCATGTCCTAAGCCATCTGTGCTGGAATATTAACTTATTGTTCCACGCTTCTTATTATAAATACAGGTGGATTTGCTATGAAGCTAATGAAGCTTGAGTTCAGAGTCCCTCACTTCCACTGGCCCTTCTCAAGGCCCTAGGAGAGGTTCTAGCAATGTGTTCACCTGATCAAATACTTTTTTCAATTTTGCAAATATTCATGTATTGGAGGAAGCCATGGGACTTTAAAGGGGAAATTAAGCATATATCTAGTTTGGATTCAGAAGAATATGTATGGTTTTGTTGTCACTCCTTGTAATGCTAATCTATTGCTGGACTACTGCTAATGCCCACTGTGCAAATTCACCAGGCAGTGTAACATGAAGCTGTAGGCCAGAAACTGTTTCCTGATAAAGACTTTCCCAAATTTGGGTGCCTGGGTGGCTCAGTCGTTAAGCATCTGCCTTCGGCTCAGGTCATGATCCCAGGTTCCTGGGATCGAGCCCCGCATCGGGCTCCCTCTCAGCGGGGAGCCTGCTTCTCCCTCTGCTTCTACCTCTCCCCCCTGCTCATTCTCTCTCTCTCTCTCAAATAAATAAAATATTAAAAAAAAATTTCAGGGAGACTCAGCGTCGATCCCAAGGCTTGATCTCACAAGCCTGAGATCATGACCTGAGCTGAAACCCAAGAGTCTGATGCTTAACCTACTGAGCCACCTAGGCAACCCATTAACTACAAATTTCTAGGGCAGCTTGCTCACTCTGACATTTGAAGGAGGAGTCATTTACAACAAAGGAAGGGCCATAACTTCTGAAGCCAAAGAGATAAAGGGAATTGGCTCAGAAAAAAATGTAAGGAGCAGATCTAAGTTGTTCCCATAAATCCATTCTTGGATAACCTTCATTTCCTATTCATGCCACACCAACATCTAATGCTAACACAATGCTACCAGGAAAAAGACCGGTGGGAACTTACTCTGGATGGACCAGGTTGATAATGCCCGAACCCACTCGACTGATCTTAACAAAAAAAAGAGAAACAACTGATCATTTTATGCCTCCTGATTTGTTGTGATTGGAAATACCACCTATAAAGTATTCTTGCCAAAAATCAAACCTGAATCTGATCTCTATTTTTTTGTGTTTGAAATTTTCTGTAATGAAACGTTTGTAAAGAATTTTGGTGAGATGACTGAAACTTTGAGAGGACTTGAAGCAAAGCTGCCAACAGCAAGGCACGACTTCCACCGCGCTGTCTGAGAAGGAAACATGCTGCCACCCCGACCCCAAGCTGCTGCCTTCACACCACTCCAGCTTCTGCACCGGGAGCTCATTTGCACTCGGTCCACTACCACCGCCATTTCTTGCAGCCTTACTACTGCTCCTGCCAGATGAAAGAGAGCTCCTGACCCTTCTTTTCTATGGCACTAGTTTCCAAGACAAGGTCTGATGTCGAGCAGTAGAGGCTGGGTCACGTAACTGCCTGCACTTTAAGAGAGACCAGAAAAGCAAATGTTTAACATTTATATGAGCTCTAAGTCTTTGCCCTTTACTAAGACCCATAAGGAAGAGAATTCCCCAAGAGAAAAGGGTCCAAGTACTAGGCAGCCAAAATGAAAGACAAATGCCAGCTACTTTTTTTTTAAATTACAACTTCTCAGGTTAGGCACAAACTCTTCAGTCTTATTATTCAAGTTCCTGCAAAATATGACTCAATCAAGTTTTCAAGACTTGACTTCACTCTTCCTTCACCCATTCTCTGTAGTTCAACCAAGCTGGATGATCAACCAAGCTGTAGTTCAACCATTTTCAAGGGGGGGAATCGGAGGGGGAGATGAACCATGAGAGACAATGGACTCTGAAAAACAAACTGAGGGTTCTCGAGGGGAGGGGGGTGGGGGATGGGTTAGCCTGGTGATGGGTATTAAAGAGGACACGTTCTGCATGGAGCACTGGGTGTTATACGCAAACAATGAGTCATGGAACACTATATCAAAAACTCATGATGTAATGTATGGTGATTAACATAACAATAAAAAATTTTTTAAAAAACATTTTCTCTCTCTGCTCGTGCTGACTGTGGATCATCTTCTGCGACATTATACCCCTGGAAATCTGGCTCATTCTTGAAAGTCTACCTCACTTATTACTTCCTTCATAAAAATTTCATGATCCCTACTCTGAAATATGAAGTCTTTTCCTGTTGCAGTCCCACTTTACTTTATTTGGACTTTCTCCTAATGTTCATTACATTCTCTCTGGTATTATAGTTACATAATTGTTCAAAGTTCCCCATCACACTCTGTCTTTAAAAAGTAATTTTGTATATTTTATGATCTTTGTCTCTCTTGCGGTGTTTAGAAGAGAATCTTGAACGTAATTACAGTTTTATTAAATAGGCTTGAACCATGCTTATGCATAAAAGAGAATATTATTTTCATTATTTCAAATAAAAAGTCTTCGTAGAATGGATTGGATCAAGAATGCCCTGTATAGGGGTGCCTGGGTGGCTCAGTCAGTTAAGTGGCTGCCTTTGGCTCAAGTCAGGATCCCATGGTCCTGGGATCAAGTCCTGCATCGGGCTCCTGCTCGGCGGGGAGCCTGCTTCTCCCTCTCCCTCTGCCTGCCCCTCCCCCTGCTTGTGCTCGCTTGCTCACTCTCTCTCTCTCTCTGACAAATAAATAAATAAAATCTTTAAAAAAAAAAAAAAAGAATGCCCTGTATACCAGAAGAAAGAAAGAAAGGGAGGAAGGGAAAAAGAGTCCCAGTATACATGAAATTTATACAGCTTTTTGTATGTCAATTATACCTCAACAAAGTAGTTTAAAAAGAAGAGAATGGGAGTGCCTGGGTGACTGAGTCCATTGGGTGGCCGACTCTTGGTTTAGGATCAGGTCATGATCTCAAGGTTGTGGGATCAAGCCCCACATTGGGCTCTGTGCTCAATGCAGAGTCTGCTTCACATTCTCTCTCTCTTTCCCTCCAGCTCATGCTCTCTCTCTCTCAAATAAAATCTTTTAAAAAAGAAGAGAATGTCCAAATGGCATTAAAAATTTGTCAGACTGGCAGTTTTCAGCTGTGTAAGCCATACTCATTCCCATTTCTCTTAGCAGCCAGAGTCCTACGCCCCCAATGATAAACCATATTCTGCATCATTACCTCATTTGATTTCCATCTGTTCCATATCTAACCCCAAACCTTCTCCATCCAGCTTTATAAGTGGTGGCAGCCTTATCTCTAATGTTGTTATCTTAGGCATTATCACTACTATAAAATCCCAGAAGAGAAGACAATTCTATGTATGGAGTTAAGGAAGGTTTTCCAGGAGAGATGATATTTTGACTGTTTTCTAGGGCTTAAGTAGGCATTCACTAAATGGAAAATTGGCAGAGGGAATTTTAGACTGAGAGAGAAATGCGTGTATATTCCATAATCGAAATGCATTATTTTCTGTGTGCTGAATCATTGACATGAGAAGATGGGACAGGAGAAAATATTTTTGGATCCAAGTATGAAGGAATTTTCCAGTTGCTTGGATTTTATGTTCCAGGACAGCTGTTCTACCCTTTCAGCATGGACTGATGGTTTTGAGAATCTGAGACACCTTAAGAACTCTTTCCCTAGAAAATTACTTGCTATAGACAGAAATTTCCAAAAACTTCCAAGAGTTTCAAAAAAACCCATAAAGCCCATTTGTGGACGTGGGTCCACAGACCCTTGGGTTAATAACCTAATTTTTAGTTACAAAGGAGTTATCAAATATAAGAAAGTTATTGTTTATTTTTTGTTCAAAATTCACACTTCTTGTTTTCTTAGGCTTTCTCAATCTCTGATTCATCAATGCCTAGCTGCAAGGACCATTGATCCTTGGGATTAGTCTGTGTCAGAGACTGCTGGTTATCTACCCAATATCCATTCTCACTTTTTTCTGGTTTTATTCAGAATAGAAATGGGCCTGACTAAAAGACTGTATTTCCTAGCCTTCTTTGTAGCTGGTTGGTTTGTGTGTGTGACCCAATTTGGCCAGTGACATGTAGACAGAGGTTATTATATAGGCCCTTTTTGGCCCCTTTACTGTTCCTTCTTCCTGCTTCCTGGATATGTGGATATAATGGCTAGAGATCCAAGGGCTATCTGGACCATAAATCTATTTTAGAGAAGAAATCCATGTGCTAACGTGGGTTGAAAATGGCCAAAGAAAATGAGGTCCTTGAAGGCTTCAGGAAGCTGCCTCACCAGCACTAAAATATCAATTTCTGGACTTTTTTATATGAAAGAAGAAATATTCATGTGTTTACATCACTATAATCAGTTCTCTATTACCAGAAGTTAAATGCAAATTCTTTCCAGTTCTTACAGTGGTCAACAAAATACTAGGTACTTACCATCCTAATCCTATTTTATGGCAATGGAGGTGGGTGGGGAGAAATTCCCTTCTTTTAGAAAACCCTATGAGTGACAGTCTTAGGATAGTTGCCCGAAGTCCATTACTAGAGGATAGTTCTCAGTCAAGCAAAAGTGTAAAGAGAAAGTTTCACCAAGAATGTAAAGCAAACATCCCTCATCAACTAAAAAATAATGACTGCATTTTGTCCTCATAGCTCTCCAGAGAAATGATGAATACCTCTCTTTGTCCACAATGAGAAAAGGTGTGTGAGTGAGGCCTGACAACATTAATCCAATCACCTCTCCTTAAACCACAGATTCCTTGGAGTTTTGTTTTCCTCCTGGGGCTATCCAGAGCAGAGGCATTTATAGTCAGAATGTTTCTGGTTGTACTCTTCACTTTCAGTGGTTGGAGTCAGGGGTCTACCAACCATGTCCATTCATCTCCCACAGGTACTTCAATTTCAGTATGTCCAAAATGGAACCCAACTTCCCCCTCCTCTCCATGACTGAACGAATGGTATAGAAACCAGAAATCTGGGTATAATCCCACACTCTTTCCTCTACCTCCCATTGGTCGCTATGTAGCTGTGATCCTACTACCTACATTTTCTTTGTGTCCTCTTGCTCTTCCACCCCCTCTTCATTTCTCAGCCAGACAATATCAATTCCTTAACAACTACTGTGTTGCTCCCATGTAACTCATATTCCATGATGTAATTATATCAATCTTTCAAAAATGAAAATCCAATCAGTTTAAAATTCAAATGTCTTGGCAGAATTCAGAGGCCAATTAGGATCTATTCGACACTTGCCTTTGTAATGCCATCTTTTGCTACTTTATCCCATGCCATACAGAGCAGCTGAACAAAACCACCAGCCATTTGTTGAATGAGTCATGCTCCATCATATCTCCAAAGCTTTCCCTAAAAAGCTTTTCCCTATCTCTCTCACCTGGAAAACTACTATTCATGCTCAATACTTAACTGAGACATTAACATCTCCAGGTATTCTACCTTGATTCTGTCTTCAAGAAGCAATATAACATGGTATCAAAGAACATCGCTCATGAATTCCAACTACTGGCTCTGTGACCCTTGTCAAGTAATTTAACCTCCCTGTGCCTCAGTTTCCTCCTGTGTAAATAGGGGATAATTTCTCGTAGGGTTATTGAGAAAATTGAACAAGATACCACATATAAAAGTGGTTTGAAGTATTCATGAAATATGGTAAGCATTCAATATATGTGAGCTATTTTTCTTTCTAAGATTGAGTTAAATTCCTTAGTTTTGTGGTCCCAGCCTTCCATGAAGTTGAGAAATGTGTGGAAGTCTTATCCACTTGTCTTGTAGTTGGAGAAGCCAGAAAGCTGAAATTATTACTCTGACTCCCTTAGACCTAAGGCTTTATGTGCAAGCTATGCCAATGGGCAAGATTCAAAGGACAGAAACCAATCAGAGGTCATCATCCAGTCAATTCTTGTCAGTCTGCTAGCAAATACTACCTTGGAAATGACTGTTTTGGATTCCTGGCTATTTGAAGGCAATTTGGCAGAGGCAGCAACATCTTGAGCTGGATCCCTAAAGGTAGAAGGTATGCATAGCTATGTGTATCGATTTTTTTGGTTTCCTAAGTGTCCAGAGGCAAAAACACAGCATTAGAGGTGACAGTCTTGACTTTGGCACAGCGTTTATGTGGCCTCATGGTGGTAGCTCCCATGGAGGTCAGTTCTCTGTTATTCTAAAGACATTCTTGGAGACCCAGCCTACTATCTTCTCTTTGTCTCTTCTAAAAAATTTTGGAAGTACTTAATTCCCTGTATTAAATTCCTTACTGCTTTGATTACCTAAGGTGGTTTCTGTGTCCTGCACTGAACCCTAACTAACAATCTAACTGGACCCAGTAATGGCTTTCATTTCTTTCAACACAAGCTTTGCAATGCAGTCAGGGTGCTTGCTCCCTGCTTCCCAGATACCCCATGCTTTCTTCATGTCCCCACTTTTCTTATGCATCTCTACCCTGTTCCCTCCTTCCCTGAAATCACCCCAGTAATACCAAATCTCCTACTTGAAACTACATTTTTAGAAATCTCCTTAGTCCAAATAAACAATTTTTATTTGGCAACTTTTGGCAGAAACAACCTACAACAATAAAATAAGGATAGGAAAGTTTACATGCATAAACTCACAACCTAGCCAAGATTTCATGAATCATTTCCAGATTTTCATAGAAGTCATAATGTAACTTGGAGCGCTTTTTCTTGGGACTTTATGGGGCTTTTTGATAACTATTTAATGCCTCTTACTCTGGTAAAAGAAATTTCTATAGCCCCAAGTTCAACATATAAGTAGCATTCAGCTAAGTTATATTACCCTTGGGGAGTACAAGATTTTGAATCAAAAGAAGCTCCTTTAGACCAAAATATGTAATTGCTTTAGTATTTAAAATGTTTAAGTAATGTTAGATTCCAACACCTTTTAATGTGAATTAGGGCATGAACCCCAATCTACACTCAGGTCGTATATTTTAAGGTTTGGAGATATAGATTTTGATACCACCTTATTCAGTAATTTTAGTTTATCTGAGAAAATTATATAACTTAAGTAAAAGTCAGCAACATAGGGCACCTGGGAGGCTCAGTCTGTTAAGTGTCCGACTTGATTGTGGCTCAGGTCATGATCTCAGGGTCATGAGATCCAGTCCCCCATCAGGCTCCATGTTCAGCAGGGAGTCTGCTTGGATTCTCTCTCTCCATCTCTCTTTGCCCCTCCCTCCATGCTCTCTCTCTCTAAAATAAATAAATCTTTAAAAAAAAAAAAAGAGGTCAGCAACATATAAATACTATAATTCTAAAGCTACTGAGATCACCATGGATTCGATGGGAAGTCTAGAAACATGTTTCTCCATTGAGTCTTCTCTGGCTTTTTCGTTGCCCAGGCCGCTCTGCACACTGTGAGTGTCAGCATGTGTCAGTAAAAATCTTCCTACAAGGAATGTAACTTTTAACTCAGTTTTGCTAAATAAAGGCTGATACATGAAATCAGTCAGACAGAAAAAGACAAATACTGTATGATCTCACTTATATGTGGAGAGAAGAAGAAGAAGGGGAAGAGGAGGAAGAAGAAAAAGAGGAAGAAGCTCATTGATATAGAGAACAGATTAGTGGTTGCCAGAGATGGGGGAGGAAGTGGGGAATATGGGTGAAGGTGGTCCAAAGATACAAAGTTCCAAATAAATAAGGCCTAGAGATGTAATGTACAGCATGGTGACTATAGTTAACAATACTGTGTTGTAACAAAGTTGCTAAGAGAGTAGATCTAAAAATTCTCATCATAGGAAAAAAATATATAACTACATGTGGTGATGGATGTTAACTTATTCAGGTAATCATTTTGCAATATATACATATATCAAACCATTATGTTGTACACTTAAAACCAATACAATGTTATGTGTCATTTATATCTCAATTTGTTAAAACTTCTATGAAGTATTTTTCATTTTTCCTCAGAAAAATCACCGATTTTGTTCCTCGTTCAAGTCAAAAAGGAGATTTACAAGTTTACAAATCTGCTCCTCAAGAAACAAAATAAAATTTAATTGTAAAAACTTTCATCATCTCAAGATTCCTATATATCCTAATGCGAAACAGATGGTTATCAACATTTCTTCCTAAGAAGGCAATATCAGCAGAAGAAATCCTGCAGATTTTACCCTTCATTTTCTTCCTGTGGGGAATTCTGATGAGAATTGCTCCTCCTCTGACATCCACAGCAAGTTCCCTTTGCTCCAGTGACAACGTCTATTTTCCAGCACACGAGTGATTGCACAAAACATATTTTTAGTAAAACATATGTAATATGTGTTTCAGGTACAAGAAGTAATGTCAGCTATTACTCATGGACCCAAAGCCCGCATCATATGAATAATGTTGGTTGAATGTAGGTATAAGTATTCACAGTAACAGAATCTCAGATATTTTTTTCCCTGAAAGGGATCATGGCTCAAAAACCTTATAGCGCTGTGAATTGTGCAAGACTGTTGAATCTCAGATCTGTACCTCTGAAACAAATAATGCAATATATGTTAAGAAAAAAAAGGGGGGGGGCGCCTGGGTGGCTCAGTCGTTAAGCGTCTGCCTTCGGCTCAGGTCACGATCCCAGGGTCCTGGGATCGAGCCTCGTGTCAGGCTCCCTGCTCTCCCTCTCCCACTCCCTGCTTCTCCCTCTCCCACTCCCTGCTTCTCCCTCTCCCACTCCCCCTGCTTGTGTTCTCTCTCTCGCTGTGTCTCTCTCTGTCAAATAAATAAATAAAAATCTTTAAAAAAAAAAAAGAAGAAGAAGAAGAAGATAGCAGGAGGGGAAGAATGAAGGGGGGAAATCGGACGGGGAGACAAACCATGAGAGATGATGGACTCTGAAAAACAAACTGAGGGTTCTCGAGGGGAGGGGGGTGGGAGGATGGGTTAGCCCGGTGATGGGTATTAAAGAGGGCACATACTGCATGGAGCACTGGGTGTTATGCACAAACAATGAATCATGGAACACTACATCAAAAACTAATGATGTAATGTATGATGATATAACAATAAAAAAAATTTTTTTTAAAGATTTTATTTATTTATTTGAGACAGAGAGAATGAGAGACAGCATGAGAGGGAGGAGGGTCAGAGGGAGAAGCAGACTCCCTGCTGAGCAGGGAGCCCGATGCGGGACTCGATCCCCGGACTCCAGGATCATGACCTGAGCCAAAGGCAGTCGCTTAACCAACTGAGCCACCCAGGCGCCCAACAATAAAAAAATTTTAAGAAAAAACCTTATAAACCAGATCATCCTACAAGCTTACATTTTCTGTTACTTGCTCTAATTTCAAACTATTTACATGCAAGTATTTTTCTTTGGTTGAACTATTATAATCAATCTCTTAAAAAGTAGTTTGTATTGGGGCGCCTGGCTGGCTCAGTTGTTAGAGCATTGCAAGTCTTCATCTCAGGATTGTGATTTCGAGCCCTATGATGGGTGTAGAGGTTACTTAAAAATAAAATATTTTTTTAAAGTAATTTGTATTTCCCAATAACCTGTTGCTGATATTCAGAGTATTTGTAACTTCATAGGTGAGGCAGAAAAGTATAGTGCCTATTGTCAATTCTATTTCCATATGACCTATTCGTACTGTTTCTGTTTTGGTAATTTGAGGATATATTGAAAGGCAGACACCATTGCTATCTACTGTTTATATCACTCACAGCACAGTACTCTACACATTGTGGTTGCCCAGTAAAGATTTTTGCATACTTTATCAATACAGTTCATGGAAACTCAGTAGAGCATATAACAAAGTAGAGAACAGCCCAGTTCTACTTCATGCTAATGAGTTATCAACTAATGCACTAGGCTCAGTTCTTTTCTGTTCTGGATGCTACATTTTTCCAAATCAATTTTATTCAGGTACAATCTATATGCAATTAAATGCATTCATTTTAAATGTTGATGAGGTTTGACAAATGCATACAACCTACAATCTACTAGCATAATCAAAATATATGTGCATGTATGGGGGTAGGGGTTGCAAGTGGATGCTGCACATGCAGCGTGTTTTCGTCAAGCATAGAAACCTTTATAATGGGTGGTAAGTCTGTCTGAACTCTTTGCACCAAGTTAAATCATTGTCTTTCTGATACTGGACAGTAAGCAACCCTGCTTTTGTTCCAGGAGAAGACTCTATCTCCATCTTCCAAGTCTATTTGCTTGAAATAAAGCCCAGAACAAAGATGGCCAATGCCTTTGCTCACAAGACATGCAGAAATGTGAGAGACATGTGGACAGTTGTTTTATAAAAGAGAAAGAAAGAAAGATGAAAGAAAGAAAGAAAGAAAGAAAGAAAGAAAGAAAGAAAGAAAAAGAAAGAAAGAAAGAAAGAAAGAAAGAAAGAAAGAAAGAAAGAAA